>NC_043712.1:74886225-74970149 GCF_006229205.1 Suricata suricatta | reverse complement strand
AAAGGATCAGTATAAGCTTTCTAAAATCCTTTGTGAAATAAAGCAGAAAACAGAAGAGTGGGTGGATGGTGGATGGATGGATGGACATTTTCAATATTACTTTTATTAACTCATCATTGGTTGAGCACCTTCCATACTAAATTTTCTCTCCACCACCCCACCCCCCGCCACATCTTCTGGCCCTGTGCATCATGCTTCAGAACTGTCTTGAATCCAGAATCTCCTCGTATCCTGCTTGAATGCTCACCGAAGTCTGATGAATCTCACCTACTCCCTAATGTCACTTCATCTTCCTGCCATGGCCAAGATCACCTTGACCCTCTCATTCTCCTGCTTCACAGCTTCTAATCGCTCCCAGGTGCCTAACGTTAAAATCCAGGTTTCCTCGGTGTGCCTTCCTCAGCTGTCCAGTCTCTGGTGATGATATCCTTGCCTGGTCTCATTTCTCCACGTCTCTCCACGCACTCTATGCTGCACACACTACAGTGTTCTTGCTGGAAAAAGACAACCTGATTTCAAAACACCGTTTGCTAGCTCTATAAAAATGGCTCTAGAGTCACTCACTCGTTTGCTCAGTAAGGTGGTAATTGGTTGTAAAAGGTAAGGACTGTAAAGATGTGAAAAGTAATATGAGGAATTATCTAGCTCCTAACTAGCTTTCTAGCTGTGCCTTGGTCATATCATTCCCTCTACCTGAGGTATACCTTCCTCTTTCTTATGTGAAAAACTTCTGCTCAGACCCAGATCAACAGACATCTTCTCTATGGTTATTTTTTGGCCTCCTCCAGACTGAGTTAGGTATTCTTCTTTGAGCTCCCACAATAACTCAAGGCATTTATTATATCATGATATGATATGATATGATATACAATGTGATATGATATGATATATGATGATATGACATATGATGTTGTAAGTTCCTTTTAAAAAAAGAGACAACATAATGTGTTTTTTTTTAAATCTATACTTCAACCTGGTACATAATAGCCTTTCAAAAACTATTTGTTGAATGAGTCTATGAAGTCTACACTGGGCTCTGCAGTCCAGCTCTTGAAGAACTCACACAGCCTCGAAGGATAAGGAATAAACAGATCCACACAAACAACCACAGGGCAAGTCTGAGCAGAATAAGGGATCCGGAGGTAGAATCAAGCGTAACAGCAGCTGACTCCTATACCAGAGGACACAGGGGAGGAGGGACACCTTTGCCAGTAATGGACATCTGAGCTGAGTCCTAAAGCCTGTGTGTGGATTTAACTTGCAATTTTGCCTTAGCCTGTCCTTGTATTTATTATGCCCACTCACTCCTCCTCATGCCCCACACCCCCAAGTTTTAGTGGCAGAAGGCTAGAGACTCTTTAAACCTTGGCCAGTAGTTCCCAGATGTCCTAAAGGAACAGATAAAGAGTTTTTCATAATGCAATTTTGAGCAGAAGCTGTAGTTTTCCTTATAAACCCGGAAGCCTGTAAATTACTGACAAATCAGCATATCTTTGAAGATGAAAACAGACTACACCAAGAAGATAAAGGTTTGAAGACTAGAAAGCCATAGAAATCTTATGTTTTCATTATATACTTACTGAGGAATAGATATGTTTTTTTAGCTTCTAAGTAATTAGACTGCCCAAGTGAAATTGAAAAATGATGAACCATGACATTCCAATCTATTTTAATATGATGTATAAAGTAATTCCTGCCTTTTTTTAACAACATAGGATATTCAATAAAATTTTGAATATAGGATTTTTAAAGAAAGGATTTTAGAATATGATACACAATGAAAATCTAGAAATGCTGAATGCTGAACCCAATAGAGCAGAACTATAATCATAAGTTAGCATTTTGGAGCATCTTCTACATCTGGCACTTTATGGTTCTGACTGAAAAACTCTAATAAATATTGAAATAGCCTCCATCAGTAGCTCTGACTCCAAAATTAAATATCTCCGTTTTGTGTCAATTGCTTCCCCAATGACAAATTCTATAGAATGTCCTAATAATGACAATTGTGGATGCCATTTATTCAGTGTTTATAATGTGCCAAACAATGAGCTATACAAGGGTATTGGGAGTTTTGGGGGGGGAAGTTCATTAGAGGGGCAAGCTTACATTTTTTTTATTCTCTACATCACCAAAACTCAATATATTTCACACCACATACACCAGAAGCTTAGCAAGTTAAAAGGAAGGTATTTAAACATGACCTTGAGAGTTATCCTGGAGAAATGAAATATGGCTATTTAGAAAGAACAGAAATTGCATTTGAAATGGCATAACCTAAAACACTAGAAAAAATCTCTCTCTGTATGAGCCAAGAACAGTTGTCATCAGGCAGAAAATGTGGTTGTCATTCTAGTTAGGTGTCCCAAGCAGAATCCCTCTGTGCTTTGGTTTCTCAGGATGTCACCTTCTTCGTGTGTTCAGGGAAATCGTTGCAGATTTTGGGGAGAGCTGCTGTGTCTGCTTCTGTTGCTCCATTTCCATATGTCCAACCCAGAATGTTCGGTATTTAAGATCTAATACTAAGTACAACTCCGCCCCCAAAGACTGATTGTGTTTGTTCCTTCTTTTTGTGAAAGTAATCATTTTCTCTTTTTAACCTTTTTAAAGAAGAGTTCTAGTGATTCTCAAGGTATTTTAAAACTGTTGGACCGTAAATGTCAAGACTGTCTGTGGACTTTTGGGTCAAAAGCAGGAAACATGGTCATGTGTATTTACTTTTAGAATAATTATTTGAACACTTCACAGCTCGTAAGCCCTCAGATTTGTGACCGAAAAGGGGAAGAAAAGACAATAAGTTTTGATTAAAAGACTGCAAATTGCAAAAAAGACAACAGTTTGGAGAGTGTTAGAGAGTAGTGTTAAAGATAGTTGAATACACCTGGAGTGTCTCCAAAGGTATTCTGGGGAAAACATTAAGCGCTTGTCTCTTTGCAGAGCGTGAATATATTCACAAACCCTCAAACTGATGTTCTTCCCCACAGATCGAATTGCACAGAACATCATTAAGTCCCATCTGGAGACATGTCAGTACACCATGGAGGAACTGCACCAGCTGGCATGGCAGACCCACTCCTACGAGGAAATTAAAGCCTATCAGAGCAAGGTATTCTGGGAAACTACGAGAATGTTCTCCCTGTGACCTCTATGTTTCCAGCTTTCTCAAACCCCAGCACTGTGGACATTTGGGGCTGGATAATCCTTTGTGTGGGGACTTGTCCTGCACATTGTAGGGCAGTTAGTATCATCCCTCGTCTCCACCCACAAAATGCCCATGGCAGCCCCCTCACACTCAGAGTTGTGACAATCAGGTGTCTCCAGAGATTGCCAAGTGTTCCCTGGGAGGCAAAACCACCCCAAATTAAAAAAACATTGCCCTATTTGTGTGACCAGGGAGACCGTGTCCACATCAGATGACTTTAGGACCTTTTCACAGTGACTTCCTCGGGCCAGGCAAGGAAGAGAAATGACTGAGAAATTATAGCAGTAATAGTAGTTTCAAATTTATACTACAAAGACATGCAATAGCATCCTTAATGTTTTTCTTGCCTACATATTTAAAAAGACTAAAGAAAAAAGACAACTCATCTCATATGATTATTATTCTTTTGATTGCTACTTTGTGTCCATTAGAGAAGATTTTAAGAAAAGGAATTTGTTGTTATATATTCACAATACTTTCCTATGGGACTGATATCCACAATTATAAGATCTACAGTAAATGACTGGTATTATCATTCTATTTTTAAAATATTTAGTGTTTTATTTAGTTTTGAAAGAGAGAGAGACAGTGCAAGCAGGGGAGGGTCAGAGAGAGGGGGAGACACAGAATCCAAAGACAGGCTCCAGGCTTTGAGCTGTCAGCACAGAGCCCGATGTGGGGCTCCAACCCATGAATCACGAGATCATGACCTGAGCTGAAGTTGAACACTTAACCGACTGAGCCACCCAGGTGCCCCCATTATCATTTTATTTTAAATAAGATATATATAAGTGTGTCTATGTATAAACATATGAATACAAAATACTGATTTTTCTCCATTGGAACAATCAAATCTTACCACTCATATAAATGAGGAGATAAAAGTATAGGTATTGTTATGGTCACTAAAAAGCAGAATGATTACACTTAGATTTCTGTTTCCCACTCCAAAGAAATTAATCCAAGGATCAAAATACACTTCTGAGGTTCTATATTACTTAAGAGAATGATTTGATGTGAGGTCTTTTCCTGTGAAATTCTTTCTTTCCAAAAAGCAATCTCCCTAAGTTCTGGAAAAAGAACACAACGTCAAAAATCTTACAAATTTAGCGTTTGTTCGGCACACATGAAAATGACGGCACAGAAGCCTGGGAATGCAATCACTAGTCCTCGGTGCAAAAGTTTGTTTTCACAAAACGGACCAAGAGCTTGTGTTCGTTTGGGTGAGCAGAAAGAGGAAAAAGAGAGTAAAGCAACTGTAAATATCTATCTTTACCTGTGATTGCAATGTTTCCATTAATCTAGACTCAGTACAGGGACGATTGTGCTGTAGCAAGGCTCAAACAGGGCAAGACAGTTATGTTAGAAAATATCGTCTACCTCCTTGGAGGGAGTGGGGTAGGTTCCCATGTTGGGCCCCCAGGGACAGGTAGGCTCCAGGAGGGAGGCCCTGGGTGTTTCACGGACTCTCCACATTGTCTGTGCTCCATGAACATCGTGTGTCTCCTCTCCTGAAGTCCAGGGAAGCACTGTGGCAGCAATGCGCCATCCAGATCACTCACGCCATCCAGTACGTGGTAGAGTTTGCAAAGCGGATAACAGGCTTCATGGAGCTCTGCCAAAATGATCAAATTCTACTTCTGAAGTCAGGTAAGCCGGGAGATGAGTCACGGGTGGGGCCCCTGTTTCCGACCAGGATGTGGTCAACCCTTTGCTCAGTGTTGGCTCTAGAAAACCTTCCTTCCAGTATGTAGTTCCTTTGTACCACCCACACTGTCAGCCAACTCCCAAAGGAAACTCTCAGTAATAAAAATGCCCTGATACTCGTTCAGTTCCCCTTTGAAGTCAAATACAACTTTACTTATTGAAAGTGGAGCTATTAATTGTGGAGGCTGAGATGCCCAGCCTGACAGAGAGTGCAAGTCATTAGCGTGTCAAGGTGGCTGAATCGCTGAGCTGGCTCTAAAACACACGGCTTGCCTTCTGTTGGGGGAAAAAGAATCCAGGCCAGCAGAGCGCTGCCTCTGTGGTCATTTCCAATCATTTTAATGAGGATAGCCTGCAGCCAGTATGTACCCAAAGAAACTCCCTGAGCTTGAATCGCTCCCCCCCCTTCTTCCACACACGCCCTGTGACACACGCACACTTAGGAAGGAGCTCAAGAGATTCTGCACCTGACTGACCTCACAGATGCTGTTACCCAGGCAGGAAACAAATTTTCTTTCTTTGACCCCTCCCCCACTTTGAAAGTAGAAAATAAAAGCCATCATGGTGTTTGTTAACCCTCACGGGCCTGGGCTGGAGTCCTAATTATAACATGTACACGTGTGCATGTGATAACACACCTGTGTATGTTAATGTCTGCCCGTGACACCTCATTTAGTCTCGTGACACCAGGATTATTTCCATCTTATAGACGTCTTATAGACGTCTTATAGACGTGAAGGGCCATGTTCAATATCACAAGGCCAACACATGGCAAAGCTGGCATTTGAACTTGGGCTAAATAGAATAGGTATAAGCTGCTGCTACTGCTTGACCACATGATTAAAGTTCATGCAGACCTTGATCCAAACATGAACTTGATCCATCAGTTATCTGTTGCTGGCTAAAAATGACCCCAAAATTTAGTTCAAGTGACAGTAATCATTTCTTTCTCTCCCCAAGTATGACTTGAGCAGGACTCAGCAAGGAATGCTCCATGTGGCCTCTGCTGAGGCCACTTCACTGAGGAAAGGAGGAACTGATTTGAAATTGTCTCCCTCACATGGCTGGCACTGTGCGCTGCTAGATAGTCCCGAGTTCAGCCAAGGCTCTGGGCCCCAGGCCCCGGTTCCTCTCCATGTCACTCTCTCCGTTTGGACTTTCTCCTAGCATGGTTGCGAGGTTTCAAAAGCTAGCACTCTCCAAGAGAATGAGGCCAAAGTACATAGCATTTTATACCTTTAAAACCATATGTGGCTATTTCCACCCCATTCTATTAGTCAAGGCAGCCATGATGGCCCACCTGGGCTCAAGGGTAGACGACATGGATCATCTCTCTTTTTTTTTTTTTTTGTTTATTTATTTATTTGGAGAAAGAGAGAGAGACATCAAGCAGGGGAAAGTCAGAGAGAGAAGGAGAACGAGAATCCCAAGCAGGCTCCACACCATCAGCACCAAGCCCAATGCAGGGCTCAAACTCACAGTGAGATTGTGACCTAAGCCAAAACCAAGAGTCAGACGCTTAACCGACTGAGCCACCTAGGTGCCCTGCCATGGATTCTTCTTGATGGGGGAGTGGTAAGGCCCTTGAAAAGCATGTGGGATGGAAGATATTTTTGCAACTCTCTTTGGGAAAGAAACAAATCTGCCACATTTGATATGGGACCTTGAGCTAAACCCTCTAGATAGCAGCTTCCTCATTGCAAAATGAAAAAATGGACCAAAATCATGAATTCCAAACTTAGAATCACATCAGCGGCATCAGAGGAGATTACTGACTGTTCTGGGTCCAAGGCATCGCCTGAGCACCATTAGAAGGGGACCCGCTTCACTGGATTTCTAGCTAAGTCTCAGATACAACCAGTCCATAGATTGACATTGGAGAACCGCTGCACCATATAATCATTTAACATTTCTGCTTGCTATAAAAATGTTGACTTTAGTATAAAAGGCAGAGTATGTAACCTCCTTAAGCCTCCTGTAACTCACCTATCAGAAAGGGCTAATAAAACTCCCCCAGGGGACACCTGGGTGGCTCAGTCAGTTATGCATCCGACTTCAGCTCAGATCATGATTTCACGGCTCATGAGTTCGAGCCCCACATCGGACTCTGCTATCAGTGTGGAGCTGGCTTCCGACCCTCTCTGTCACTGTCTCTATCTCTGTTTGTCTGTCTCTAAATAAATAAATAAACATTTAAAAATTCACCTAAATTGGTATTGTAAGGAGCAAATAAAATAATGTAAGGGGCCAAGGAAAGTGACTTCCAGCCTATAAATATTCAATAAATGGTACCTATTATTGTTTTTGTCAGAAAAACACTGTTTTCATTAATATTTACAAGCCCCCTTCTATGCGTAAGCCCATGTGCTAGGTGACATATAGCTGAAAGCAAGGAGAAATCAGCAGATCAAAAAAATAAGACAAAGACATAAATATTAAGTGGCAGCATCAGAAAAGCACCACAAATGCCCTTGGGAACACCAGGGTGTAGCCAAATCACCTGTGATGCTCTCATGCAAATCTGTGGTTTCTGAGTGTGGCTGTCACCTTCCAACACACTATGGGGCAAAAGTCCATCTGTCCATAATGTGGAGAAACTGCACAGCAGCAGTTCCTCAGAGCATCAATAAATGTTCAGAGGGAAAAATGAAGGTAGCACAGTAATTCATTCAATAAATATTTATCGAATATTTATTTACATGCCAGGAACTTTGCTAGGTCCTGGAGAAACACCCGTGAATAAAATAACCACAACTCCCTGTGGCTGCAGACAAAGGTCCCGCCCTCATGGGGCTAACAGTGAACTCAGAGAAATGCTGGGTCCATCAAGGTTGAACTAGTTTTTTCACGTGGGGACTTTCCCAAGCCTTTGATCTGTGAATGTGGATTGTAACTCTCTGAAGTGAGATAATATTCAGCATTTTGCCAAAACTCATTTGGCCAAGAAAACTTCATTTCAAAGACATCAGATGTAAATGGTGCCCTCAGGAAACACCCTGAAGGGATTCCCATGTAGTCATCCTGTGCTGACATATACATGGAAGCTGTTGAAAACTGAAGCCAAGAGCGAGTTTTCCCAATAGCAAAACTTCTACAAAAGTTAACAGACTGGTCTTCCCTGCTGCAAAGCTCCTTGTGAATTCAGGAGTAGAAAACGCCTGTAAGACTAATCCAAAACAAAACAAAACAAACAAAAAAACTATGTATGCATCCCCAAAACATGCTGTTGCTACCCTGCATCTGAGCTACCTTTGAAGTATATTTTATCTTTAATTCCTCACGGAAGCATGTAGGGAGCTTTCCTTCTAATATAGTTACCTTTTACTTGGGAAGGAATCTTGAGGCATTTCTGAATGTGTGTGTCTTCATGGGTGTGTTTTAACATCTTTTACACGTCTCTTGACCTATATACAATAATAAATGCTTTGTTATCGCACACGTATATCCATTGTGTTTATTTTTTATGCATAGGTTGCTTGGAAGTGGTGTTAGTGAGAATGTGCCGTGCCTTCAACCCATTAAACAACACTGTTCTGTTTGAAGGAAAATATGGAGGAATGCAGATGTTCAAGGCCTTAGGTAAGCTTACCTTTAATGGTAACACAATTGTCTTAGCGCCAGTCAGTTTCTCCACTCGGATCGAAGTGGGTAAATGAAATGCCTTGATTCTTCCAGGTGAACTGGTATCTCATTCGATAAAGTTTGGACCAGGTGAGCCTCCAATGTCTTATCTAACCCTTGAGGTCTTACAATCATGCATCCTAATATGAAAGACAGGAGAGAACCAGACACCCCACTGAGATCGAACCCACCTCATTCAGAAATCAAGGAAGAACTGAGATGTCTTCCAGATCATTCTTTGGAGGATCAACTTTTATTTTCCCTTCTAGCTTACTGCCCCACAGAGTATATTAGGTAGACTTCTGGTGGTCCATGGGTGATCTCTTAAGTCTCGTATGTAAATTCATAATCATTAGTTAAGATATTTAATTAAAAGAAGAATTCTTCAGTGGCTTCTCACTGAAAGCACTGACTTTCTTCCTGTTAAGTCATGAAGTTCTCGAAGCACAGAGGGATGCCAACCTGCCCCCAGTGATCCCCAGACCATTCCTATGGGTGGGCATGGACAGAGTCAGTCTTCGGGAGTGTCGTGCGTGGATCACTCACATCCAGTCATCAGTACATGTTGCAGAGAAGAACAGTAGCAAAGATGGGCCAATGCCAGGAAAAGTTTTCACGATTGACAGGGCCACTTGTTCCATACCCTGTCCACAGACATCACGGAAGGCCAGGGCCCTTTCACCCTTTGTGCTGTTAGTTGATATGGTAGCTAACCGCAAGTCCACCCGACTGGCAGCGTTTCCCTTCTGCAGTTGATACACATCCATGTCATCTACAAGGCTAGATTTTCAAGAAAGGAGGAAAAGCCTTGGCAAGCAACTTGGGTATATTTCCAGCTTCATAAAATAAACATTTACCAAGGATCCGTGTAGGGACAAAGCATTATTTTGCCAAAATTCATAATTGCTAAGCAACTGACCTCTGAAGCATCCATTAGAAAGGAGAAATCAATGAATGCCTGCCCCCTCTGTAATATTTCCAGGGAAGTTACCAACTTGAAAGGTACCTCATCTTCAATCTATAAAGCATTTTTAACAGCTCAGTTTGAGGTCCCTGGGCATTCTGTAAGGCCAGGTTCAGGTGCAACTAAGACTGACAGCCCTTGGCCCCTCACACATCATGTTTTAGGTTTTCTTTGAATGCTATCTCTGTACCAAAGGATCCCCAAATCACGTATTTAATTTTTTCTAGTTGGAGCTCATTTTAACATTACAAGATTAGATTTAGTTTACATCTTCCCAGTGGAATACGGCAACGGGCATGCACCATTTCCGTCAGCCACTCGTTGGTGACGCCAACTTTTGGTACTCGATCGAGATGTTTCCCAATTTTCTTATTCTATAATTATTAGGAACTTGGAAATATTGTTGCTTAGTGTGCAAGTCCTTGAATGACTTTTTGACTATGGGACTTTCTTAATATTATCCCATTCCATTCAAGTGGTCTCACTTAATCTGCCTTCTCTTATAGGTTCTGATGACCTAGTGAATGAAGCATTTGACTTTGCAAAGAATTTGTGTTCCTTGCAGCTGACTGAGGAGGAGATTGCTTTGTTCTCATCTGCTGTTCTGATATCTCCAGGTAGGGAGATCTGAGGTTCTGTCTTTAAAAAAAAAAAAATGTCCTGTCTTTAACATGGATTAGACCCACTAAACCTAGGTAGTCAGCAGAAATTTAAGAGAACTATGTTTACTTTGACAAGCGTGTGGTATTTATGGACCATTCAAAGGAAGGTAGCCTTAAAATACTTAAACTGACCCATTTTTCCCCACAAGCAAGAGTAGGATGTGTGGTAAGGGTCAGTCCAGATTCAGACAAGCAAAAATATTTCTTAAAGATAAATGAGGACAGATAGCAGCCTGAGTTACAGCTAAGTCTTATTTTGATTTTGAGAATAAAAGACATTTAAAAATGCCCAGGAAGTAAAGTGAGACTTAATAAAAAGATATTTAAATGAGAGATCCAGCATGAGGACAAAAGTAAATAAAACGTACACCCTCTCTTTAAATACCTCTTGTGTTGGTGTTGGCTTCTCCACCTACATTAGCGATAGTAGGGCCTTTAAAAGCAGGTGAGAACAACAGAGGGGAGAATGATTCCATCTAGAGACTGGAAGAGGAAGCATCTCTGATATGGCAGTGGACATTCTAGAACAGGGACCCGTCATCATTTATCTCTGAGACCCTAAACACTTGACATCTCAGACCCTCAGTTTCCTCACCTATGAAGTAACAGGGCTGGACTTCATTAGAACAAAGATCATGCCTACCTGGTTCTAAAATGCAATAAAATACCAAAATTTTCAAAGGTAAGGGGTGACATTTATAGACCACATAGAACCATAGCAATTGAAATGCTATTTAAAAATATACGCCAGCTCGAAGATGGATGGATTCCTAATAAATACACGGCTCCTTCTTTAACCAGGATGAGAACCTGGAATCTCTCAGCTGTCTGCTCAGTTAGGTTTAGCAGCAGTACCATTTACAGCTCTGTGCTGGAACACATTCCTAATAATTTTTATAGCCAAGAGCCTCATTCTTTCTATAAAATTCATCTTAGAGATGAGATCCCTTCTTATACCTTAACATAGTTTCCGGTGGGGCTGGAAGAAATTAACCTTACCTGGAAGGTTCACATAGACATGTCATTCTGGTGAAATCTACCAATAATACCAGCTTCTACACTTCCTATCACTTAGGCTTCATCTATTTATTTTTAAGTGTTATGAAGATTTTTTTAATTTGCTTCTGTTTTTTATTTAACCACATTATCAAAAATGGAAATTATCACTTGGCATGTTATCACTAACAGTTTCTTTTGTGGCTCTGTCTGCAATCAAGCTGTTCCTCTAGGCCTCTTTTGGTTTTACTTTTTTTTTTTTTTTTTCTTAACCCTACCAAGTTTCCCAGGCCTGGAAGTACACAGATCAATGGGAGAAGTGACAAGAAAGATGTATTTATTTATTTATTTTATGTTTATTTATTTTTGAAAGACAGAAAGAGCACAAGCAAGGAAGGAGCAAAGAGAGAAGGAGAGACAGAATCCAAAGCAGGTTCCAGGCTCTGAGCTGTCAGCACAGAGCCCAACGCACGGCTAAAACCCACAAACTGCAAGATCATGCCTTGAGCCAAAGTCAGACATTTAACCGACTGAGCTGCCCAGGCGCCCCAAGAAAGATTTATTTCTGATAGCAACCCCATGCCAAATAATTTTCCTTGCTGCCATTTTCTCATTGCATTTGACTGGTTTTATGGAATATAGTTCAATGGGAAATTTATTCTAAGCCTGTGGGTCTGGGATGAGGGAGGTGGCTTCATTCAGGTTCCTGCTTACTCAAAGAACATGTTGCAAAAATTCACTCTTCTTGTTAAGAATGTTAGTAATAAGTCAGTAAATTCCTATCAGCAAATACTTAAGACATAGTGTATCAAACCTAAACAATCCATACAGAGAACTGCCCAAGACCTAAGGAAAATCTGTCATTTCTGGGTCAGAACTCAGTTGAATTGTGAGCGTTTTTCCAAAAAGAACACACCACAGGAACCAAATTCTGCCGAGGTTGGAAACAGGACATTTCTCATTCTACCTACCATTTCTCAATCTTCCAGCGCTGGTAGCAGACCCACACTAAAAGGCTTCTGCCCCTCTCAAATACCTCATCTGCACCCTGGCATCCTGCCATGTTCCAAAAGAGAGGAAAGACAGATAGATGCCCAGCTCTATCTTATGCCAGACCCCACCCTTCCCCCAGTTCTTGCCCTAATAGCCACTCTCTGTTCAACTCCAGATAGTGTAGGGAAGGGAGAGGGAGGGAAACTTAATTTATTCTGAATGACAATTGTCACTGAGGGCTTTTGTGCTCACTTACGTAAGGGTTTGCTTAACTGTTGGCTAGACTTATCCTTACCCTGTCTAGGATTACAGAATTGAGTTTCTCACCTGACCTGAACTGTGTTCAGATGGATCATTTCCAAGTTCTTTTCCATGAGTATTTGTTCAGCATTTGGAGACTCTAGATGTCTCTTCATTGAAGCTCCAACCTGAGGCATTGATGCTGGGCTGAATTTAGTCACCCTGGTGTATAACGCTTCTAGGAAGAAAGGAAGGAAGAGGGTGGGAGGGAGAGAGGGAGTGAAGAGAGAGATGTAAGAAGGAAAAAAAGAGAAGAATGTAGGACAAAGGAAAGGAAAGGAGGGATTATCTTATCCATCATTTTAAGATTCCATGTAGAACAAGAGCTTAATTAAATTTGGGGGATTAAATTTTTGAAATTGATACTTGAGTATTCTATGAATTAGAGCATAAATTTAAAGGGAAGGGAAATCCTGAATGCCAAAAATATTCCTGTATAGTAGAATTTCTTACTTCTATAATTCATTTTCTTCACAAGTCATTAACTTCTACTATAAAAGAATCTAAGGATATGTCCCCCCAAAAGAGTGAGAGAGATAAATTGTCACAGACAATAAAAAACATACTGGTGGTGTTTAGAACCATTGGGCCCTTCCTTCCATCCTCAATTCTTGTGTCAGTGTATCTGGCATTACTGTCACCTGGGTATTTTTTATAAAATTCATGTGGCTTATGTAAACTGAAACTAAGCACTTATATATGTAGGTAAAAAAGTCACATCCCCTCCCTTCTTACCTAACTCTTTTCCTTTCTCAGACCGAGCCTGGCTGATAGAACCAAGGAAGGTCCAGAAGCTTCAGGAAAAGATTTATTTTGCACTTCAACATGTGATTCAGAAGAATCACCTGGATGATGAGACCTTGGCCAAGGTAGGTCCTCAGATCGTAGACCTGTGGTCACTCAAAGAAAGCACAGTGACCACAAAGGGCTAGTTCTAAAGCAGGGGCATTTCTCAGCAGCAACAATTTCTGGAAGTTACCAAAGATGCATAAATGGTGAGGTGCCCATTTTAAAAGGGACACTAGTAAATTATCACAGATTGAGAGAATGACTTTCTTAGGGAAGGATGATCTTGATGGATCTGAACCCCAGGCATAGGAAGACAAAGCAAAGAACTTGGGAGTGTTGTGTCTGAAGAACAAAAGCATGAAGCAAGGCATCAGGCCTTGAGAGTTGACACGGAAGGAAGGAGGAGACTTTGTGTCACTTCAGAAGTCAGAGGTGGGCCAAAGTTAAGAGCGAGTAGATTTTTATTCAAAATAAGAAAATTATAAAATGATACAAGCGCTGCCTGGGTGGTTCAGTCGGTTAAGCATCTGACTTTGGCTCAGGTCATGATCTTGCGGTTCATGTGTTTGAGCCCCGTGGCAGGCTCCGTGCTGACAGTTCAGAGCCTGGAGCCCGCTTTAGATTCTGTGTCTCCCTGTCTCTCCACCCCTCTCCTTCTCACACTCTGTCTCCCTCTTTCTCAAAAAGAATGTTAATAAAATTTTCTTAATGATAAAAATTGCTGATGAGAGGGGTACACCATGGTGAGGTAGTGAGCTCCCTGGCATCGGTCATATTCCAGTAGATACTGCTTGGTTTCCTCTCAGGTGTCTTGTAAAATCAGAGTCCCGCCCAAAGTAGAAGACGAGACGGAGTAGTTGTAAATTTTCCTTACGTTCTAATCTTTTCACACAAGATTTGCCCTGGGGTCCCTTCAAAATGGTGAAGGATCCCAGGGGCAAAATGCATACAACCTTCCATTAACTTCTTGGTTCAGCTTAATTAACAATAGTGATCTTTAAGAAGAGTACTGGGAAGAGATGTTTACCGGAGTAGAAGTCTCATAAGAGGAAGTAATTTTCTAATGATTGATACTCAGCATTATTTTAGATCTTAAAGTATCTGATTTCTTTAGAACTGGACTTTTTTAAGGGGGTAAGCCACTAGGAAATCGAGCACATTCTTGGTTCAAAATGATAGGAATCCTAGTCTATATTTATGAACATTAAAACCCTCCCACTTTGCTCTTAAAATTCTTTATTTTTTAAAAAAAGGGGAAGACTATCTGAGATGTTATCAGATATGACTTCACACATACAGAGACACTTATAAAAAAAAAACCCTATGAATTAAATATCCTATTTCAGTATGGTAACATTTTATTAAAATGAACGCCTCATTTTTACACTGTAGAGTGAAAGTTATCTTTGTAGGACCCTCTACTTTTTATGTGGGCAAGGAAAAATCACCTGCTCTCTGCACCTCAGTTTTTCTCTGGGTCTAAAGCAAAACTTCTACATGCTTTTGGATATACTGGGCAGAAAAGATGGTTATAGAAATATATGCATCTATTTCTATAATTGCTCTGCAGAATACACCATAAATACATCTGGCCAATTAATGGAGGGGGATGTTTCCTGCATTTAGGATGTCCCAAAGACCTCCTTTAAGATCTGCCATCTTAAAATTAAGGTCTTGATATGAGGATTATCATTTTTTTGCTTTTGTACATATATTTTGAGGTTTAAATGAGATATTACAGTGCATAAATTCTCATGCTTACACCATCTTCTACCTCCTGGTGTCCTAAGGATGGCCATCAGAGGGATTTGCTTTAGAAAGGAGACAGAGACATTGAAGAATGAAAGATATTTAATGGCAACAAAAAATAAAAATAAAACACTGACTGTGGGTCACGTTAACTCTCTATTCTCCATCTTTCATGGGCAAAGTACAAGGTTCAGTTCTGTTCTTATAAAATGTTGTAAAACTGGGGACCAGAGAAAGTTAGGAGAGGATTATTTCTTGTACAAAATTCACTACAGCCAGAGGACAAAGCATTGCTTCCATAGATCATGTGTGGATGTGGGGTTTTGGTGTGGACCCTGGCTTGTAAGTCAGTGTTTTAACAGGATGCTCTGTGAACGCAGTGGGGAGTTCCATGAAAAGGAAGGAGCACTGGATTCTAGCTTAGCCCAGCCCTGAACTCTGTGGCCTTGGCTGAGTCATTCTATTAGCCTAAGTCTCAGATTCCTCAACTGTCTAGTGCTAGGGGTGGTGGGATGGATGGGTAAGTGTCTCAAGTCCCTGATGGCTTTAACCCTGTGAGGACAACAGTGCCATTGACATACAGGCACACCCTCTCATCATGCCCACTAAAAGAAATCGTCCTATTTGTATCCGAGAGAAACTATTCTATCCATCCACAGAGTCCCATCTTTTCAGAAATGCTCCTTCTGCCTTCATAGCCATGAGGCTCTTCTGCCTCGACAAGGCCTCCGCAACAGTGCCTCCCGTTCTTGATATTTGTTATTTATAGACCCCTTGGGGAGTCTGGCAAACATCATGAAATCCATCTCTAGGAAAATGTGCACATACCCAACGGTGGCGTTCAAGTCCAGGAGCTCAGGTTAAATCTGCGGTAGTTGGGGTAGATCTGCCTTCTGTGTAATGTGCAGGCTATCTATAGTGCTGACCCTTGCCCCTGAAGGAATGTAACAGACACCGGGTGAGAGGGGCAGGGCTCGGACACAGCTGTTGGACTTCCTCCTGAAAGAACAGTCTCCAACACACTTCCGCCATGCTCACTTCCTGAAATTAAAGTTCAAGTAGCAGTGCCTTATACTTTTGACCAAACTTGGACCTAGAGACGGTATGAAAATTCAGGAATTCTGTATCCATTCACTAGAAGATTTGAATCCCCATATAGTAATCATTTTGTTTGTTTATATATTTTTTTAATCTTTTAAAGAATCTAGTTTCCTTTCCTGATCAGCATAATGATAGTATGTAACATATTTATAATAAACCATCAGAACCACTTCTTGGCTGAGTGATCCTAAAAAAGTGTCTTAACCTCTCTGTGCCTCAGTTTCCTCATTTGTAAAATGTGACTAAGGATAGTGCCAAGGTTGTGTGGTTACTGTGAGGACTAATGATACTAAGTACAAGCGAGCTGCACATCTGTAAAAGGTATGGTGTGTAAATGCTATCACTGTAGTTGTGGACAGAAGAAATTCTATTTCGGCAGGAAAATTTTTATTGGAAAGGTGGTGATTTTGAGTTAATCACTAATAGATGAAAACTCAAAAAATGGAAGTGGGGGGAACCTGGGTGGCTCAATTCGTTATGCATCCAGCTCTTGACTTTGGCTGAGGTCATGATCTCACAGTTTGTGGGATGGAGCCCCACATTGGGCTGTGTGCTGAGCCGACAGTGCAGAGCCTGCTTGGGATTCTCTCATTCTCCCTCTCTCTGCTCCTCCCCTCCTTGTGCTTCCTCTCTCTCTCTCTGTCTCTCAAAATAAATAAATTAAACATTTAAAAAATGCAAGTTGAAGGGTTGAGATGATGGAGTTTGGCATTCTAAGTGATGGGGGAAATGATAAGAGGTAAGAAAGTATAAGGTATATTCGAACTATGAATACTAGTTAGATCTGTCTGGATCTTGGATTTGAAAATCTAGGAAACAAGATGACACTGGTCACTGTCACTAAGCTCATAAAAATAAAAAATTTTAAAAAACCCACAACATATATATTTTTAAGCTCCATCTGTTCTCTGAGCTTCACTTTCCCTGTCTAGGAAACGAGTAGGTTGGACTGGATGGTCATTAAGGTCCCTTCTGTAGAATGTTCTTTGACTCCAAAAGAGAAAAGCAATTCTTGCTCCTGACATCTTCTTTTCATCCTCCAATACTCAGTGCAGTATATTCATTTTAAGGACTTTATAGAAGTTCAACCATTACAGTTAATAAAGAAATAGATTGATTTCACCAAGTCTTAAAGGTTCAAAGTCTTGAAGCTACAGTGATTTAGCTTAGGATGATATTCTGGCCCCAGAGCTGCAAAGTGCACAATGTTTACAAAGCCCACACCAGAGCTCAGCATTGCTTCACGCCTTAAGCCAGGGCTCCATCACCTTGTGCTTTGGGTGCTGTGGTGACTCAGTCCGAGGCGTTTACTTCCTGAGAAGGGACTACTAGAGGGAAATCCCTCTGGTACTCCTCCACTCAACTGAGACTAGCATGACCAGTGCCAGAGTGCAGTGAATATTTGAACTGCAGGCTGATGACAATTCCATTGTCTGGCCCCTGGACTTCCCTTATTACAAGTCACTACATCTGCCATTCTTGCCACTCAGACCAGAGGACAGAGAGGGTGAAGGAGAAAAAGGAGCCAAGCTAGTCCGAGCCAGGTTGTGACAGCACATGCACGGTCAAAGGCAGAGCTTGGGTCTGGATGAACTGCTCACCTCCCAGCCCTACGCGATGTGCAGCCTCAGGGTCAGGGCCATAGCTGGAGGCTTGTTTGATAAAGTCTTCTCCAGCCCAGCCCCTACTGTTGAGTCTCCTGGATATTCAGGGCTGTGAAATATTATTAGGGAGTATATTTACTTTTCCTAGCACTCCTGGAAAGACATGCAACACTCCTCAAGGTATGTTCTTGCCCAAGGCTGTACTGAGAAGTTTAAAAGATACTCCATAACAACACATATCTGATGGAAAAGCATGGAGAGCTCCTGGGGTAAGTCAGCCCCCAAGCTCACTCATCTCGCCATATGCAGAGACTAGAGGAAGTGCCATTTTATTTTACCACAACTTAAGTGAGTACTGTGCCTTCAATTCACTTCTCCACACAGTGTTCAATTGTTTGTGCCTTGTCATGCACTATAGATGGGCCACACCACCCTTCTGGGTTTTTCTAAACATACAGCTCTGTGCTAATGGAACTTCTAATTTTTCTAGAATATGGAGGAATCTAGTTCTTACGCTAAAGCTCAGAATGTCTCTCATTGGTCTCTTTCCTCCTATTCCTGGAGGGCCAAAAAGTTCTTACCTGTCCCCTGTGGCTTTCTCTGTTCCAGTCACTCTTTCTAAGCCCTTGCTGCCAGTGAAGATGCCCCACCATATCCCTTCAAACCATAAGGTAGTAGTCTAAGTTTGCACCATGTTAATGAAAACACAGTAGAGAGCTCAGGTCAACTGTGGAGAGAGATGGTTCTGAACAAGAAGAATGGTTGCAGCATGTAGTGACAAATCTGTTTCTTTGAGACTCATCTTCTCAGATCTGGAAGGCTCTAGCCTTCCCAGAGAGAACTGTGATGGGTTGAGCTGTGAGAGGTACAAGCCAACAGATACACTAACCTCCTAATTCCTAAGTCCCTCTAGCCTCACAGCAGCAAAACTGTATTGTCAACACAGAGAGGGAAGCTTCTCCTTCTGCTATAACAGAACCAAGGTATTAAATAAAACCTTACAAGATGGAAGACTTAGACAGCCCTATCTCACATATTAATAAATTGAAATTTTATCTGAAAGAAATCATTCCTGGTCGCTCTCACATTAATGGTGTGCTTTTTATTTAGATTTAGAAAAAAAACAAAAACCATGTTGATTCACAGTTAGAGTCTAGGGAGCAAATCCTAATTGAGAGGTGGATGAAAACCCCACAGGGTCTTTTACCTTGATCTTCGTTGCTTTCTCAGTGAGGTCAAAATAGGCTACGTCCTGGCTAATAATGGAATGTTTATATCTAAAGCCTGCTCTCTTCTTGCAAGACACTAGGTGTTATACCAGGATTCTTAATAGGTGGCTTTAGGGATTTGGGGTCAATTTAATCTTAAAGAGCAGTTTATTCAGCAAGCACTTAAGGAGCCCCTACCCAAATGATGAGCCTCCCTGTTCCTCTTCCTATTTGACTAGGAATTTGTTTCATACTTCAAAATTCCTATGCTTTCTGGGGCACCTGGGTGGCTCAGTTGGTTAAACATTCAATTCTTGATTTCAGCTCAGGTCATGATCTAATGGTTTGTGAGGTTGAGCCCCATGTTGGGCTTGGCACTTACAGTGCCTGCTTGGGATTCTCTCTTTCCCTCTATCTCTGCCCCTCCCCTGTTCTTTCTTTCTCTCTCTCTCAGAAATAAATAAACATTTAAAAAAACTTTTATGTTTTCTAAAGTATAACATATGCTGGAAAGCTCCTAAGCGATAAGCAGATAACCCAGTAAATGCTCACAAAGCAAACATAGCCACATACCCACTGCCTGGGTGAAACTGGGCACCCTAAAACCCTGTTTAGGCTTCTCTGGATTCCTCACAATGGTATTTATGCTTGAAAATAACCCAAGAATAGGCAAAACTCTAGAAAACAATCCAGCATGTCACTCAAGATTTTAAATTCCAAATCCATACTCAAGAAATATAGCTTTCTTCTGGGGTAGTTTTCCACTCCAACGTATATTTATTATGAGTATGTTCTCTGTGCCAGATGCAAGGGAGAAAATGGTGATAACACATGGTGTTGGTCTTGAGCAGTTTCCTTGCAGAATTCCTGGGAAGGATCAGATTATTTTGGTCCATTTTAGCTGTTCAGAGTTTGCTGGCATACACTACATGTCTAACACCGGAAATTCCAGGGGTTCTTCATTAGACAAATGGTCTGTAAGTAAAAAGAGATGTCTTGATGTGACTCCTCACCCATCAAGTTGGAAGTTGATGTATTCATTAGAAGTCTTTGGGAACAAGTAATAAGAACCGACTCACACTAGCATAAGCAAAAAGAAAAAAAAATAATGAAGAGATATCTCATGGAACCTAAGGATAAAAACTCGGCCACCAGTCAGGGTGGCACTGGAACAAGGAATCAGAAAGCCTTCATTCTTCTCCCTCCCCGAATACCAGTAGAGTCTGCTTCCCTGGCCCCCATGGTGACAAAGGTCTAGCTCTCAGCTTCTTCTCTTACTTGAAGTGTCTGCTGCATTTAGAAAGTATGTTGCTGGCCCTCAGTCCGATTCCAGATTCCAACCACAGCTGAATCAGTGTCCATTGTCACTTTAGTTGGCCACTTCAACAGGGATCCCAAGGATGGGGTGAAGAGGGGCAGGGAGAGCTTACGGCCTGATAAATATCTCAAATTTGATATTCCAATACTAATCCATGTGTCTAGGTCTAGCTAAACAGAAAGAGAATAAAGAAATACAGAAAAAAATAAAATTAAAAAAACTAAAGCAAATGGGCAAGTGAAATGGATGTATTAGCCTCACTTGATGTGCCCTGTGTTTTTCAGTGCTTCTGAAGTTTCTTCCACTTTGGTCAAACCATTGTTCACTTCCTGCTTCAGGTTGGAGGGCATCTCAATAGCCAGGAAGCCCATATGAGCACAATCACTAGTTTTACCCTCTGTGTGTTCCGTTTTTCCACATCAAATGCACTAGTTATAAAATTGTGGATTTTCTCATAAGACCCCTCCCTAGAAGGAAGCACAGGATTATTGTCTCTTCTCCAACAGCTGCTTTTTCTTCTTGTATGCCCCTGTAGGCATAAGCTAAAGCTTCCTTCCTATAGGAAAAGCTTGATGATAAGACAGAGATGAGTGTGGAAACGTCTTTTTCTAGACCCTCTGTCTACTCCCGCTATGGGGATTATTTAACCATGACGACATTTCATGATGATTTGAAACCGACGACCCCCTCCATCTCCAAATGCTTCTGGATCACCTCCCCAGCTGTTTAAAAAGTTGTTGAGCCATTAACTGCTGCTGAGGCTGCTCTAAGCTCCCTTTGAAATGGGGGTCCCCCAGCTGCGGTACATAATATTAATGAGCAGTAAGTGACTGCCTGCTGCTTCCTTCACCAGGCCCTTCTGGGCTCTGACAAGTGCTGCTGCTGTGTCCACATGCCCTCCTGGCCCTTCATGCCTCCAGAGTGATGGATGCCCCTGTCAGCAGTTCTGTTTCTACAGCTGATTGGATGCCTTTAAAATAGCCTCTTCCAAGAGCATGCAGCTTAGGGAAGCTCTTTGCTCAAGCAGCCCCATTGCCCTTAACAAAAAGTTATTCTCACCATCTGGCCCATTATACAGATAAGCAGTAGGGACAAGATCCAAATCCCATAAAAGAGGGAAGACCTAGAACCCGAACCAGACATTTCTTACACCCCATTTGAAGCAGGAAGGAATCAAGCGTCTATATTCACTTTCCCAGGCCAAACACATGGCTAAATATTTCCAATGCAAATGAGCAATTGTAGAAGGGTCATCTTTCATGCATTTAATTTAAAATTATATAGGATCCTATGTTATACATCATAGTTTGTTAAATGAGCAAGTTACTTTCATTGCTACCAGAAAATGATCATCAATATGATATTGCCTTTTCATTTCAACAAAAGTAAAGCGTTGATTTCCCCATACATTAACACATGACTCAATTTGTGGTGCTCGGTTAAGGGTTGAGTTGGGGTCTTGCCCCTGATCAAGCATAGCCTTGACTATGGAAGCATTATGTGGGATGGAAACATAACACCTAATACGTATATGGCCATCATGTGCCAGACACTGCTGTAGACAGTTCATGTTGACTCAGGTAACCCCACAACGATCCTCTGAGGTAGAGACCATCTGAGGGCTGAAAGAGCTGAGAAGTTAACTGACTTGGCCAAGATCACACAGCTGTAAACAGCAGGTCCAAGATTCAAACCCAACAGTCAGGTTTTCAAACCCATAGTTTTGGTTTTGTTTTTTTTTATCACTAGGCTAATCTTCTCTATGTTGTATTTGTGTGTCATAGGGAACTCAGGGAATCTCATTACTGACCCCTCAGCAAACTAATAGAGCTAAGTAAACAGAAGCTCCCCTGTTTGGGAATGATGAGTCTGTCTCTGTCTCCTGAAAAGGAGCTAACTTTCCACTTGGCCCCCAGGACTGTTTTAAATTTGATACAAAGACAGTGCAAGTGGGGGAGGTGCAAAGAGGGAGGCAGTGAGAGAGAATCCCGAGAAGGCTCCATGCTGCCAGCACAGAGCCCAACACGGGGCTCAGACTCAAGAAACTGTGAGATCATGGCCGGAGCCAAAACCAAGAGTCAGATGCCTAACTGACTGAGTCCCCCAGGAGCCCCTATAATAGTGTTTTTTAATGTCCATTCAATGGACCCAATCCACCAGTATCCCAGGGGACGTTTCAAACGTGGAGTCTCAGCTCCACCTAGACTTACTGAAGTAGAGTCCCTAGGAGTAGATCTCAGGAATCTGCATTTTTAGGAAGCACCCCAGTGATTCTTATGCAGAGTAGAGGTTGACAGTCATCATAGAATCATACCTGGAAGTTTCAGGAGCTCTGCATATCATCAGTTCAACTGCAGATGATTATAGAAAGCGTTCAAAGCCTCTCTGCATTCAATAGCTATTTCAGGGAGACTGTAATATATAAGAAGTGCTCCCAATTGTTGTAGTCTCCGTCTGTGTGAACCAGCTGGTTGAGAGAAATTGGAAGATTTCCCAAGGGACTTTAGCTCAGTGGACACTGGTATAATCTTTACCTATGAAAATATGGAAAATTCACCATTTTCCACCCCAGACCCAAAGTGACTTTTTCACTGTGTGATTCTGATCATCTTTCTGGCTTGCTGAAAACCCTTCCAAAGAGCCTTAACATAGGCTTGCATATTCTGCTCATGTCCATCTCTCCAACTTTTCCCTCAACCTGCTTACCCATACTGCTCAATTCTCCCAGCATGCAAAGCTCTGTGGCATATCAGGTACCCCAACATCTATTTGGTTCTTGCTCTTCCTTCAGAGCTCAGCTTAAATGGCACTTTCTCAGGAAAGCCTTCCCTGACCTGACAGAAGAAGTCAGAGCATCCTATTATCTACCACTTACTTCTAGATCATTCCTGCATGGCACCACTGCAGGTTTTCAGTCTGCTTTTGACTGCATGGTCACATTATTCACATCTGTCTCCACACGCTGGCTGGAAGCAGAGAACCATACTGCCTTGAGCATTTTTGGTGTCTAGCAGAGTGTCTGCTACAAGATTAGGTAACTCATAACATTGGAAAGAAAGTCTTTTTTTGTTGTTGTTATTTATTTTTTTGAGAGACAGTGAGAGACAGCATGAGCAGGGGAGGGTCAGAGAGAGAGGGAGATACAGAATCTGAAGCAGGCTCCAGGCTCTGAGCTAGCTGTCAGCACAGAGCTCAACACGGGGCTCGAACCCATGAGCCGTGAGATCATCACCTGAGCCGAAGCCAGACGCTTAACCAACTGAGCCACCGGGGGCCCCCTGGAAAGAAAGTCTTGATTCTCAGTCTAAAATTTAACATCCATTCTACAAACAGATTTCACATTTCTTATTCTACCTCTATCACTAAATAGCCGTGGAAATGGAAAATCTACACCCCAAACTTCTTTATGTGTTCTAGATCTCTTTACTGATTATGTCAACTTGCTCTAATCCTTATACTATTTTTGAATTGTTCATAGTGTGGTTATATAGTCGTGAGTTGTTAAAAGTTAATGAAAGTGGAAATTTCTGATTTTGAAGAGCCACAAAGTAACTAATTATCTATTTCCTGTTTTACTTTAAAGGCTGAAATGGTTTCTTATCACGGAATAGGGTAGGGGACACAGTGAGCCTAATTGATGATTATATGGGGTTTATTTCATTTTATTTTTATCATCACTTTCAAGTGTACATTTGGTCAGCTATATAAACTATCAGGCTTATCTTTTCTGAGAGTGTTCTCTATATGAAAACACATCTGATTCCAATAGTAATTTGATCACAGTGATATTTGGTTTTAAGATCATTTTGACATGAAATGATGAATTCTACATGTTCCCAATTCTACATATGTGAAAAGCTAGATCTGTTCATCTTCTAAGATCTTTATAGCATTTTTCAAACTGTGGACATTTTTAAATGTCTTCTGGGTATTTGAACTCAAAAAAAAAATCACATCCTGCATGATACATACACATCAAAGCCCATCAATCATAAATGGATATTCTCCCAAGAGTTTCTTAAATGCCTCCTTAAGGAAGCAGGTGCCAGGGACCTCTGAAATTCTCTCTTGATTAAGTATAGGTTTCATTTTATGCATTGCAATGGGAAAGAACTAGAAAGATTCAAGCAGGCTAGGGAGCCAAGCAGTCCTGATAATTCTGGATCACTCCTCATACAGTTTAGGCTCTACCTTTCTAACATCGTTGCCTTCCAAAACTGAGAAGCTCATGTTCATATCATAAAAATCTGTGGGGAAATGATGGATAATATTAGCTACCAGTTGTGTTTCACACCTATAGTGTTCTTACCACTTTTACATGAATTCCCTCAGGGCACACAATCTGAGTAGGCCCATTGTACAAATGAGCTAGCTGAGGCAGTATTTCACCGCCACACAGCCATTTAGCTATTTTGGAACCAGGATTCTGACTCAGTCAGCCTGGCAGCAAAGCACCCACTCATATCGATTAAACTCGACTACCTCCCATACACACTTTATTTAAGAGCAGTGACTCAGGAAGCCTGGCCCCGCTGGCTCGCGTTCTCTATTTTCCCAAGGGGGCTGGGAGGCGCGCTTTGTTGTGTTTTGTTGGGAATGAGAAGCTGAAAGTTAGCCTTCCTTCTTTCTGTACATCTTTTCACAAAACCATTTTCCTTCATCTGAGACCAGGAAGGACCCTGATTCAGAAGACAGAGCACTAATGAGCTTCCCCCTTTTGTCTCTCCCCTGCCCACCCCACCCCCACCCCACCCCCGGTCTCTGGACTCCGCAGTTAATAGCCAAGATACCAACCATCACAGCGGTCTGCAACTTGCACGGGGAGAAGCTGCAGGTATTTAAACAATCACATCCAGACATAGTGAATACCCTCTTTCCTCCATTGTACAAGGAGCTCTTTAATCCTGACTGTGCCACCGTCTGCAAATGAAGGCACCAAGAGAGAACTGTCTCCTAGTCGTGGAATGCGTCACCATTAAGACAAAAGCAATGTGTTCATGAAGACTTAAGAAAAATGTCACTACTGCAACATTAGGAATGTCCTGCACTTAATAGAATTATTTTTCTTCACCGCTACAGTTTGAAGAATGTAAATATGCACCTGAGTGGGGCTCTTTTATTTGTTTGTTTTTGAAATGACCATAAATATACAAATATAGGACACTGGGTGTTATCTTTTTTTTTTAATTTTATTTTATTCGGGTATGTTTTGGGAGACAACTGTTTATAGAATTTTATTGTAGATAGGTATGAGAACAGAGCGGTACTTTACATGGTTACTTTTCCTGTTAATTGTTCAAATATAATTTAAGAAAATTCCACTTAATAGGCTTACCTATTTCTATGTTTTTAGATAGCGGATGCATGTGTAAATTTGTGGCTGTCTTGGAAAGCACTGTGCATGTATGTAATAACCATATAATCTGAGGATATTACATATGACTATTACTTATACGTGCACGTGCACTGTGACCTAAATCCCATACCTACTAGCAAAGGAGGTTCAGTCAGGCTCTCTTATATTATTTACCTTCTGTGTTATATGTTACCTTTATGTTAGACAATCAGGATTTTGTTTTCCCAGCCAGAGTCTTCAACTGTCGTCAATGGCAGGATGGTACCAATTCAGAGATAACGTCTACAAAGGAATAAATATAATGCATAGCCTCTGTATAAGAACTCTGTTTCTATCAATGACATCAAAGCCTTGTCAGGGCGGTACATGTCGGCGCGAGGGTGTGGGTGGTGAAATATTTGGAGCCATTTTCCTGTTTTAAGAATTCGGCCACAGATAATATTGTGGAGTCCAGGACTCTTTTGACCAAACAATCACTATTTCCTATTTTTCACCAGGACATCATAAAACACTTTTTTCTTCTTTAAATTTCAGGTGGGGAAAGAAACTGATTTTGGTGCTCACTGTGCGGTCAGCAGAGAAATGCATTCTGTAGGTTTGACTGCCAGCAATTTGTTTCTTATAAAATTAGAGTCACAGAGGAAACCAGAACCCGGGGCCCCGATGCCATTTCACATAGACATTTTTTCTCTATCCTGTTTTATCCTGTCTTGTTTTGGTTTGATTTTTTTGTTTTTACAGGGTTATTTTGTTTTGTTTTGGTTTGAGGGTTTTTTTTGTTTTGTTTTGTTTTTTTGGCAACGAAGAGGTAGAAAGAGCTTATACAAAGTAGAGATGTGGTTCTTTATATTCATCCTCTTTGCTACGTTTGTTAGAAAAGGCAGCAATAAAGAGGGAGACGGGCTTTGGTATGTCCTTCTAGCTTGGGGTCTCTAATTTCTCTCAACTCCAAAGCGCTGTACTATAAACACCAGCAAGAACGCGACAGATAACGAAAACACACTGGAGTGATTCCATAGAACAAATACACCCCAAAGCCAAAACTATTTCCTATGCAGCTTGCAATTAGATCATCCGTCTGGCCTGGGATTCTTTTTTTTTAAGCAACTTGTCAAGAACTCAGAGTACAAGAGGGGAGATGAGGCTTGGAGAACTAAGACTTCCTAGTAGAAGTCTCACCTCTCCACCTGCTCCCCAAGCAAACCGAGTACCAGAAAAGCATAAATTCCCAAGCAGCTTGTTCTGTCTGGGCTCCAGAGGCCCTCTGCCTTTAGTCTTAGCTGACCCAAAAATAAGAGTTTTTAAGAAAGGAAGCGGGAGCAGAGTTTCATGTGAAAGACAATGACATTCCTGCTCTCCTGTGAGCATAGCCCAGTGGCCAGCTCCCGAGGACCCGCCCCTTTCTCCGCGGCAAACACACACACACGCACCTGCTCAGTAAAGTTTCCATCAGCGGAAACCTTGATTTCCCTTTAATCTCTGATGCTCTCCTGACGTTACGTGGTCTTGGGAGCATCCTCCAGGAGACCACAGAACCTCTCGTTCATGATCAGACAGTAATGCTAGTCTTTTCTCTAGAAAACAGAGCCTTTCCCCACCTCATGATTGATGTATTCTAAACCAATGGGGAAAAACAAAAAGGCTTTAAAATAATGACTCTCTTTCTCAACTACTGTTATATTCAATTAACTACATTGAACCAAATTACCTTCGGTGTCTAAGAAGACAGCTGCACACTGCCTGTTATGTGGCTGTAGAGACTCAGTTCTTTTTGGTGTAAATGTCACTCCTGCTAGCTCTTTGTATAAAGAATTAATTCCAAGAGTCATATTTCCTTCTAATGGAAAGATTACTTTACTGATTGCTAGGAAAACAGGGTAATGGAAGGCGCTCAATTAAACCAAGCCGTTTCCAAATGCAATGTATGTTTTATGATTGGCTTGTGATAGGCAAGTGTCTACTTGGTGTTTCCCTTTGAGCTTTGAACTTATGTCAAACTTTGTTTTCATTGTTCTGTTGGCCTAGAGTTTTCCATCATCCGCCTGTAATTCTTGCTCATTTGTTTCCTCCAGTTTACCTTAGAGGGTTTAAATTGGCTCCGTTGATAAAGTAGCTCAGAGTTTTTTCCTCCCTTGTCACATGGGTGATGTAGGAAAAGGATTGCTCCCCACATTTGCCTCAGGAGGTCCTGGATTTGAATGTGTTTGTTGTTTCTACTAGTGCAAGCATTTCACTGGGATGGCGTGAACCTTTTGAAGCTAGGGGACAGGAAGCAGCTAGCGACTGAACCAGAACAAAACGGTGAAAACCGGTACATGCTCAGCCCACTTTGGTTGAGAAAAGAGATTTCCATCTTTCACCACAGTTGCCAAATCCGTCTGTTAAAAGACCACCAAGTCACATTTTCAGTGATGACGACAAATGCGTTTAAAAGCTGCCTTTTGAACATCTCTTGTGACTATATCTCAAGGTGTTTTGAGACTTTGGTTAAGAATGCCTTTCCGCACCACATGCAATCTTTGTCCCTTCCCCAAGAAGACTCAAAAATGTCCACCCCACCTTCATGGTAAAAAGGGCACTGGAAGAAAGAGCCCATGATCTGTAAGTTTCATTTCCTGCTTCGTGAATGACAATCACTGCTTGGCGCAAAAATTGCACTGTAACCACTCAGGGATGTTTCATTAAAAAAATAAAATGACAAAAAAAAAAAAAAGGAAGGGGAAAAAACCAGGAAAATTACAACAAAAAAAATAAATGGCACAAATTAAATACGCCGATGAGAGAACCTCTCTGACAAGGCTTTCAAAACAGGAGGTAGTAACTTCTGTGTTGTTAACTGTTTGGACTTGTTGAAAAGTTGCACACGGATAAGGACAACTTAGTCTCGTTTTCTGAAATCTGCTAAGAGCCAAATAATCCAGCTACCCTATTAATAGGAATATGTCTCTCTCGAGCAGACCCAAGCTTCCTATACAAGTCCTGAGCAAGGAAAATAAGAAATCTGAGTGGTATTACCTGAATCTGACAAGGGATGTAAAGCTGTGTGAATTCAAATTCCACTGTATCTGTGATCTGTGATTTTGGAGGGAATGGAGGAGAAGAAGGAATTCCAAATTTGGTTTAATATGCCACACAAATTCCTACTGTCCATGACGTGGGTCATGTTTGTATCTCTTATTCTGTGGCTCTTTTTTCCCCAGAGACTGAAAGCTGAGGGTAGAGGTGTCCTCTACAAACATACCCTTTCTGGATTTCCCTTGTTTAAATACTGGTCTTCAGGACTCTGGAATAAAGGACCACTGGCTAGGTATAGAGAATGTGGTGGTCTCCTAGGTAATTCAACTTCTTGGACAGAATCGATGACACCCTAAATCACAGTGAACTCTGAACATTAATAAGAGGTGCCAGGGAGACATCAGTCCATTTCCTATCATAGCTGCCTTGTTCGACACATCACTTCACAGCAGTCCAGCTGAATTGTAGAAAACCAGCACATGACTGGTCAACTCACGCTCACTCTCTACAATCCCAAGTGTACATTTGAATACAAAGGCAATTCTTCCATCCCAAGGACAACCTAAAACTTAACCAGCTTTTTTCAAAAACATCAGTCAGATACAAATGATGTCAGTTCTGTTCCATGTTCTTTGTTTCCATTTATTATAGAAGCAAGGAAATGTTCTACTGCTATTGGAAATTAGAAGAAATAACTTTTTCCTGACTCTTTTCTCTATAAACTTTCACTTCCAATGAAGTTACTACAATCGGCAGTAAATTCAGGCAAGGAAGCCTGTGCCCTGACAGAGCCGCCATTCAATCGAACAGCAATAACTTGAAAGTATGCATCTGTAGTGAAACTTTGCACAAAGCGCCCTGTATAAAGAAGACAAAAAATCCCATCATCTGCTTTAGACAAAGTGGTATTTAATCTTCTGTTTCCAACTGCTCATAAAAGCGGCAACCTGATATGGGAAACCACGGGGGCCTGTAGGCAAGAGTTGACCACCTAGTTTTTGGAGGGGCAGGGGTCCAGGTCTCAGGACCAGAGGCACAGGTTCATTTAAAGCAAGGCTTGGACATTCCAAAGCCTAAAAGGGCCAGGGAGCTGATACAAATGAGCGAAAGCAGGCCAGGGACGAGCTGGCAAGGAAATGTCCCGTCTGAAAAGGGACACCGGAGAGTCAGCTAAAGCACAAGTGTGGCTAAAGCTTCTGAATCTTATCAAATCTGTCTGGTTATAAGGGATGTCAGTGGATTCAGAGCTTAATGCAGACCAAATGTGAAGAAAAGGGTTCACAGTTTGCAACCTCTGATGCAGCACAAAGTTGAATCGAGGGGCCAGTTTCCTGGCAGCAAGTCTGGCCAGACAGGACTCAGAATGAATTAGAGGCGGGGGGGGGGGGGGGCAGAGCTCTTGCCCACTGATACCCAATTTTGGTTTCCATATTTGACTATCACTCCCAGAGGACATAGTAAGAGTTCCGTTGAAAACGCAGCAGTCTAAAAATGAAAAGTTCAATTTCATGATGGCATATGAAGGATATTTCTATTTGCCTAGCCCAATCTCTTAGCTTCATAGAGCCAGGTGATTAGATTTCTTGCCACTTTCTTTCTGAACATCAAACGCACGACTTTTCCGTTCCTGAGTCTCGGTGTGTCTTCTTTAAACGTGTGGCTTCTCTCTCTGTGACAAGTGTCCATTTTTCCCTTACTCGTATCTGCAGAACTTATCCTAGAGTCACGATAACGTAGCCCTCCATGTTCTGAAGTGCGGGACCTCGGATTCCTATGCAGCCGGTGGAGGTTGTCTGTGCACTTTTTGCCTAAGCTGCTGAGATCCCTTCGAAGTGAATTGGCCATAGTAATCTTTGCCTCCTGCCTGACTGTAAGCGCGGCCTCCAGTGGGTCAGAAAAAGCAGCTCAGTGATTGTTCTCATGGCCAAAACTAAAGCACAAGGTTACCAGAATTGCATACGCCCCCAGTCGAGGGAGGCATGGGGTGTCCACACCCTAGCTGGGCAGCACGATCCTTACATGTAACCATACTCTTCTGGCGGTGGCTGATGGGGGACATCCGCATGCCCCTGTCGTGACACACATTAGGTATGTCTGAAAAGCCACGGACCCCACATCCAAGCACAGTCCTGTCTCCTCCATCTGAGGAACCACACACACAAGAATGAAAACCACACTTACAGAAAACTGAGTATGTATTGTAGAAATGTAGAGGAAAAATAAAAATATTTTTTCAAATGTAATTACTTTTAATATATGCTTGTGGAAGGTCTAATACAATGTATGCTGTCTCTGTAATTTTTGCTGTAAATAACTGGAGACAGTGAATACACTGATTTTTCTATGTCTCTGTTTAAGCTTAAGACTTTGTAACAATTTTTTTAGAGGGGGAAAACCAACAAAGAGCAAATATGTACTTGCTTCCTTTCTGCGTGTTATGTACTCTCAGAAACTGGTTGTAAACAGATTAAGCATCTTGACGGGCCATTGGTGTCACGTGTACACTTCTTTCTGTAAAACAGCTGAGAAAGGGACAGGGCTGTCAGTTAAATGTGCTCCAAAGAGTTTGTACTGAAGATTGGCCTCAGACCTGCAACGCTGTCCGAACCAGATGATGTGAAAAAGGAAAGTTTAAAAAAACAAACAAACATTGCCTGAGTAAGTCATCTTTCCTTGTCGCAAATGGCTTTGTCCAAATCCTTTCTGCATGGACTAGCTTAAGGACCACAAACTCTGCTTTCTGATGAACAAAATATTTTTATACACGTTTATTTCTTGTTAGTAGCCTGAGGTCAGATCACTCATTTGCTGAAGCCATAACTGACCTTCACCAAATAAATGTTGTAAAGAACCTGAGGGAGGGTGGGGGAGAGCCCAAGAGGGAGGAAGATCGAGGTGTCATGAGCTCTAACAACACGGGCAGGAGCAAGTCCGATGAACCTGATGCTTTTCCTGCATCCCAAATATGACTTTAAAAGGCTAGTATTTTATGATGATCAATTTATAATAAAAAAAGATATTTAGATTTAAATGAGACTTTCCAATATTTTTTAAATCCCTGACCATGCTTCCCTGCTTTTAGGATTGAGAGAAATGATTTTCATATACTTCCAACATTCAGAGATTTAACTTTTATGTTAGCTCCAACCTGCACGTCTAAAGTGAAGAATGACTCCAAGCCCTCCAGTGGTTGGAACTGGGGGCTGTTGGGGGCTCGGCTGTACCTACCAACCAGGATGGTACCTTGAGGGGCAGCCGTGAGGTACAGCTAGCCTTTCTTGGTAGCATGCACACCATTGTTGACAAGGCACCAGACTTGCCTTGCCAAATGTGTAAAATAAAAGTATTTACTCTAAGAAGCATCATAATTATACTTTTTTAAAAGAATAATGCTTCCCATAGTCACCATTGATTTTTCTGGAGCTTAATTACATTATTACCGTATATTATTATTGTTGGCCTATAGAGGCAAAAGGCAAACTCCAAATAAACCCAGTGACATAGAGTTTTTAAATCTACAATTTTCTGATCTCTCTCTCCTTGTTTAATATATAAGCCCTAATTTCTCTGTACATGAGTAAGACTGCAGCCTGAGTCATTTAGGAAGTAAGCATTGAGTTGTTTTTTTTTTTATTATAAATATACTAGAATAAAACAGCACTCCCTAACAATTAAAAAACAGAGTTTTATATTACTTTAGAATGTAATAAGTTTTTGTCCTTATTTTATGTCCTGTAAATTATTAGTTGAATACTGTTAGCATTCCCTGATAATGCACACATGATTTCTGAATGTTTTCTGTAAATGACAATCAATGTTTATGAAGTTCCCTCCTTTAATGCTGAACAAAATTAAAAGAAGAAAAAGAAACAAATCTTGCCTGATCGTTTTCTTTCCCCTGACAGGGAGCAAGGAGGGAATGAAAGAGACGAACTTGGCTTTGAAAACATGATCCCATGGGCTCTTACCTAGAGAGTTGCCCTTTTTCCAGGAAACCATGGGTAATTTTTCTCTGGCAATTCTTGTGTCCTCATGGACCTGGCCTGAGTTAGATGTGCTCACTGAGAAAAGACCCCACGCTTCACCGTAAGTTGCAATTAAAATAAGAGCAGCAGAGGGGTACCTGGATGGCGCCGTTGGTTGAGTGTCCAACTCTTGATTTTGGTTCAGATCATGATCCAAATGTCAAGGGACTGAGCCCGTGCAGAGCGTGGAGCCTGCTTAAAATTCATTCATATTCTCCCTCTCTCTCTCTCTCTCTCTCTCTCTCTCTCTCTCTCTCTCTCTCTTTCTCTCTCTCTCCCTCACTTCTCCCCCTTCCCTGTCCCCTGCTCCCCCCCAAAAGTAAAAATAAATAAATAAATAAGCGAATTTTTAAAAAATAAGAGTAGCACCTGTCAAAGATGGTGGCTGTCCTTTTCTAGAACTTTCATGAATGAAAGCCCCAGCTAGCAGAACCATAGCAACGCTTCTGCATACACTTTATTGGAACCCGTTGCACCAGGTTTACAATAGATGTGACAATCCCTACGTCTGATGAAAGCTTTCAGATAATAATTAATGATGAAGTCCCTAGGTCTGATTTTTTCTAGCAAAGCAGAGCCACGCTGCTCCACCACCGAATTCAATACTCTGACATAAGAATGCTCTGAGTTTTAAGCAAAGATGTAGTGGAAAGTAATTGAGGATAATCACAGACTTCCAGAGATGCTGAAAAAGGCAATTCTAAGAGAGGCTGGTGATTTTTCAGGTGCTTGGAGTTTGTTGCATGCTAGCATCCCTAGAGCTGAAATGCTCCAAGAATAATAGCTTAGAGCAAGACTTAACAGATTTTAAAACGAAAAGCACAACAAGCCGAGCCTTAGAAAGCCTTCTGGAAAGTTCTTCCTGGCTAAAGTCTTTGGAAACAGTGGAAACCCATGTAGTATGTTTCAAGCAGCGTCTCCTTTCCAGACATCCAGATTCCACAGGGCCCTCATCAGAGGACACGGAGAATGACCTGGATCTTTCTGCTAGAGGACCACTTCTGTCCCATGGTTTCTAGTGAGGTCTTCAAGTGACTGCTCAGAGACAGCCAATATATTATCTCCACCCATCCCAGGCTCCTGTCAATTGCCACCAGCAATTGATCACAAAACTCTTTACTGTAAAATCACCTTTTTTTTTTCCATCCAGAAACCTAGATCGAGGCAGCATTGAAACACAGAATGAAACTTAACCCTTTTAAACTCTGGTTGGATCATATGGAAGACAGTTATTCACCTTTGATAGCATTATCAAAAAGTATGAAGTAAGCCATTTTTGTGCACAAAAGTTTGTTCCATCCATACATTCTCCTCTCTATGTAATAGTAAAAACTGGCAGCGTGATCACACCACATGAGTGTGCGTGAGGCATTTCAGATAGCAAAGCAGCAGCCAGGGTTTGGTACCGTACTCTACATGGCAGCAGGTCCTTGGCCCTGTTAGAGAAACCGAAGTGAAGCAGACCCCCAAGGCCATCTTGGTGGGAGGCAGGGCGTGTCTCAGACAACCACGCCACCAGGCTATCCAAGATTTCCCTCACTGTTTTCTGAACTTGACCTTGGTAAGCATAACTGTTAGATAAATATTACTATAAAGTAAGATGCTATACAATTTTTTTACAGCCGTGTTTTACAGATCTTTAAATCTCCCAAGTTCGTGAAACAGGGCATGGCATTGTGTAAGCACTCAATACATGTGTCCACTACATGTAGTGAGGTCCCTTTTCCTTTTGTGATTTTAGCTTGCCGATCATTTGCTGTCATTTCACTGGTTTCACCCTTGAGCAAGTCACTCTGTTGCAGAGGTGCCCGATTTAGACATGTTTTTTACCGTAAACAGTGAAGGTAGCCATGGCAGCCCCCTGGCAAAGGGCACCAGGAGAATGCTCTTTCCCCTTTCTCCAAAGATTTAACCAAAAGCAATAGCCTGGATGGCTAGTAGAGGTTAGACAAAACTTCCTGGATTTTCAGCCAGACAGGTAACAACAACAACAACCAGAGAAACCAGGGAGCCCAATTTGTAAAACACATTGAACATAATAGCTCGGCCTCAGGATGTCCCTCTCAAACCCCAGTCTGGTCTGATCAAATCACAAAGTCTCAGTCAACAAGAAGAGAATCTGGAGAACAGATCACTTCCTTAGCTGATTTCCCTGCACAAGTAAGAAATTTTAGCAGTGTTACTGCTTTTGAAGAGATGGACATTATTACAGTTGTCATCAGGTGTTCCTGTTGCAGCAGTCAAAAATTCAAGCCACATCTCATCTTACACGTCATCTTGGTCACTGGCTACTTTGCACACGGTCAGGAGATGAGGAAAGCAGGAGAGAGCATGCGAGATGAATTACACGGTAGGTTTGGATGGACCTGGCCTATCCACGTCCCACCGGTCAGATGTAAGCCCGTAGCACCACTAAAGGTTAGGGGAATGTTGTCCACTTGTTTGGCCACAGAGAAAAGGAGACGAGGTTTTAGAAACACTTAGCAGTCCTGACACAGATATGAAAGCATCCAAGAAAGTCTCTCATTTTATTTCCTGCCAGGTATTGCAACGAACATTTATTCAACACACATTTATTTCTGCTACTGTATGCCAGGCACTGTTCACTGGAAATAACGAATCATGAAATATGACAGATATAGATTAGACTCTGCTCTCATGGTCCAAGAAAGGTGGATATACAAGAGGCACAGACATAACACAAATAGCCGTAAAAGATAAATTTTATGACAACCATTCTATTCACTACAAAAACAATTACAGGGTATTCCTACAGATGGTCATTTATTCTCTATTTAACTCTACTCTAGAACTCATTATCAATGTCATTCATCCAACATTGCCATTCTGTTTTTTTGGGGTTTTTTTTTAAACACTGTTAATTATTTAATGAGTTTCTTAATAGTGAGACAAAATCAGGGACACCTGGGTGGCCCAGTTGGTCAAGCATCCAACTTCAGCTCAGGTCATGGTCTCACAGTCAGTGAGTTCGAGCCCCATGCCAGGCTCTGTGCTAACAGCTCAGAGCCTAGAGCCTGCTTTGGATTCTGTCTCCCTCTCTCTCTGCCCCTCTCCCCTCACACTCTGTCTCTAAAAAATGAATAAACGTTTAAAACAATAACTCAGCTGATAAAAACTAGGGAAGAAGTAATCAATAGTTTCTTCTTCTCATGTAGTGTTCATTCCAATGATATTTTGTAGTTTCTCGCCCACTCTAAGATGACACTCAAAATTGATCTCAAGAAAATAAAGGTCTTTCTTGAATATCTTTATGAACCAATAATCCACACATCACACAACCTGTTCAAATGCAAAGAGGTCAAAGCAGCATGAGGAAACAATGGAGTAGAGGCAAGAAACAAAGTCATTTAGAGAATGCTATAGGAAGCATTTAAGAGGTAAGTAAATTAAGTGTGAGTTCCGAGATCCAAACATGGCTGGCCAATCCCAAACCCTCCGGCATCCTTCCATGTACTTTTCCCAGATATCAAATGTCCCACTTCTCTATTCAAACATGAACTGAGAATTTATACTTTCTCACAGTCAGCTAAAAATATTTAAGCAGCAGGATGGAGAACAGAATTAAAAATCCCTTCCGTCTGCCAAATGGCAGGCAAGTTTTACCTGAGCTGTGATCCATACTGATACTATTTAGTATCATCTAGAATATGTTAACAACTTCCTCCTTGGTACTTTCCATCCTCACCACACATTACACCCCTAAAGCCCTGCAGCTCTCTAACATGTCGGGGTGGGGATGGGGGATTGGGGAATGCCGTTCTAAGGCGGGATGGGGCTGACTGAGGGTTGGGGGTAAATATGTGGGGGAAGCCAAGTCAGAAAAGACTCTCCCAGAGTAAAAAGTAACTCTTATGACCCTTGGTCTGCAGAAACTTTCCCTCTATGAGCCCCACATCTGCATCATTGGTCAGGGAATTCTTGCTCATTACACAGTGAAATTCCCTGTGCACATACTAGACAAGATCAAAACATGATACGTACATGGAAACGGTTGCTTTTGTTTTGTTCTTAAAGCAACTGAGCCCTAAGATGATTCCAGTCTTGGATGAAAAAGTCATGAAAATATTAATATTAAAATAATACTCCCTGTAAAAAATCCCTTGGTATATATACATCTTAATTCTACATCATCTCACTAAAATAAAATTTCATCCTTGTTGATTTTTTAAAATTAAAATTAATTATTCTAGAAAGTTAGTGAGGAGATAGGGGTTTTAAGTTTTCTTCTTCCAAATTCTCCTTTCCAAAATACTGTTCCCCCCTGAAATTAAGAATTAAATTTCTAAAAGTAATGTTATATGAACTTGTGGGGACACAACCCTCAGATAGTTAAATGGCATCATTCTATGGAAAATGCCCCTCTATCTCGTAGATTTTAAAACTCCTATCCAGACAGATTTGAGGTTGCAGCCAGATTGCTCTTTCTAAGTCACATTTTGGAAAGGAGTCCTGGGTGCTTTCTAGACAGTTCTGTCCTTTGGCCTCACTCACACATTCCCTTTCACCCTGGCAAAAATAAACGCTTGCCCAATTGTCCTCAATGGACTGTGCAGTCAAATACTCTTTAAAAATAAGCTCTTCAACAAAAGAGCCCAGACATTTGCTCCAAACAACTAGCAAATTGTTTTTCCACACCAGTTTTTCACATAGATTGTATTCGCTGTTTCTATGCTCTTCCCCAGAGGTAACAATTGCCAAAAGGCAAGGCATCATGATCAACTGTAAAGAAACAAAAACAAAAACACATACACATACATATATGAAAGTTAAGCCGAAAAGAAAGCTGAGTTTGGGCCTCACATTCCAAAGTCATGTCTGTTTCCCTCATCCATTCAAAAAACATTGAGTGCTTACTATGTACTAAGCATGATAGCAGATCCAGAGGATAAAATATGGTGAGCATAGCCCCTGTTCTTGAGTTTTTTATAGTGTAGCGAAGTGGGGTGGGTAGACCAGCTAACAAAAGCAGTGACACATTTCAAAAGTATTTAAACAGAGGATTCAGATGACTGTAAAGAAGGAGTAATTGTATCTATTTGGGAAGAGCTGTAAGAGAAAATGGAGAGATCTAGAGAAACAGTGCCATCTGAACTGAGTCCTGAAGTGTAACATGATGCTTGTCATAAGAAGGACTGTTTGTGGTTGGGGGGAAAGAACATGCAAAGAGAGAGTGAGGAGTCCACAACCTGGAGGACTGGTACCTGAAATCTGAAGATGACCCCCAGATGCATTTCGTTTGGGCTATCCTTAATTAGTAAATTTCATATAAAATCAGAATCTCCAGATTCTTTTGTAAAAAATCAGAAGATCTAGCAACACTGTTCCCATATTCCCATCTGGAAAAGTTGTCCCTTTAAACAAGACATGCTTTCTCTAGTTTTCCTCTTTACTCCTTTCCTAACCTGCCTGGCTCCTTCTACAATTGAATTGATGGTGAGCAATGATGAAAGATCAGTGGAAAAGAGTCCAAAGTAGGCTGGTTACAAAAGATCTGGAATGCCTAAAGAGAGGCTTATTTTTATTTTTGTGGTTTGATTCAAGTTGTTATTGAAATTATAGTTAATTAACATATTGGGTAATGTTGGTTTCAGGAGTAGAATTTAGTGATTCATCACTTGCAATAACACCCAGCGCTCATCATAACAAGTGTCCTCCTTAATGCCCATCACCATGTAGCCCATCCCCCAACCACCTCCCTCCATCAATCCTCAGTTTGTTCTCTATAGTCAAGAGCCTCTTGTGGTTTGCTTCTCTTTCTTTATTCCCCTATGTTCATCTGTTTTGTTCTTAAATTCCTCATATAAGTGAAATCATATGACATTTGTCTTTGACTTATTTCACCTAGATTAATACATTCTAGCTCCACCCATGTCATTGCAAATGGCAAGATTTTATTCTTTTGATGGCTCAGTAATATTCCTTCACACACACACACACACACACACACACACACACACACACACACAAACCACATCTTCTGTATCCATTCATTAATCAGCACACACTTGGGATCCCTTCATAGTTTGGCTACTGTTGATAACGCTGCTGTAAACATCAGGGTGCGTGTGTTCCTTCAAATTAGTATTTTTGTATCATTTGGGTAAATACCTAGTAGTGCAATTGCTGGGTCATAGGGTAGTTCTATTTTTAATTTCCTGAGGAGACTCCGCACTGTTGTCCACAGTGGCTGTACCAGTTTGCATTCCCATCTGCAGTGCAAAATGGTTCCTCTTTCTCCGCATCCTCACCAACATCTGTTGTTTTCTGTATCATTAACCTTAGCCATTCTTACAAGTGTGAGATGCTACCTTACTATGATTTTGATCTGTGTTTCCCTGATGATGAGTGATGTTGAGCATCTTTTCATGTGTCTATTAGCCATCTGGATATCTGCTTTAGAAAAGTGTCTATGTCTTCTGCCCGTTTCTTAGTTGGATTATTTGTTTTTTGGGGTGTTCAGTTTGGCAAGTTCTTTATAGATTTTGGATACTAACCTTTTATCAGATATGTCATTTGCAAAAATCTTCTCGAATTCCATAGGCCAATTTTACTTGTATTGATTTTTTTTCTTTGCTATGCAGAAGCTTTTTATCTTGATGAGGTCCCAATAGTTCATTTGTTTTTATTTTCTTTGCCTTTGGAGACATGTCTAGTAAGAAGTTGGTAGGGCCCAGTCAAAGAGGTTATTGCCTCTATTCTCCTCTAGGATTTTGATGGATTCCTATCTCACATTTAGGTCTTTCATCCATTTTGAATTTATTTTTATGTATGGCATAAGAAAGTGGTCCAGTTTCGTTCTTCTGCAGGTTGCTGTCCAGTTTTTCCAATGCCATTTTTTGAAGAGACTGTCTTTTTTCCATTGGATATTCTTTCTGCTTTGTCAAAGATTAGTTGGCCATATGGTTGTGGGTCTGTTTCTGGGTTTTATATTCTGTTCCATTGATCTATGTGTCTATTTTTGTGCCAGTACCATACTGTCTTGATCGCTGCAACTTTGTAATACAGCTTGAAGTCCAGAAATGTAATGCCTCCAGCTTTGCTTTGCTTTTTCAAGATTGCTTTGGCTATTTATGGACTTTTGTGATTCCATACAAACTTTAGGATTGTTTGCTCTAGCTCTGTGAAAAATGCTGGGGATTTTGATAAGGATTGTATTAAGTGTGTAGATTGCTTTGGATAGTATAGACATTTTAACAGTATTTGTTCTTCCAATGTTTTTCCATTTCTTTGTATCATCTTCAATTTCTTTCACAAGTTTTCAGAGATCTTTGACCTCTTTGGTTAGGTTTGTTCCTAGGTATCTTATGGTTGTTGGTGCAATCGTAAATGGGATCCATTCCTTGATTTATCTTTCTGCTGCTTCCTTATTGGTGTATAGAAATGCAACAGATTTCCATACATTTCCTGCGACTTTGCTGAACTCACATATCAGTTTTAGAAATTTCTTAGTGGAGACTTTCGGGTTTTCTCCATAGAGTATCATGTCATTTGCAAAGAGTGAAAGTTTGACTTCTTTCTTGCCAATTTGAATATATTTCTTTTTGTCGTCTGATTGCTGAGGCTATGACTTCCAGTACTATGTTGAACAACAATGGTGACAGTGACCATCTGGTCATGTTCCTGACCATAGAAGAAAAGCTCTGAGTTTTCCTCACTGAGGATGATATTAGCTGTGGGTCTTTTGTATATGGCCTATATGATGTTGAGGTATGTTCCCTCTATTCTTGGTTTGCCTGAAGATTCTTAGCAAGAATGGATGCTGTATTTTGTCAAATGCTTTTTCAGCATCTAATGACAGGATCTTACGGCACTTATCCTTTCTTTTATTAATGTGATATGTCATGTTGATGGATTTGTGAATATTGAACCATCTGTGCAGCCCAGGAATAAATGCCACTTGATCATAGTGAATAATTCTTTTAAGGTAGTGTTGGATTCAATTTGTTAGTATCCAATTGAGAATTTTTGTATTCATCTTCATCAGGGACATTGGCCTGTAATTTTCCTTTATAATGGAGTCTTTGTCTAGGTTTGGAATCAAGATAATTCTGGCTTCATAGAAGAGTTTGGAAGTTTTCCTTCCTTTTTTTATTTTTTGGAAAAGTTTGAGAAAATAGTTATTAACTCTTTTTTAAATGTTTGGCAAAATTCCTCTGGGAAGCCATGTGGCCCTGGACTTTTGTTTGTTGGGAAATTTTTGATTACCAATTCCATTTTTTTGCTGATTATGGGTCTGTTAAAATTTTCTATTTCTTCCTGTTTCAGTTTGGGTAGTTTTTATGTGTCTAGGAATTTTTCGATTTTGTCCAGATTACTCAATTTAATGGCATATGATTTTTCATAATATTATAATTGTTTGTATTTCTATCATATTAGTTGTGATCTCTTCTCTTTCATTCATGATTTTATTTATTTGGGTCCTTATTCTTTTCCTTTTGGTAAGTCTGACTAGGGGTTTATCCAGTCCATTTGAATCTTGGTTATAGCATTCTTTATTTCAGTCTGACTAGTTTTTAGGTCTTTCATCACTGTGGTAAGGGACCCCCCCTGGTGTCTTCTATGCTTTTCTGAATACTGGCTAGTGCCCTTATGATTGTTGTTTTAAATTCTGATTCAGGCATATTAGTTATATCTGTTTTTATTAGATCCCTGGTCATGACCTCTTCTCGTTCTTTCTTTTAGGATAATCCATTATGTTTCCTGCTCCTGAGAGTAATGACTATCTTAAGAAGAGGTCATATATTGTTCAGAGCCTGGTGCTTCAGCAAGTGTTTTTAGTGTTTGCTGTGTGCACTCTGCTATTGTGTTTTGGCTGCTCTTCCCCTTGGGTCAGTCTTCTGCAGAGATTCTTCTTACCTGCAATGGGGAGTGTTTGGACCTTGTCTAGTGTGTGGCAAGTTTTAACTAGGTGTGCTTTGGCCTGTTTGTTAACAATGGTGAGATCCTATTTCTCCCAGAACTGAAGCTCTGAAGCACTCTTGAGTCAGTGGGTGAGATGACTATGGGGTGTTTGTTCTAGTCTTCTTGGAGAGAGACCTGCTGCAGCTCTGGCTCCCAGGCATACTTGCCCTGTATCAGAAGCATCCACAGAGTACAGAAATTCAGAGAAATAGTTATAAAATATTTAGATTTCTTTAATTAGGTATTTGACCAAGACATGGAATTGTGTGCTTTAAGGTAGATCTCAGAAAAGCTCTGGCCAATATTAAGTTTATAGTAGAATTTAATCACTGATGAAATAATTTAAAATAAAATTATGTATCAAATTACTTCATAACTAATCTTAATATTTGATAATAATGTATTATTTTTCTGTAAGGAGCAACGTGAGTCCTAGCAGCTCTGACACCTGAACACATCTGATGAGCACAAAGCAGAAAAAGACTCTCTGAGGCTCTCCAGTTTTCCAGTTAGGAAATGGTTCACAGAACTCAACCTACGAGAAGCCAGAGGATATTTTCTCCAAGTTTCCATGTGTCTCATTGGGATCTAGTGTTCTTTTAGGCCAACACTCTTGTAGGCAAGGTCTATGCCAGCTTGTGTGATTGCCCTTTATAATGAACACAACTCTACCTGCATTGGAATTCAATCACAAAGTCTCACCAGCTGGTGAAACAGCTTTGGTCTATTATTTACCTCTTGGCTTCTGGTCCTTGTACCTGATGGATGCAAATCCTCAAGCTTTCCATTCCAAATGGAGCCTTTAGTAAAGCTTGGGTCTCACAGTAATCATCAGCTCATAATCCTGCCTTCAGCTGGAATGAAATGTGTCCTTGGAGTTCCCAGTCTGGAGACTCTTGCTGAGACAACAAAGCCCTGCCGGGTGGTTGGGGCTCAACCAAGTATCTGCTCAGCTCTGTATTTGACCAAATGACCACAGGGATGCATGTATTCCACAGATGTGTTATCAGGATCAACAGATAAACAAAACAAAAACCCTACTGTCTGCCTTTAAAGGGAAGTTTTATATTGTAATTCATTTCTAAATAAGTAATCCTCACAGATTCCACTGAGTCCCTGGGTACAGGATCTCATATACCTTTTGAAAAGGGCACAGATAATTGAAAAAGGAAATATGTGGTAAAGGTGGCCAAGTTAGGTATCAAGCTGAATCAACACATACTGACTGAGCACCCACTCTGATAATAGTGACCAACGTGGCAGAGTTCTATACACTTTACAGTGCTTTTCACATATATTCTTCATTTGAGCATCACAACAGCCCATTATGGGAAAAACAGGTGCTTAGAAGATCATCAATATTTGTAATCAGCACTTGCAAAGTTTACCTATAAAATGCAAAATCATCCTTATATTCTAAGCAATATCTAGAAAATCCAAAAGACTATTTTTTTTAAAATCTATTCAAATTAAGAAGATAATTTCATTTAGCATCATGGATGATTAATATGCAAAAACCTAACTTTTAAACTGTTATATCAGTAAGAGATGAAATGGAAAAAAACTTCATTCGCTACAGTAATAAGTACTATAAAGTTCAGTGAACAAGTTAACAATAAAAGCACAGAGCCCATATGAACAAACTTCTCATAAAGCAGAAAAAGATTGAACACAACGCATTCCTTGAGGAAAAATAAGGAAAAGAAACCCAGAAAGCATAATATGTAGAAAATGTAATAAAATGACTTTTAAAAAGTTAATGAATAGTAATAATTTATAACAAATGTGTTATTTCTCCCTTTTAAAGGTAGAGGCACAAATTAGGTTTTTGTAAAAATTTAAATATGTCATGTTTTAAGAGAGCCTCAAAACAAATTGACATGGGAACACTGCAAATAAAGAAATTTAAAAAGATGCCCTAGATAATTGCCAACAAAAATATCATTTAAGTATGTGCAAATAATAGTCAGACAAAACAGAATTTAAGAATATTATAGTATGGACTATTTCGCATTTTTAAAGTTACAAATCCACCTAGAAGATTCAATAGTCATCTACTTTTTTTGAAAGATAAAGAGATTGAGAAAGAGAGATAGAGAAAATCCCAAGCGGGTTCCACACTCAGCACAGAGCTGAGGGGCCAATGAGGGGCTCAGTCTGAACTGAGCTGAAATCAAGAGTCTGACACTCAACTGACTAAGTCACCCAGGCACCCGACAGTCATCTACTTTTTAATGTACTTATCAATGTAGTTTTAAAATATATAAATCTAAATCCATTCAAGTTTTAAAATATATAAATCAAAATCCATTCAAGTTCCCAGGAGAAACTGAAAAGGCTACAATGGACAAAAATCACACAGATCTCAGATCCTAGAAGATCAAAGAAATTGTTTTTCAAGAACATTTAGAGAGGATTTTAATAACACAGTTAACAACTTTGATCTAAGAGATAAATATTTAACTCTGTACCCAATAAACAAAGAATGCACATTATTTTCAAACACATGGAACATTGGTAATAATGGACTCTGTACTGAGTCACAAAGAAACTCTTAACCACTACTCACCACAATGGAAAAACATTAGAAGTTAAATGACAAAATAAAAACAACACTACCACAAAAAAAAAAAGCACCCAGAAATTTAAAAATAAATTTCTAAGTAATTTCTGGATAAAGGGGGAAATCAAAACATAAATTACAAATTATTTAGAAATAAAAGTAATCTGAGGTGCCTTCGTGGCTCAGTCAGTTAAGCATCCAACTCTTGGTTTCAGCTCAGGCCATGATCTCATGGTTCATGGGCTAAAGCCCCACTTTGGGCTTTGTGCTGTCAGCACAAAACCTGCTTGAGATTCTCTCTACCTCTCTCTCTTTCTCATCTCCAATTCACATTCTTTCTCTCTCTCTCTCTTTCAAGATAAATAAACTTAAAAGAAAAGTAATCTAAGCTTTAAATACCAGTATTTATGGGATGAGGTATGTATGTCTGTGTGTGTTTGTGTGAACCAATAAATATATAAGTGAATATATAGTCTTACATCTTAAAAAACAAAACTAAGCTTTCAGCTCAAGAATAAACAAAGTGGAAAGACATAATGTAGACAAAAGCAGAAATTAATCAAAATTAAGTAGATTTATCAAGATTTGTCAAAAAGTTAACTCTGAGAAAAGCTATATAACAAGCTTCAAGTGAGACTTCTCTTGCCACCTCATCTACAAGAAGAAGAACCCCTACTTCCCTCTCTACCCCCCTTGCCATACTTTTTACTCTCCACTGCATTTGCTGTATACACACCAGTGTGTAGTGAAGAATTAACCTCACTCAAAAGGAGGTCTGGATTTTGCCCATGGCTACTTGAGATAAAATATAGGCCTCTGGAATGTTCTAACTGGAGTGTCTTGGTCTAGATGTTTTAGTCACTGGATCTAACAAAATCTAACAATGTGATTTATGATGGGGGCTTTGGGCCATTCCACATCACTCCCAACTTCCCGAGGGATAGGAGACCTAGAGCCCAGAGACAGTTCTGGACGCAAAGGCTCAGGTGAACCTCCTGGCTTGGCAATACTGTGTGTGAATTGTTAAGCATCATGGTCAGGAGGAGATAAGGCCTCCAAGACTCCATGGAGAGAGGCCAACCAGAATCTTCCATATTACCTCTTTTTTTGGCTGCTTCTGATTTGTATCTTTTCCCTGTAATAAACCATATCAATGAGTATAAAAGCCTTTAGCAAATTCTCTGAGACCTTCTAGTGAATCATCACATGTGAAGGTGGTTTTGTGACTATCCCAAACTTGTAATTGGTGTCAGAAGTGCGAGCAGTCTTGTGGGAACTGCTCCCTCAGAGCCTGGAGTTTAGCTAATTAATTATTACCCAATTGCCCAGAATTAGCTAACTCCTCCTCCAACCCTATACCCCAATGAGGTTGTCAGCTCCACAGGGTTTGGTTCACTGTTATATATCTAAATCATATAATTATATCTTATACATAGAAACAGCATAATAAATATTTATTGAATTGATTAATTAATCCAAGAAGATAAAACTATTCTTCAAAGGACAAAAATGTCACTGACTTTTGCAACAATAAATACTGAAGACAATAAAACACTATTTGCTAGTTTCATAGAAAAATAATTATTATCCAAGATTCTCACTCCACTAGTTTCTTTTTCCTGTGTGAAGATGCAAAAAAAGGAAAAAATCATATTCAAATATGCAAGATTGCAAAATAATAGTAACTAACAGTATGCTTTTTCTGGATAAAGAAGAAGACACTTTCCAAAGACATTTACCAAAACCCTGAAAGATGAGCCGAACACGAACAAAAGAGAAAATAAACTACATAAAGTTCGGTCCCAGATGGTGATATGGGAGCTCCAGAACTCCCTTCCTCACATGGACATACCAAATGCACAATTATACAGGGGCAAACAATTTCTTTTTAAATAAATCCAAAAGTAGCTGAGCAACACCTAGGCAATCAAAATGGCGGCTGACTACTGTTCTTCCCAGAGACCGAGAACAGTGGCATATGCCTCCTCCACCTTTGCCCTCTAGCCCAATTGCCAGTATCTACCTGGAAGGAGCTGAAACACACCTCTCGGCCCCAGTTTTTGCAACTTCTGACCAAAGGATTTGCGGGGCAGTGCAAATCAAAAGTTTGGGTATTAAGTCGTTTTAGATGTCTGCTAGAGTCCAAGACTGGCGGTCAGTGTCAAGGAAGCATTTAAACATAGGGGACTGATATTCCAGGGCGTACATTTACAGAGATGTCTAGATAAAGTTTTAATAATCAGAATCTCTAAGTGATAAGATAGTGGATTACTTATAGAGTCTTTTTGGATTTTTTTGCCACACTGTTTAAGGGTTTTGTTTGTTTTGTTTTTGTTTTTACAATGAGTATTGGATTATTCTTCCATATACAATAACATTATTTTTAAAAGACATTAGAGGAAATTTGGGTTTTTGGTTTTCTTTTTTTTAATTTTTAAGGTTTATTTATTTTTGAGAAAAAGAGAGAGAGAGAGAGAGAGAGAGAGAGAGAGAGAGAGTGAACGGGGGTGGGGGCAGAGAGAGAGGAAGACACAATCTGAAGCAAGCTCCAGGTTTCAAGCTGTCAGTACAGAGCCAGACATGGGGCATGAACTCACAAACTGCAAGATCATGACCTGAGCTGAAGTCAGATGCTCAACCAACTGAGCCACCAAGGTGCTCCTCAAGGACATTTGTTTTACATATACTAAATTCTGAAAGTAAATATGTTTTCTGACATGGGAAGTATATAAGATCTAAACCTCAGCCCTTCTCTTCAGTTTCAGTTTCAGCTAGATTGAGTATACACTGATGTGAGTTTTAAACATTGCAAATTACCCATTTTCAGATGTCTGGACCGGATGCTCTTTTTTGACAATACTAAGTTAAGCCTGAGCCAGTCTGTGGAGGAGGTAGGTGTACAGTGTTATGTACGTAAGTCTCTACGTGTGCGTGTCAACAATCTGCATCACGACTTGCAGGTGCCTTCCACCCCAGGGCTATAAGACTCCTTGCTAAAGAACTCTGCCTTTTAATGAGTTTACCATTAAAAAAAAATTGGGACACTGCCTAGTTCCACAGTGTTAAATGAAAATAACATTCAGAGTTGAGTTAATCTGACTGCGTGGGATCTATTTTCCCCCTTGCTGCAAATCAGAAGAGTTTTCGGCTAACAAGAATGGGTGCCCTACTTGAACAGGGCAGCGGGTGCTGCTGCCAGGCAGAGCAGCACTTAGCATGGCATTGCCATCATTACAGCCCCAGGTTCTCGGCAATGAAACTCCGGGAGTGGCAAAGTCAAATCAGTTCAATTGTCTGATTGTTCATACTCATAAAGTGGGGAAGCTGGCAGGGGTCCGGCATAAAACTTGGGAGTTCGGCAATGGAGCTCCTTTAAGGTAATTCATTGCCCTCTACAGTAGCTTAAATCAGAAGGGCCAGCATGGTCACAGAAAATGCAACTCCCCACACTGCTTGAGAGCAATATCGCAGATAGCCGGCTGCTCTGCCAGATGTCAAAGGTGCACTAAAAGCACTTGTTTTTGATCTACCCCATTCCCGAGAAGTACAATGGATGGGCCTTTAAGTACGGCCATAAAAAAAGATTGTGATTAATGAGGCAGTACAACTTAATAAACCAAGCTGACTCCCGCTTCTTTCTCCTAGGCATTTTCACTGTCCACAAAGCAGTTCTTTTACTTAGCAGCAGGGACATGTAAAATGTTAATCATCAATCTGTGGGCCATTAAAGAAGTTGCTTTCCCTTTCTCAACTTGAAACCAAGGGGGAAAGATAATAGGTTTGGTTAACAGAGCTGTTCACATAATGGGGATGTGTGGAGGAAAGCTTTGATAGAGTCAGCGTGGGAGTCCTGAGCGCTAATCCATCCTGCTCTTGGGACCACAAGTTCAAGTCCTTGGTGGGGCTGGAAGGCTCAGTGTGGAGGCTGGGGTGAGTGTCTTGATCTCGCTGGACACAGGGGAGGTAACTGTACCTGAGTGGGGCCAAAATTAAGATCAGAAGGCATGGGTGCACTCTGTGTCAGAAGGGAGAGACAAAGATATTGCTCATTTATCCAGCTTCCTTCCTCCCAGAAAAGAAGGCCAAAGTAGCCTTTCCAGGTAGGCAAGCATCTGTGAGAGGAGGTCCACACAGTAGAATCCTCCCCTGCCCAGGGACCAACGGAGTTTTCTGCTAATTCTTCAAAATCTAATGAAACGTGTCCTCTGCAGGAGTCAAAGGGACATCAAAGATACACAGCTCGAAATCTTACTCATGACATAAGAATTGCTTTCGACAGTGTCAGGAGTCGGAGACACGTGGTCCACAAATGTTTGAGATGGTCAATCAGTTAATATTGGGAGGAAAAGAGAAGCTACTGGAAGGCAGCACCAGATGAGGGAATTTTATAAATGACCACAGATGGGAAAGTTGATGCTAAAGTTAAGAACAGTTCACTGAATCTTTTCCCATTTCTTTCAGTAAACTCTTGGTGTTGTCTTGCTTAAGAAAGCTTAGACTGCACTGTGGCTAGAGCATGTATCAAGAGATTCCTCCCACTCCTAGAGTGTGGAGCCAATGACCCCAATTTAAAGGACCAAATACCCCAATTTGGAGGTAATTTGAGAAACCCTACCTGGTCAACTGAAATGTTACTTCCCTGCTAGAGGCTTTACCCCTTAATTTGCATTACTTCTTCTAAAAATGAAATAGGGCAAGGCCATTTTTCATGGTTTAAAATCATGGGCACCTACAGTTCTTTGTGTGCTTTGCTCAGGAAGTTTCTTCTGAATCCCCAACTTAAGACATTGAGGTACAATTAAATTGGTCTCTTCCTAAACCAGTAAGTCCTCTTAGTCTGAGGAATACCAGCCAGGCTCAAATATTCAACACTCCCTTCTCAGACCAAGACACGCAGACCATGAGAGAGATGCCAACAACCTTGAAAAGTAGACTGACTATTGCCAAAAAAATCTTTGGCAGTTTATACCAGGGCCATGATGTCCATTGTTTTAGGGGATTTTTTAAAGAAAGAAAATGATTATATGGGACAGTTATGCTGAGTCAGTAAAAGTGGGCTTCCTTCCTTGCTCCCTTTCTCCCCACATATTTCACTTAAATTATTGTATATTTGTCAAGGAATAGATCTTGGTCAAATGAACCTGAACATTTTCTTCAAGACCTTTCATTTACCAAGGTGACCATATCATTTCCCACCCTCTACCTCCAATCTCTTCTCCACAAAGCAACCACAGCAGTTGGTCCAAAACATTGATGCCCGTTTCCCAGCATGCCCTCTGCTAGACATGCCCTTCCCCCCACCTTACCCCAGATTTCTCATTCCTTAGGATTCAGTGCAAGCTTGAGCCCCACTAGGAACCCTCCCCTTGCTATGCACATTAAGCGCTTATAGGCGATCCCCTGCATGTGCTCTTGCTCTCTCTCTCACCTCTGGACCATGACAATTGAAAAGGGTCTGTGTCCCTCAGTACACACCTAGTAGAGCACCTTGTGTACAGTAAAACCTGTCATTGTGGGCTGCTCTTAGACTTCCTACACAACACAGGTATGGAGAGGGGAAATTTTTATGTTGTAGATCAATAAAATAGTAGTATTTTCTAAAAATGCACTTGACATCGATTGAGAAAACTTCCATCATTGACAATAATGGTGTCAATGGTGATATGAAGTTGGAAAGGGTTGTTGAGATGACCAGTTAAAGCCCTTCCCAAAAAGCCCTTAGAGCCATCTCTACTGGTTGTATTCACTCACCAAACTAAAAGTTGCTTATGGGCAAGGTATTCAGTGTCCTACTTCTAAGGCCAACCAGTTTATACTCCGTGGATAATAATAAATGTTTGCCCAATTAATTAGTTAACCCAGTAGTGACTATGTTGAGAACAGCTCCTTACTTCCCTAGCCTGCATGATAAAACCTAACTCCTTAGCATTACATCAAAGGCATTTTAACAAATTTCCCCAAACATCCTCTTGTTTGAAGGGAGAATAAATAGACATTTGCTTCTTGCTTACTTTACAGTCTAGGGTCCCAGACTGACAGTGATTCTTCCATGTTTAACAGATAGATCCCAAGACTGCCCTTGGGTATCCACAGCAAAGTTTCTAGGAGGAGAGAACACTGAGGAGAACACAGGAGAGGTTTTATGGGTCATCCCTAGAAGAGAAACACATCTTTTGTTCATACCATTGGCTACAACCCATTCAATCATAGGCTCATGCCTACTTGCATCTCCTACTTTACACCATGATGTGCCCTAAGAATAGCTACCCAACTACTCATCAGTTCCCAAGCATCTCTTCTGGCTGCCATTCCCTTCTCCAGGTAAAATTGTTATGAGTCTCTGTGAAGCCTCCCTTCCTTCTTGAGGGAGGGTGTCCCTCATTCACTTGACTCCAAAAGCATTTTGCAAATGGCTCCATTGTAGCTTGAGGTATACAGAGGTTTTTACACGTCTGTCTTCCCAAGGACCTGTGAGTATCCACCTTGCTAATCTTGGCACAGCAAATAAATCTTAGTTAAATCAATGCATCAACGACTTAACCAATAAAGTAATTGAGGAGCCACTATGAGGTGGGGGAAGGAGAGGGTCATGAAAGATAACATCTAGTCCAGTCTATCTACGCTCTATCAGCCATGGTTCTTAGGCAGCTTAAAAAAGAGTAGATCATAAATTTTCATAGTAGTACTCTAGAAATGGGTTCACTTTTAAAATTTGATAAAATGAAATATTTTATTAAAATGTTTCAATTCCCCACTCATTGCCCTTCAAGAAATGATCCAAGATGACTCTTAAAAATTATTTCCAAGCTTATGCACCTAAGCTTTGAAGTCAAAGCACCCTTTAAGGTCTTCTACTTTGTGGAAAAGGTAGGTGATAATTAGCTTTCTTCATAAAATGTAGTCAGTTTCCATCTCTTATGTATATCCAACTTTTTCACCTCCATCTTCACTCTTGCCGTGATGAAAATTTACAGTGATCATGGCCATTCAGTGTAAGAAATGAATTAACATTCTCCACAGGACCCTCATTTGTATAGTATATTAATAGGCTCTTTATGTAAATTTTTACTCTTACCTCACTGCTTATATGCCTGCTAGATGGCTGTAGGCAATTGAGAAATGAGGGCAAGATATGTTTGATTTCACATGATGTTGCTTAGAGGGATGGTAAGGGAGAAAATGGGTGGGGTTCAAGCAGTGAAAAGGAAAGTTACAATGGACACATTTTGTAACTGTTACCAAACTAACAGTGTTTGATGAAGCCTACTTTCATTCTAATTACATTTTGCTTCTTGTGTCAGAGAGATCTTGCCATTATAAACGAAAAATGGGAAAATAAAAGAGAATATATCTGATGATATTTGGAAGATACCAGTGCAAGATGTGGAGAGTTAGTCAAGAAAGGGTCACCTAGGTGGCTCAGCCGGTTAAGAATCTGACTCTTGATTTTGGCTCAGGTCATGATCTCATGTTTGGTGAAATCAAGTCCCACGTGGGGCTCTGTGTTGACAGTGTGGAACCTGTTTGGGATTCTCTCTCCTGCTCTCTCTCTGTCCCTCCCCTGTTCACACTCTCTCATTAAATAAACTTTTTTTTTAAATGTTAAGTCACCACATTTTGGTATCTACTGTTGTTGCTTCGTCTTCCCTAATATGGGACTCCTTCAATTTTGGCATTTTAGGATCAGTCTCATGAACTATCATATTACTCGTCTGCCTGAAAAGAGAAGCAGATGGGGGAGGCTATGTATGTGTTGAGGTAAGGAGTATATGGGAAATCTCTGTATCTTTTTGTTCAATTTTTCTGTGAACCCAAAATTGTTCTAAAAAAATAAAGTCAATTATTAAAGAGAGAGAAGTAGCTTTAGGTCCACCAATCTTGAATTGGAGGTTATTTTGATGATAAAATAAAAATATCTTAAATAATAATGATTAGTAATTTCTCAACATGTCTATCTTGTGCCAGATGCTGTCCTAAGTGTTCTAGGTATGTTCTCTCTCAGATTAGGTTGCAGAGATAACATTCTCCATAACACTCAGGTACAAGAAATGGCAAATTTTTCCTTATTTTTCTAAATCTAGATAGAATTCCCTCTCTCTAAAATTTTAAGAGTCAATCTTGGTCATATTTTGCAATTATAAAACATGTAACAACAAAGGTAGTTTACTGGGCACCTGGAAAATAGGGAAGGGATTCTAACCCATAGGCCATCAGGCCCATGATGCCAGCCCATGTTATTCATTGACAGGTAGGAGGCTTAATTTGATCCATGACTAACCTGGACATGAATTGCTCCCTGTGACTTCTCAGGCCATAGCTCTTAGTCACCCCTCCTGATATCCATGAACTAGCCCTTTCACAAGCCTTATACCTCTTAACAAAAACACCACCAGCTTTCTTATCTCTAAGAAGAATCCCTCTTTTCTTTCCTGGGGTAGATTTCCTCTGCTTCATTAACTCCAAGGCCTAGCCCTTATCAATTTTCCAGAAATCTTAGGGATGGGTTGGCCTATTGGGACCTTGCAACTTGTGCAGTAAGCCGTTAATGCCCTGAGGCAAGTGCATGCACCTATGTTCTTGGGATGGAAAATAGCTAGAAGAAACATAAGTCAGTATATTAACAGACTATCCTGCCATATTCAGATGATAAATTGGCTTCAGAGAGCTTCAACAAGTTGCCCAAGGTCACAAACTATTCAGTGGTAAATCTTCAGTTCAAACCTTTGTCCATCTGGCTCCAAAGGCTAGAGAATGTTCTACCATTCCCTATAACCCATTTTGGAAAAGCTCAAGGTATGCCGGAAATCTAAGATGCTTTTTATGATAATAAAAATAATCATATATCATCCTCAATAAATGAAATATCTGACAGGTTCACTGAAATCCAAGCATTAGAGAATCTTTTCACTTGATATCTTCAATGGTTACCCAATCTGGTATTCAAATAACTACTTTCCACTTAGACAAACCCACATACACATATACACATACAAATAAGTGAAGAGAATTGTTAAAATCATTAATTTGCAACACCATTTTGCAACTAGAATTCTGAAATCACATATCTCATGAATTATCATTATGGAAAAGCATAGACAATTAAATCGTATTTGACTCATCTTAATGGCAGCCATATAAATATTTCCAGGTTAAAAACTTAGTCCCAGAAACCTCTGAATATTTTCCAGGAAAATAGAGAAATATTTTAATACAAGAGACCACTATTTGCCTTAACACAAATTCGTTCATTATTAAGATAAATAATGGTGACTTAGAAGGCCTGAGTTCTAGTCTCTCCTCTGAAAATAGTTATATTAACTTTGGGCAAAGCACAGTCTCTTTGGATCTCATTACTTCATCTACCTTTGTAGCTCTCACATTTTCTCACTCTACATTTCTGGAAAAATTGGTACCTTACTTATAAAATTAATAGTTTCATGGCCCACGTTTGCAGTCAGGGAAGGGAAGGGAAGGAAAGGGAAAGAAATGGAGGGGAGAGGACGCCAGGGGAGGGAAGGGAAAGGAAGAGGAGAAAATATTTCCAATTTTCCATAAGAAAGTTCCAAAAGAAATTATGGTCCATATTTCTTAAGCCAATCTAAGAGTCAACTGAAATTCTGTTCCTCCTTTGGAATCAGTCTGGAGTTTTATAGACTCGGTATTGCACTCGCCCTAGCAGGCCCATCCCTTTGGAGAAGATGAGTTGAAACAGGATGTCTTAGTCAGATACCATTAAATAATTGATTTATCTAACTCTCTTTGTTCTACCTCCATGCACTTCAAGCAACCCTCTGATTATAATCCATCTTCCAAGGCCTTCCAAGACACAGTGTGATGGACAGGCTGATTAAGTTTTTGTAGTTTGCACAAATTCTGCTTTTCACTATAATTTGATAAACTGAAATGTCAGTAGATGTTATCCAATAGTTAGCTGCTGTGTTCTCCCAAAAATACCTTATTGTCTAGGAAGGCAAACAAACAAAACAAAAAAGAAAGCACAGTAGAGGCAGAAAATTTCACTGGCACACACAACACCACGCTTAAAAGAACCCACTCATTATTTTGTACTTACGTTGTGATGCTGTCAAAAGGGAGTGGCTCTACCATGGACTCACATAGTCTATGAATGGCCATTAACTGTGCAGGAAAGATTCCCTTGACATGGACAAATGCAGAAGATAGAAGGAAACATTTCACAGAGGCAGGTTTGAATTTTCTCATCTGATAGCCTAAGTCATGTCCCGACTTCCAGATCTGCATTTCATCCTATTCAGGAATGTGTGCTCTGGCAATTCTGTTGTTGTTGTTGTTTTGTTTTGTTTTTTGTTTCAGGTGTAGAATTTAGTGATTCATCACTTACATACAATACCCAGTGCTCACCACAAGTGCCCTCCTTAACACCCATCACCTATTTAACCCATCTCCCCGCTCATCTCCCCGCTCCAGTAACCTTCGGTTTGTTCTCTATAGTTAAGATTCTCTTTTATGGTTTGCCTTTTTTCCCCTGCTATGTTCATCTGTTTTGTTTCTCTTTTTTTACTGTTTATTTATTTTTGAGAGAGTAAGAGCATGCTCTTGAGCAGGGGAGGGGCAGAGAGAGAGGGGACAAAAGATCTGAAGCAGTCTCTGTGCTGACAGCAGACAGCCCGATATGGGGCTCCAATTCACAAACAATGAGATCATGACCAGAGCTGAAGTCAGACACTTAACTAACTCAGGTGCCCCATCTGTTTTGTTTCTTAAATTCCACAAATGAGTGAAATCATATGATATTTGCCTTTCTCTGACTAACTTATTTCATTTAGTATAGCTCTAAGTATAGCTTAGTGTAGCTCTAGGTCTACCCACATCATTGCAAATGGCAAGATTTCATTCTTTTTGACGCCTGAGTAATATTCCATTGTATATACATACCACATCTTCTGTATCCATTCATTAGTCGATGAACATTTGGCTATTGCTGACAATACTGCTATCAACATCAGGGTGCATGTATCCCTTCAAATCAGTATTTTGTAACCTTTGGCTAAATAGCTAATATCACCTTGCTGGGTCATAGGATATTTTTATCTTTTTTGAGAAACCTCCATACTGTTCTCCAGAGCCGCTGCACCAGTTTGCATTCTCACCAACAGCACAAGAGGGTTCCCCTTTCTCCGCATCCTTGCCAACATCTGTTGTTTCCTGTGTTACCTTTAGCCACTCTGACAGGTATGAGGTAGCATCTCATCATGGTTTTGATTTGTATTTCCCAGATATGAGTGATGTTGAGCATTTTTCATGTGTCTGTTGCCCATCCAATGTCTTCTTTGGAAAAATATCTATTCATGTCTTCTGCCCATTTCTTAACTGGATTATTTGTTTCATGGGTATTGAGTTTGATAAACTCTTTATATATTTTGGATATACTAACCCTTTATCTGATATGTCATTTGCAAATATCTTCTCCCATTCTATAGGCAATGTTTTACTTGTGTTGTTTCCTTTGCCTTGCAGAAGATTTTTATCTTGATGAGGCCCCAGTAGTTCATTTTTGCTTTTGTTTCCATTGTCTCAGGACATGTATCTAGTAAGAAGTTGCTAGGGCTAAGGTCAAGGAGATTGCTGCCTGTGTTCTCCTCAAGGATTTTGATGATTTCCTATCTCACATTTAGGTATTTCATCCATTTTGAATTTATTTTTGCATATGATGTAAGAAAGTGGTCCAGCTTCATTCTTTCACATGTTGCTGTCCAGTTTTCTTAGCACCATTTATTGAAGAGATTATCTTTTTTCCCTTAGATATTCTTTCTTGCTTTGTCAAAGATTATTTGGCCATATGGTAGTGGGTCTGTTTCTGGGCTTCCTATTCAGTTCCATTGATCTGAGTGTCTATTTTTGTGTCAGTACCATACTATCTTAATCACTATTGCTTTGTAATATAACTTGAGGTCTGAAGTTGTGCTGCCTCCAGCTTAAATTTCTTTTTCAAGATTTGACTATTCAGGGTCTTTTATGGTCCCATACAAATTTTAGGATTGTTTGTTCTAGCTCTGTAAAAATGTTGGTGGTATTTTGACAGCAGTTGTATTAAATGTGTAGATTGCTTTGGGTAGTATAGGTGTTTTTAACAATATTTGTTTTTCTAATCCATGAGCATGGAAAGATTTTCCTTTTCTTTGTTTCATCTTCAACTTCTTTCATTAAGTGTTTTATAGTTTTCAGGCATGCTCTAGTAATTCAAGTGTGCTGGCTAGTATTTCTAGTCTTCTATATTACTGATTTGATCTAGCTTTAACACCTTGCTCCCCCCTTGGAAAGCTGATTTAATCACATCGCTTATAACCAGCATTTCCAAATCTTTGCAATGAGTGTAGCCATCATGTTAGGGTTCAGATAAGTGAAATTGCATATAGTTTATATTTAGCACAATGCCTTAAACATAATGAGTACTCAATACATGTTACCTATAGTAATATTTTAAAATTATTATAATTGTTATTGCTGCTGGGCAATAATTATCAGCATACTGTAAACTCCTTATTTGTCCTGGAGACTCTTGAAGACAGAAATGGGTCTTATCTAATAAGTCTAACCTTAGTGTCAGGGCCTAAGATATGGTAAGGCTCCATAAATATTTCTTGACTAGGATATATATTAAACAGTGGTACAAACCGAAGGAGTGTACCTCCCTTCTCCCCCCTCCCCGCATCCCCTACGATATCCCCAGAAGCCCTTTAACAGTGAGTGTCCTGTCTCAGGAAGCCCAGCCCATTTTTGTCTTCATCTGCAGCATTCGTGTGAACTTCCGGAACTCACCACCCTCCACTCCCTCAGTGAAACAATCTGCTAGTCCTACCACCATCCATGAGACTCTCTATCTTCATCCCTAGCAGATGAATGCAACCAACAGTCATCTCTCCTCCTCTTCATTGTTACCAGCCTCTCTGCTCCCCAAGTCCTTATCTACAAAATTTCAAAGGTAAGTAAGGAGTTCTAAAATATGGCAACAAACTCTAACCATTTTCTAAGACTGCCATAACAAACTAGCACAGACTGGGTGGCTTAAACAAAAGGAATTAATTCCCTCACAGTTCTGGATACCGGAAGGCCAACAGGAAGGTGTTGGCATGTCTAGTTTCCTCTGAGGCATCGCTCCTTAGTTTGCAGATGGCTACCTTCTCTCTCTGTCTTCATGTGATCTTTCCTGAGTGTATGCTTGCCCTAATGTCCTCTCCTTATAAGGACATCAGTAGCACTGGATCAGGGCTCACCCTAATGACCCCATTTAACCTCATTACCTCTTTAAAGAACTTACCTCCAAATAAAGTCACATTCTGAGGTACTAGGGGTTAGGATTTCAACATATGAGTTTGGTGGGGGTGGGGATGCAGAGGAAGGGAAGCCATATTTCAGCCTATAACACACACTAAGAACTCCTTTTGGTTACCAAAGCATCCCGAGGCTCTGTAAATTCTTACTTGTTGACCAATAGGGAAACGGAAAAAAACATTCATTAGAAGCTGAATGCAACTGCATGATATCATCAATGATTCCCCCAAATCCATCCAAGGAAAAGCAATTGTTATGTCCACATCTGGACAGTCATTTGTCACAGGGTTTCTACCGTAATGCCTGTAAGTACTCTGTGATACTAATAAAATGGAATTTCTAAAGTTTCACAGTGAAAAAAATCCCTGAGAGAAGATCAGAATTCTATAGGAGGTTACAGTTGATCCTTGCACAATGCAAAGAGATTAGGGGCGCCAACCCCCCTCATAGTTGAAAAAAATCCATTCAGAACTTTTAACTTCCCCAAACCTTAACAACTAATAACCTATTGTTAACTAGAAGTCTTACCAATAACATAAACAGTGATTAGCATATATTTTGTATGTTATATGTGTGATGAACTCTATTCTCACAGCAAAGGAACCTAGAGAATAGAATAGAATATGTTAGTAAGAAAATCAAGGACAATGTATCTACAGCACAGTGCTATAAACAATGTGCATAAAAGTGGAACCACACAGTTCAAACTCATGTTGTTCAACAGTCAACTGTAGTTGCTAAAAAATGTAGGCAACTAGAGGCCAGATTTTTATTACTAAACAACCCCATTCTGGCAAAATCTACTCACCGTTAAAATTTTTGTAAATCATCAAGCTTTACAAGTACCAAGATTCTAAACCTGCTCTCTTTTTATTCCCCAAAACATCACCCACAATGGTGCCCAATTTGAGCTTTATTTGTTCTTCTTTGGACAGAAGATGGCAAAAGAAATAACTGCATACAACTAAATTCATCAAAAAACAAAACAAATAGGAGACACTGTGAAGTGAGAAATTCTGTATTTGAACTATTTAATTAAGCTTCAAAACAATAAGGGAGCAATGAGTTTTTTCCCCTTGGAAAGGGAGAAATAGCCAAAACCACTTTTGTGTTTATACTGAAACAGGTCCACTGAGCATCCTCTGTAAACATTAAATAATAATCACATAATATCATAAATGAAAACCCCTTATTGTTTATTGAACTGAATCCCATGCTCACAAGAAGCCTGAGATTCTCAAAGGGCCTTTTAAACACGCTCTTATTATTGTTCACCTTTTTTTAAAAAAAGGTAAGTATCTCATCTTCATATCAGAGTTAGGGGTTAAGAGAAAGGTTAAATAAATTATGCCAAGTTATTCCAAAGTCTGCCAACGACATAGACCAAGGTCTGTTACCCCTTGAGAACTAAAAAAAAAATCTTCCTTTGAAAAATTAAGCAACTTGCTAATTATTTTTAAGAGGGCATTTCACAAACATATATTTTATCTGTACATCACGGTCTAGAAAGAAAAGTCACAAAGTAATAACTGTGCTAAAAAAAAAAAAAAAAGTGTGGTTTCCAGAATGCTTTCTATTCTATGTGCCCACCCATGTGACTGGAGATTTGAAATGCTATTTAAGCCTCATTTTCCTTCAGAAGCTAACCTCTGTGGAATAAAAGACTGTTAAGGGGGGAAAAAGTCTTTTCTGTCATTTGACTTTAACTTATGATAAATTAGCTTCAACTAGTTTCTTAGAAAATTGCCCAAGAAATGACTACAGAAAATTAAATACCAAGACTTCAAAGAGGCGAACACACAGCCTTCAAATTCCGACCTCAGAGAATAATCCTCCCTTTCTCAGGCTTTGGAGAGATGTGAGTAAAGAAATCGTACTAGGGCATGGTAATGAACCGTCTTCCAAATGACTTTTCTATCAATCTCCTTTTCAAAGGGTAATAAAGTGATGATTATTTCTAGGCAGTTTCTGGGAACTTATCATCTCATTTCAATTGTCACCAGTAAGAAGGACTGTACTCTGGTATCACAACGATGATGAGGGCAAGAACTGGTGGAAAATTCAATAGACAAGGTGTAGGTGGTTAAAAGCTATTTCCTGGAAAATTAAAACAGAGGGAGATCAAAAGAATTATGTTGGGTCTTAAGGAATGGGTAATCATCCCCTTCTAGATTAAAAATGCAAATCTGATATATTACCTAGTGAATGAAATCCATTATCATTTGCAGGTTTTATTATTTCTTTCAACAGATAATGTCGAAAGCTCATAATGTGCCGTGTTTAGTGCTAGGTGCTGGTGGCCAGTGGAGAAAGACAACAAAGCATGACAGACGCATCTGTGTCATGGTTTCTAGAACCCTAGTGGGGCCTCTCATCTAAAACAGTAACAAGAAACAGCAAGCAAGAAAATGCAATTGTTTTTTAAACATTCAGTGAATGGTTGTTTGGGAAGTCTTAGTCCCCTAGAACTTGTTTTGCCAAGCCATGGAAAATAATAACAGGATGAGGAGCCCCCAAACCAAACCTGATCTCCTTCCCTGTGAGCTGTCAGAGGCTTTAAGATGTCACAGGGCAGAAGTCCCTGCAGGAACAGACAGCCTCACTGGAAGGAATACATGTACCCAGGGTGCCCTCAGGAAGGATTCCTAGGAACCCGGCTCCCTCTCCCATCCCCTGATTCAGATCTCATCTGTGACACAGGCTTTGTGCTCATGCAAAAAGTGCTCAGTTCATTTTTCCTCAGTGGTTCCTAAAACCAGCCCTAGCTGGGTCTTCTTATTTTCCCCAATTCTCTTATACAAGTCAGAACCTACACCCACTCTCAGATAAAGCATGGGACATATCACTGGATTCAACATTCCCCCAGAAGTCTTTTTTTTTTTAAGTATTAACCAGACATCCAAACTTGGTACCAAGAGAAAAACGACAACAACAACAACAACAACAACAACAACAACAAAAACCAGAAAGGAACATGATACATAAAGCTTTTTAGGGGCCAAGAAATGCTCTGTTCATCGTTCATCCTCGTCACTCACACAGTACAGAGAAGGCACTTAGTAAATATCTGTTGAATAAACCTGACCAAATGAATAAATGAATGAATCCACCCTTCTGTGGTCATGAATCACTCACTCAAAAGTCAGGACTGTCACATTGATATCTGCATGCAAGCAGTCCTACAGCGATCTTTGCTGAGCACTTCATTTTGTAAGATATTATTCTGGGGATTTTTCTGAAAAAAAAAAAAAAGGAAGGAAGAGAAGAGGAGGGGAGGGAAGGGGAAGGGAGGGAAGGGAAGGACAGGGAAGGACAGGGTAAAAAGGAAAGGGAGGAGAAGAAAAGGGGAGGGAAAAGGAAGGAAGAGCACAACAAATTTGAAATCAAATGCATTTGTTTTCAGGTTCCATTCCAGGTAACAAATATTTGAGCAATCAATTAATGCCTTGAGTTTGGCTCTTGGACAGGAAAACTTCCTCTTTCCACAGTTGAACACAGCACTGAGGTACCAATAGATCCCTTACTGATTTGCAGAACAGGATAAAGCAGGTAAGCCCTGAAAAAAGCTGAACATTTTATTCCCATTGCCAATGAAGAATCCACCCAAATCTCCTGCCCACCGCCACCCTTGAGACCAAAGTTAAATGGGTATAAATTAGTCCTTGGCAAGTCACACAAGAATCGTGTGCTGTGCCTACAGCCTTTGGCAAACTGAATGTGTAGCTCTCTACCCCTGAATGCCCGGGCGACATTTCCCCTGAAGAATAACCTAGAAATGCAGGCACGTCAGTTAAAATGCAAACCAGCTAATGTAAGAGCTAAAGATGAGGAGGAGCTGACATTTTCCAAACTCTCCAGCCCCTCCTTATGTGAAAAGTTCATGCTGGTTCTGAGATGGGGTGACTCTGACCAGGACAAAAGAGTGATCCCCCAAAGTCCTGTGGGATGTGGTGTCCTGGAAGCCTTCCTTAGAGCCTCCAAAACTGATAACATGGTCTCGGGCTATACTTAAAAGGTACACTATGGCCCTCTCTAAACCACCAGCTCCCTGCACTGGGATGAAACAAAGACGTTCGAAGCCCATTTTCAGTCAGAAACATCATCTTTCCCCAGAGAACCCGACAAAGAAATTTAGCCTGTGATATTATATACAAAGCTTTGGAAAAGGGAGTCATGTTTTAGAGTTTGGCTTAGCCAACTCAGACTGGTAGAACTCCTGAGCTTTGGGGAAGGGAAAATATTGCTTCACAATTTCTACTTCTACCTATCCTCCTTCCCCTTTAAGAAAAAAAAAATGAAAAAGAATGCAGGAGCATTAGATTTCCCTTTTCCTTTCTTTCAGAGGAAACTAAAGTGTCCAAGCATCGTGTGATTCACTGACAGAACCTCAGATCCATCTAGATTTCACGTTTTTAACTGGTGAGCCTGTGGAAGTGTGCAAAGATCTGTGCAAATACAACCATTGCATTGTGTTCCTTCTGGTTGCTCTTCAAAGCCCTATGCTTCAAGAAGAGAGGAGAAGTCAAATGCCTTTTTTACGTACATGTCCCTACAGAGACACAGTGTGTGGGTGAGGTGATGAATCACGGTCGCTAGAGGCGGCATACACAGTGCAGTGAGGAAATAAATTAAATTCATCGCCCTGGTCCTTCGGTGCCCACCATCCTGCTCCAAGGGTTCTAAGCAACCAGCTAAAGCAATGAGGTATGAAGGAGCAGAATCCCCAGGGCTCCTCCGAGAGTCTTCCTTCCCGTCTGCAGGAGGATGAACACTGTACACCCAGGTCAGCATCCGGGGAAGCCCAGCCGTCTACACCAATGAGGTCTCCAGGCAGGGTGACCCTTGAGACCCGAAAGGCATGTCTCCAGGAGGGCCGCAGGTTAAAGGCATCCTGACAGAGGCTCCGGCATCATGGATGTTACTCCAGTCGATCTTTGTTCCCGAAGAGTCCACCGAAGGCAGGGCAAGGGCTGGTCTCCTCTTGCCTCGCCATCGTCCCCTTTTTCACAGTCGTGTGAGGTCTTCTGGAGAATTAACACCTGCTTCCTTTGCTGGAGGCCCCCCAGCTGGTTCTATTTTGGTATCAAGTCCCAAAGTGGAATTTAGCCTTCCAGGGGAATAGTCATTTCTTTTTAAATCTGCAAGGAAAATAATTAAGACAGTTATGGGGGGTGGGGGGCCTCAAGAAGGTAGAGTTCACATGGATGAATCAAATTTTAGATCTGGTCAAGTGCTTGGAAGGGACCCTACTTCCTCTGGTCACAGGTATGTGAAATTTGAACCCTCCCCGGTGTCCATCCTACCCCCTTCCCACTGTGTCCGTGTGTCAGTCTAACTCCCCAGAGCTGTTGTAGGTTTGCGTTCCCTGGGAAAGGTCAGGGAAGATTTGATTGCTGGATTCAATACGCAGCTCCCTATAAGGCATGGCCGGGCTAGAGTCGAGTGAGGCCAACCTGGAAACAGAGCATTTTCACTGCTGAATGGTGTGCGGGACCAAGGAGTTCAGCCAGAAAGATAGATTCGAGATGTCAGTGGTCAGTGCTCTGCGACAAAGCTGTCCCTGGGTATGGCACTGTCCTAGGAAGGCTACATCCAGTTACTGGATCCTATGCTCCCTAAAGCCTCCTTCTCCCATCTAAAAAGGAAATTATCAAAAGAAATCACTGATAGGGGTGTATAATCTTTGGGGAGAAGCTTATGGAGGAGGGTGGACTTTTGATGTTTATGTAGCATTTAATGCTGTGTTGATTAAATTAACCTTAGGGGCGCCTGGGTTGAGCATCTGATTGGCTCAGGTCGTGATCTGATGGCTTATGGGTTTGAGACCCACATTGGGCTCTGTGCTGACAGCTCAAACCTAGAGCCTATCCTCAGCTTCTCTGTCTCCCTTTCTCTCTCTGCTCCTCCCCAACTCATGTTCTCTCTCACTCTTGTGGTCAAAAATAAATAAAAATTTTAAAAATTTAAAAAAAAGATGAACCTTAAACATTCCTTGTTTAAGAAACCTGTAAAATTCCTTATATTTCTTTTTAATGTTATATGTGGATTATCTGGACATAAAATTAATACACATTTTAGTTTATTGATAACCAGCACTTTTTGAACATATCCATATATTATTTTGATCCTCATATCAATTTTATGATCTCTGTGCTTTTATACTCAGATTATGGATGAGAAAATCGAGGCCCAAGGCCACATAGCTAGTAAAAAAACATTACTGGGGGGCGCCTGGGTGGCTTAGTCAGTTGAGCATCCAGCTTCGGCTCAGGTCATGATCTCACAGTTCATGGGTTCGAGCCCCGCATCGGGCTCTGTGCTGGCAGCTAGCTCAGAGCCTGGAGCCTGCTTCGGAATCTGTGTCTCCCTCTCTCTCTCTCTGACCCTCCCCTGCTTGTGCTCTCTCTGTCTCTCAAAAATAAATTTTAAAAAATTAAAAAAAAAACCATTACTGGGATATAAACTCAACCTATCTGACTCTGAATTCTAAGCTGTACTATCCTAAATTACTTTTCCTTTAAAAAAAAAAAGAAGTAAATCATAATCAAGGACAAAGAAAAATCACTTGTAATTCTTATCCTAAGACTTTTTTTATATTCATATTACCAAATATCTGAATACATGAGGGTACTCCTTATTTCCACGTAAAGATGTTAACTAAGATTTTGAAAGAAAACCAATATTAAGTCTAGAAATGGAAGAATTACTGAATTACTCAAGCCCCACCATCACGGGTTAAAAAAAAAAAAAATCTCAACCGTAAGCATGCGGGAGAGCTAACGGAACTCAAGGACTGAAGCAGTGAGTTACATCTCTGGTCTCTGTTTTCCCAGCCGATCAGATGCAATCCCTGTGTCTCCCAGAGAGAGGAGGCCACTGGGCAGCGTGACCACTGTGCGGGGAACTGATCTTGCTGCTCAAGTCTGCCGTGTGGTTGTGAGACGGAATGCTGAGCAGCTATGAGATGACAGTGAGAGCCCCTCTCTGCGGTTCCAGTCTGATCTCGCCCCCCACCCAACCATCCATCACCCCCGGCTGCCAGGCTATTTCCCACGGAAACTAGAAGCCTGATCCCAGTCTTCTGCTATGCTGTGTCCACAGGAGCTTCTCAACTTCCCACCTCTAGCTCCAACGAGATGAGAAGCCGCCCTTCTCTGTTGTTAATTTTCACCCACTCCACCCTAAGCTACGACAGAGGATGATGATCTTTTACTGATTTCCAATTCGGGGCATGATCATTTACTCTAAGGCAGGAAGGGCTCCTCGGCTTAAAATATGTGAGATGCCAATGTAGGGACAAGTTTGGTACGACCTAAAGAAAACAGTGAAACAAGCTGAGACAGAGGCGAAGCTTCCCTTCTGAGATCGAAGAGAAGATTCGTTAGAGCTGGGCCTGCCAGTTGGAGGACACAGACCTCCCGCTGCTTGCTTTTATGTTAAGAACATTTTTCTATGGAGACTATATCAGTTTCAGAGAAAAGTGTGCCATATAATCAAGTCAGATTTTTAAAAATATACATGGCAATATATGTTTAACGTGGTAGGTGTTTGTAATGAAAAGCACTATTTTGACAGCTCTTGTTTCCCGAGATACTCCATGGTCCCAAGCGTCCAATGAGTAAATAAGGATTGAAATCCTGTGGACACCACACAAGACTCAAAGAGGGAGACGTGCCTCAGTTCAATTTTACCCCAATTAAGTCAGTAAACCTCTCCCTTTGGAGAGACTGGGACAAGTATTGGGCCCGATGTTGTTTTATCACATTTTGGCAGAACCTGAAGTAAATCCCTGTCCTTTTAATCCCTTCAGAGACTTGAAAAACTTGCGGTCAGAAAGTCAGGCCTCGACTGTGAATGAGATAAAAATGTGATTGAGATTTTCGACTCCATCCCAGGTTACAATGGATGTAGTTCTAGGAGAGATTTACTAAGAGAGAAATAGAATCATTTGAGGCATACCCGGGAGTTTGAGCTTCCGGCAGCAGGAGTTGCAACGATGTTTTGCAATGAAGTTTCTAATTGCATCTTCCCCTAAGTTGGCTGGTCCAAACACCATTCCTCTTGATCTAGAGGAAATATCAGAATATCAATGAGATCACAGCGAAGGAAAAAGGGCTCTGCTAGGATTCTCTGAGATACCGAACAGTATCCCGTAGTAACCCAGTAAACTTGAAGGAGCAAACAAAGAACAGAGCACTTTGGGGAAGCAACAATGTTAGGTTTGCAAATTTAAAATTCAAATGCACTTAAATCTTTGTACCCGACTCCAAGACCTACTGTGAAACTCATTTCAACGCTAATCTGATAGAAGAGTGAATGTTCTATGTACTGCATTAAAACAAAGTACAGTGAGACCCTTTTTACTGCATATGGGGTCAGAGAGAGTGACATTCGTGACCAAATGTTCTACTCAAATACCCGAAAGGTGAGGTACAAAGTAAAATAAATGTGTTATGGGAACATACCTTCTGAAGAGATCCACAAATATTTTTTCAAACCTAAATGCTCTCCTGAAAATAACTGATAACCTCAAAAATAAATGCCTGCCAAGACCCTACTTCCAGTACTCATGGCTCTTTGGACAGTTGGATTTTATCCTGCAAACCGCTAAAGCTGGGCTGTTCATGGAAAGACAAGACCACAAAGCGACACGGACTTTGTGGAAGTAAACTATGTCTGCTAAGTGTAGGTGACAAAATTATAAAACAGAACCAGGATATATTAAGCACATTTTGAATACTCCATACGCATATTTTAGCATCAAAGTTTATCCATGATAAGATCACACACATTGATTTCTTTAGGCTGACGCTCTACACATCACGAAATGGAGAATACCAGAAGCACATCCAAAGAAACTTTAAGAAAGCTAATAGTTTATTTTAATGACATGCAGAGTGGAAACAGCACATTTTAAAATCTGAACTCAATTACCATTCTTAAATACCACGTCTCAAGAAAAAAGAAAAGCAAACTATCACAAAAGGAAACAATAAACTCCGCTTCTAAGGAATGCGGTTTTTCACAAGGGACGTGGTGTAAAAATGGACTTCTTTCCATCAGAGTATTGAAACATTTATCTCAATTTCCACTTCCTTTTGGCAGAACAACAGTGGCCGCTCTGAAGATGTGCCAAGCTCAGAATGAGAGCTGATGTCGGTTGGATCTCAGATTGCCTTGTTGCTCGGAGGCTAGTAGGTGGAGGGAATCTCTCAGAAAGACAACATGAACAGACACCCGGGATTAACTTTCCTCGTCACTCAATCGCCCTCACAAAGTGCAGCTCTGGTGCTATTTACCCAGCTGCAAAGGCTACCTCTTGTTAAGTATTCCTCTCTTTTGGTACACGTGGTGAAACCAAATGGGCCAAATGGGGGGGGGGGGAGAGCAAGGGGAGGTGAATCACTCGATATTTTGTACCAAATCTCTTACGATGCCAAGAGAGTGAAAAATGAAAGTGTTACTTCAGTCATTCCTCGTATATTCTGTCTCCCGTGGCCCCGTTGGGAATACTTCACTGTTGCATTCCCTACTGCCACTTCTTTCCTCCACGGAGGGCAGAAAACCCCCCACCTTAGTCTGTAACATCGATTCCCAGATAAAAGCTTTAAGCTAAACAATTTCCCTCGATGAGCTTTGTGAAAGTTAACACAACAGAATCAAAGTTACTCTAAAATGTCTGTACGAGGGGTAAGGCCTCTCCCCATGCAGGGAGCCTCTCAGTCTTGACCAAGTTTAAAAACAACAACATAAACTTGTTTTCCAGATTTTTCACAGCCAGCAAAAGCAAGGTAGTTTGGTTCCACAAGTGAGGGAACACCGATGAGTGCCATGTACACACAGATTTAATAACGAACGTCCAATAACTACAATCGCCATTTTGGATTTGTCAAATGCTCCAAGCCATCAAGGCAGGGAGTGGAAAACAATCCCAAACTGCCAATAACTGAGGCAGCGTCCATCGAGGCTCAGTGACCCCAGGAAGCACACCAAGTGGCCAGACAGGCTTTGGGGGAGAAGCCCCATAACTGTGTCTTCATGTGCACAAAGAGCAGAGAAAGAGGCACCACAGATTATACCGGAAGCCGCACCACAAAAAATCTTCTTTGGTAGAGGATTTTTCCCCTCATCCTCATAGGCAAGTTAAGCATCTTCACTAGGCTTCAGCTTTCTCATTTGGAAACGGGACGGAGGATGCCTACTTCCAAGGTTGTTGTGAAGGGTAAAGCAGAGGTCATGTGATGGCACTTGCTTAAACTGGCACTTCTCCAACTTCAGGTTACACCAAATCACCTGGCGATCTTGTCAAAGGTCAGACTGGGATTCGGTAGCTCGAGGGAGAGTCCTGAGAGTTTCCATGTGTGCCCATCTCCCAGGGGTGCTGCTGTCACTGGTCTGTGGCAGGTTTAGCAAATGAGGTGCTCAAAACTGTGTGCCTCACTGAACCAATTACATGTGACCTGCCGCGACTGTGAGAAAAGTTACCTGCAGCAGGAAAACCAACGGCACCCAAAATGAGGTAACCCCACCAACCAGGCAGGCTACAGGGATCCTGTATTGATCCTATCGAGTTCCAAAGTTCCCACCTTCAAGTCATAAACAAGAGAGTTCACCCGAACACAAGAAGGTCCCACCCTTGGTTGCCCAGCAGAATCACACAGGGAAGAACGTCTCAAAAAATACAAACATCAGGGCTCCAACCCCAGAAATTTCGATGTGATACTTATTCTAAGAAGGTTTTTTTTAGTTTACTAGGTGACCTTAATAGAAATTGAGGACCCCCCCCAAGTCTACAGAATGCAATTAAATACTCAACTGTCAAGTGGGATAATACAAGCTTCTTAAATTCTAAAAGTTGGAAATATTCAGGTCATATTAAATGATATATATCAAGGTCACAATGTAATAGATGATGAAGTATACATAAACTTGGTTCATTCTTTATGCAAAAAGCTTTTCACTGCAAAATTATGAAGGAAGTACTACTTATAGTATAAAGTTCCTACTCTAAACCCTTGGGCACTTGGCATTATGGGAGAAATAACATCCTAAAATAATATCTGTTAAAATAAAAAATAATAAAACCTTTATCTGTACCCTAAGGGTTACAGTATGAATTCTATGCTCAAATATCATAGAAATTGCATGCATAGGAGCATTATGGGTCCCTTTTATCTTCTCTAACTCACCTAGTCTAAAGTAGCTAATACATTTTTAGATGAACCTCTTGGCATAGATGCCTACACATGAGAATATATTTAGAGTAATTCGTTGAGGAAAAGAATAGAGCATTAAAGCAATGAATGTTTACAATCCAAGTGCTGTGGAAGAGAGGTAAAAATTTCAGATTTTATCGTATGAAGATTGTCCACATATATCATTTCATATATATTTTCTACAACCCAAGGGCCAAGTACAGACATTTAGGACAACTGAGAAGTAAAGATACCATAGGCTAGCAGTTCTCAAAGTGGGGTCCCCAGGCCAGCAGCATCAGAATCATCTGGATACTTGTTACCTTATTTGACCTCACCCCCCAAACCCGCTGAAACCCAACCAGTGCTCCTGGTGATTGTGACAGAAGCTCACATTTCGGAACCACTCTTGTCTGCCATATTGGTCAGTCCTTAATCGGCACCATCACATTTAATAGAAGAATGCAGCCTCAGACCCTCTGCTGCCAAGCTTTCCCCAAAGCCTGCTTCTGGGATCAAATGCCCATGGGAATTTAAAGGACAGGCAGATGACTCATTCTTCTATGGAATTTAAACTGCGTCCCTGAATTCAGTCAGACAATCTGATGCTTCATATTTAAGCCCTGTTTTCGTGGCCTCTTGTAGATTTGCTGTGACTGAATAGACACTTTATGCCTCTCATTTTATAGGCATGTGATGGAAGACATAAGGTGCAGTGACTCCACAGAGAAGACGACAAAGAAATCTTTGCTTCTCCTGTGACATTAATTGTTTTTATGGCAAAACCTATAGAAGCTGAATCTACCCATTTATCTCTTTTGTTTGGGCCACCAGAAAACTCAGAGTTAAATTTGCAACAAGATCCTGGTTATTGCATTGGTCTATACTTTCCATTTATGTGCATTAACTCCAAATTTCATCTTATTTCCATATGTTCTTTTTGTTCCCATTTCCTAATCTATGCATTAAAAAAAAATCTTACTCTATTAGACAGAGGTATAGATACATAGATATTCAATACAGATAATCCAGCTTATAGAAAAATATAAGCTGTCTAGGATCTAGGTGAGAAATATAAATGTTTAAAAATTACTTTTATAAAACCACATACAATGTGTTAAGTGCATTTTTCAAAATGATAACATCATAAATTAACTTACTGTTTGTCTTCAGGTTTTATAACAGATGGATCAGTCAAATTTTCTCCAACACCTCCAAAGAAAAAGGAAAAGGCATTGAGCAAATGGGGGTTTTACTTCCTCAGAAACCCAAGAAAATAATAACCAAAATCTTAATTTCTTTCTTTAAACTTGCATTCACCCTGTAGTAAATTCAACATTATGTGAATTAAATGTACCATAAAAATTGTCCAGGTGCGCTTGAAAACTTTAGTAAATTCACTGTCTCCCACAACCCCCTCTGTTATGCCACAAACGAATGTCTTAGTGAAGTGTTCATGGTTACTGATGGTGCCATCCACCATTCATTTACCATTTGTCTATACTAGACATTCTAATTCTATTTTCGCTAAGTCTCAGCTACTATAAAGGGAAAGTATTAGCATCCTTATAGCCTCATTTTGCCAGAATACATTGATGTTCGAGAAGACGGAGCCATTTGTCAGAGGCTGCACAGTTCACAAGTGATGCTAACAGGGCTCGAGCTGAGCTGTAGCCTGTGTCCCTCCCATGAGGCTCCCAAGGTGGAGTCTGTCCCTGCCCAGCAGGACGCGAGGTGCTGTGCGGTCCACAGATGCGACCTCCATTCTATCAAAGGCATTCATTAAATACTATATATATAGCGTTTATAAACAGTAGAATATACATGCTCCCAAATTCTTGATCTGGATGCTGGTTACACGTATGTTTCGGTTGTGAAAAGTCTTTGAGAGGTATGCTTATGCCGTGTGTACTTTCCTGAAATGGTTTTCTTCAGTCAAATGTACTTTTTAAAAAACTGACACCAAAGCATAAAAGGATAGCGTACCTGTCATTGAGTGCTAACATTGATCAAAACAGCAATCGACACCCAGGTTGAATCTCTGCTACAAAACGGGTGAGGGGGTGCCTGGGTGGCTAAGATGGTTAAGTGTCCAACTTTGGCTCAGGTCATAATCTCACAGTTCGTGGGTTTGAGCCCCTGCTTCAGATTCTGTGTCTCCCTCTCTCTCTCTCTGTCCCTCCCCCGCTCATGCTCTGTCTGTCTCTCTCTCTCTTAAAATAAAAAATAAGCATTAAAACATTTTTTGTAGTGGGTGAGGGAGATGTTTCCGAAGGCAGTAAATGTTTCATAGGGAAGCTGATTAGACAGAAATGCACCTCTAATCTGCCCTGGGCCTCTTTGCTTGGAAGAGACTAACTTTGTGAGAAAATTATTTAAAAATCATATGAAATGTGTACCATAATTATATATTTCTATTTGGTAAAAAAAAAAAAATCATGTTTTCTAACCACTATTTTTTTTAATTTTTTTAATGTTTTTTATTTATTTTTGAGAGACAGAGAGAGACAGCATGAGCAGGGGAGGGTCAGAGAGAGATGGAGATACAGAATCTGAAGCAGGCTCCAGGCTCTGAGCTAGCTGTCAGCACAGAGCCTGACCTGGGGCTCGAACCCACGAACCGTGAGATCATGACCTGAGCCGAAGCCGGCCACTTAACCAACTGAGCCACCCAGGTGCCCTTCTAACCACTATTTTAAAAATAAATTTTTTTTGCCGTGCTTGGTATGTTTTACCATATGCTAAATCTTTCACAAAAAAATGTAATCCTTATATTTTATAGGTCTTTCCCCCAAGAAACCGACTTCCTGAGGAAAATAACCTGTTTGGGGAGTTTCCAAGCATTTTTGTGTCAGGACCCTCTTTGCCAGTCTGGAGAAATAAATAATGTTTTAAAATGCATAATTTAAATGCATAAGATTACAAAGGATACCAATGATACTGAATTATAGTCATCAAAATATTCGTTTAAATTGTACTGCAGTACATGTGCTTCTTTATTAACACATTAAATAACAGAATCTAGTGCAAGTCTATAACTACCGTTAACATCAAGTAATACATATAAACAGTGTTTTGAGGTATCTGCTAACATCATAAAGTGCTATGTTAATATCAGTAATTGCTACTGCCAACAGTCATGGATACTGCTAATATCATTGTGGTTTGTGGTCTCCATAACACTCGAAGGAAATGATGAATTTCAGTTGTAGGTTAGTGCAAATAATGATGTAATTTGTTTTCTCATCAAAATTCACAGACCCTCTGAATTTTCTTTTAGAGCCTCTTTGTACACTGATTGTGTATAGGGAAAGTAACAGTCAGGCCGAAACTCAGGCTCAAGGGGAAGTATGTGAAAGGTGATTTGCTCAGCCTTTGTTCTTTGTATAGAAAAAGTCATACGGTCTCCTTATACCTCTTCTCATTACAGATACAAGAAGGAACAGCCTAGACAGACCCCGCTTCTCTAATGACGTAGTACATAAACAGAACAGACAGAAGGTGTGAGTACCATCAACAGAAACTAAAGGCTACGGATCCTTCTCATGTTTAAGCTTAGACCTCACTTTAAGCTTGAACCTTTCCAGCCAGCAATGAGGAAAGCTTTAGGTTGATGGCTGAGGAAACTGTAAGTTTAGGCTGGGAATATGCACAGTACCTAAAGAGGTCACACAGATGGGGGAGAAGGAGGTGTAGGGGGAGGAAATGTCTTAGCAAAATCACGTCAGCTCCAGTTTACTTTAAGTCGTGTTGCACGTTAGATAGGCAGGAGTCAAAGGGACTGGGTCCCACTCACAGGTTTGGTTGCCTCCTAGACAGGTGACCTGGCCTCCTCCTCTAATCTCTCTGATCTCAGTATTCTCATCTGAAAGTGTGCAGAATAATGGGCCGTATATACTTACTGAGGATTCAATGAACTATTGTATACAAGGTGCTTAGCAAAGTGACCCAGAGGAAGCTAAAAACACGTCAACTGCTATTTTTATTGTCTTTATTCTATCAAGACCTCTTGTGAAGTATAACTATTTTCTACCACTGGTAAAATCGTTTACCTAATAAATAAATCCTGCTAGAAGAACAAGGGTGGAGTTTCCATAAACCTTTATATCCCTAAATCCAATCTTATGCTTCAAAGTGTAACTACTAAATACATACGTTGGGGCCCTACAATGGCAGAAGGAACATTCTAGTGAGTGAGAAAATATGGAGGAAAACTAAACATTTCAGCATTCAAAAATCCCAATCACACCTGTCTACTGAACATTAATAGGGCAAAAATGCTCATGTCAGACAGTATGTGGCATGGCCTTGTGAGAAACCCAGACACATACATTCTGATCCCAACCACACTGGGATACACTGGTGAACTTCCAAATCTTGGAAATAAGTTACTTTCTTTGTAACAGAAGGGTTCAGGATGATAGTGTTAATATAGATGCTGACTTACTCAGGAAAGTGCTCTGTTAACTAAAAAAATCAGTATTTCCAAAGTTCTTTGGAAAATATAATGGGCTTTTAAAAAAGAATGCTCTATGGGGCGCCTGGGTGGCTCAGTCAGTTAGGCAGCCGGCTTCGGCTCAGGTCATGATCTCACTCACGGTTCGTGGGTTTGAGCCCCGTGTCAGGCTCTGTGCTGACAGCTAGCTCAGAACCTGGAACCTGCTCAGATTCTGTGTTTCCCTCTATCTCTGACCCTCCCCTGATCGCACTGTCTCTGTCTCTCAAAAATAAAAAAGAACCATAAAAAAAATTTTTTAATAAATAAATAAATAATGCTCTAGACCACTGTAATTTGAAGTGTCACTGCTTTTCATTGCCATTGCTGGGGATTAAATGTTGGATTTCATATGTAATGATGATGATCCAAGGCTCTCGTGTGTAGATTTTTTACATGGAAAGAAACTGATAAAATTACAGTATAATTACTAGTGATCAGAAATTGGTCAAGCCTTGGGGCACCTGGGTGGTTCAGTCAGTTGGGTGTCTGACTTCGGTTCAGGTCATGATCTCACGATTTCGTGAGTTCCAGCCCCATACTGGGCTCTCTGCTGTTAAGCCTGTCAGCAGAGCCAGTTTTGGATCCTCTGTCTCCCTCTCTTTCCCTCCTCCACTTGCACTCTCCCCAAAATAAATAAATATAAAAAGAAAAAAAAAAGAAATTGGTCAAATCTTTCTTTAGAGTTCAGCATCCAGGCCCAGTGTGGCAGCTCCTGGGTTCATGATTGGCATTCCTTTGGAAGAAGTAGAAAAGAGAAGAACAAAGAAAAACTGCCAGAGTGTTTCTCATTCCTTCTTTCTCCCAAAGCAATAGGGAGCCATGGCAGGCTAATGAAGACTCATTTCCATTTTAAGGAGCCAAACAGAGATTTGGGGCACCTGTGTGGCTCAGTTGGTTAAGCGTCCGACTCTTGATTTTCGGCTCAGGTCATGATTTCATGGTTGGTGAATTGTTAGGCTCCGTGCTAAGAGCACAGAGCCTGCTTAGGATGCCCTCTCTCTACATGTGCACTCACACACAAACACTCTATCAAAAATAAACAATAAACAAATAAATAAATAAATATGAAGAGCCACACAGAGATTACTACTAACAACAACAAATAACATTACTGAGGACTCACTCTGCATCAAGAACTTGCCTCATTTCAGCCCCTTAACAGAACAGGCTAACAATTAGTTAAGTGCATAATATGATCTCCCCCATTGCAAATCAGGAAACTGGGACTCAAGGTGGTTGCACGCTGGTCACACAGCTAACTCATGGTGGAGCCAGGAGTCAGACCCCAGCACCACAAACGCAGTGCTCTTCCTCCAAACTGCTGGTAGCTGGACTCTCAGTCTCTACCCACTGCCATCTGAAGGAGGTGCTGTCGTCTCTCCAAAGACTAGAAATACTAATCAATCAAATCTGAAACTCGACAAGAACAATTCTGGTTAAGAATATATATATTCTCCACATTCTTCCTTTCCAACTTGGTTTAGGTTAAATATCATAATGCATTAAGTCTTTATCCAAGTGCCTGACAGAAAATAAGTACATGGTCAATGTCTGCTGGTGGTACTAGTACTGTAACTGCTTATAGTTACTATGATAGGTCTCTTATTCTTCCATAAATTCAGGCAAGCCTACTCAACTGACCAAAAGTCTCCAGTAAGTATCTCAATTTCTTCATGCCCTTTCTATGTCCACTCTCCTCCTCTTTGAAGGTCAGTGTTTTGACATAGTTTATTTGGAGTGGCTTATTTCCGCAATTCACATAATTGCCCAGCAAAAGAATAAAGTTAATTCCATTTCCCCCCCAAGACTATCAGTGCAGCATTTGTTCTGTTTAATGTCACTTTGGATTACTTAGAGACATAAAAATCCCCAAACATAAACATCATTAAAGAAAAACCTATTCAAGTGGAATACAAAACACACTAAAGAGTCATCATTAATTCCTTAAAGTTTTTCTTTGGTTGTTTTTCTGTTGTTGTTTGTTTTTGTTTTTGCTTTTTAAACAACTCCACCCAAAACTCAAAGCACAGACACTCAAATACAGATGAAAACAATCAACCTCTCCCCAACATGAGCCACAAAAGCAGATGCCTTGGGCATCAGCATGCTGAGTTTACATGGATCATGTACTTGCTGGTTTAAAAGCTGAATCGTGTTGCCTGTCTTAACTTTTGTTTATATTGCTTCCTAAAATATTGTGTCTGAGGGTAATACATACAACTCAACTCTGTGAACAGCATAGATCTGAAAAGACAGTAGAACTTATGTGCACTTTAAAAAGTCTATTCACATCCTGGAGCACATGGTTCAAATTTCAGTAAGAATTTATTGGACACTGCTCACAATGCCTCAGGATTATTTGTCCTGACTGTGCCCAGCCTCCATGCCTGACTTTTGGTGCAAAATTTCAGCAATGGAGAGGTGAGAAAGTCAGAGAGAACAGGGAATAAGCCCAATCTGTTTAAATGAACTATAACATGGTTATGTCCTATGAAACACATAAAGAACTAAAAGACAGTAAAGTGAGAGGGAAAGAACATAGAATAGCTTCAGTCTGCATGCTGGGTCCCTCTTCAGGAGCTGTGCAACTTTGGGCAAGTTATTTAAACTTTCTGGGCCTATCAGGCCATGATTTCACAGTTTGTGAGTTCAAGCCCCACATCAGGCTCTGTGCTGGCAGTGCAGAGCCTGCTTGGGATTCTCTCTCCCTCTCTCTGCCCCTCCCCACTCATGCTATCTCTAACTCTCTCAAAATAAAGAAATAAAAACTTCAAATTTATAAACTTTCTGGACCTAAGATTTCTCCATAATATCTACCTTGAGATGCTCCTTCTGGGGTTAAATCAGATAGCTTCTATGAAAGCTCCTGGACTAAATCCCTTATTTAAAACCAAAGCCCCAGTGAGTACCCAAGGACTCAACTTTGACCTTAACACATATTTCGTTCTGTGTCTGCAAGGAAAGGCTGCTGGAGACACTGCCTTGTGCTGCGGGATTGTAAGTCACATGTGAGGTTGACAGTGGAGACACACACTGATCTGAGGCTTCCATTGAGTATGAGTGTACTGTGTCCCCTCTCTCAGACTGAGTTTATACTTTCATGAACTGTCCTATCAAGGTACACAGCAAAGAGAACAAGCTAAATTATAAACTGCCAAAGCGCAGAGCTAAAAATACCAAAAACTGCCAAGAAATCACTTTACTATGGGTATAATCTTATGTCTAAGTGCTACTATGAATGTTAAGTCCCAGCCATAAAACTAGAAAATTTGGAACAGAAATAATTCCCCATTTATATCAAAGTTTCAGATGTATTTAAATTTTAGGCAGCTAATCATCGACCTAGATCTTTCTCTTGAGCTAAATGGGGAGCAACATCGTAGGGGCTCATGACCATCACTGTACAATGTCTCTGAAATAAATGGCCCCACCTCCCTTCAAAGCCAGGTAGAGCAACTCAATACTTATCCATCCTGGTTCTTGCAAGATTTCTTGGAACACCTCCTTGGTTCCTCCCCCTTTGGACAGTTTCGCTAATAATTAATACATTCGGAAAATGGATATCATCTTTCAGTTTTCAAATTAAGGGGAAAAAAGCATATGCTCTCAGAGAATGTCTCCACTGAAAGACCTTAACTAGGGCTCTGAGCAAAGAAAAAGCCAGGGTCAAACGCAGCGGATAATGACATGGAGAAACAACCCCTGGCCAGGGTCTCCTGGACTACGCCTCACGCTTATTTCATCGAGTCCCGTGTGACCCATCACCTTGCAAGTCTAAAACCAGCAGCTCTCCCCGCGTGTACTCGTAGGTCCAGTGAGAGAAAGCCAACAGCAGCTCCTCCAAGGTGTTGCTGGGGACAATTTCATCACCGTTGTTATTGTTGTACTTCCGGAACTCTCCCGTCATATACTTCTCAATGGTCAACCACTGGTTGGCTGAATGGCAGTAGATTAAGAAAACTTCCAGAAACCTGTGAGGGTGAAAAAGAGGCCACTGAGTCCCCACAAGGTGGCAAAGGTGAGACTTAACTTTACCAGACAGTCAGCAGGGGGAAGACTAACTCTCGTCTGATGCAGCCTCAATGAACATGGCCTTGCCTTTCTATGGCAGGGACAGAATGCAAAGGTTGGGAGTCTTCCCCATGCTGACCGACCTCCCTTCTCTTGGTGGAAACCTTCCAACTCCTTTAGGAGGACTGGACTCAACTTTTTTCCTGCCGTGCTCTCTAAAGTTCCTTATAAATGAAACACTAAAACTTGACCAGAATCCCTAGCACCAAAGTAGGATCTGTCTTGCTCATGCAAGCATCTTGAGAAACTCAAGCAAAGGTAACAAGGGTTCATTCTTATAAAGTTCCCTAATTTCTCTAAGATATTAGGGGAAGAAACTGCTTAAAATAGAAATGTTTTGGGCGCCTGGGTGGCTCAGTCGGTTAAGCTTCCGGCTTCAGCTCAGGTCATGATCTCACAGTTCATGGGTTCGAGCCCCCGCTCTGTGCTGACAGCTAGCTCACAGCCTGGAGCCTGCTTTGGATTCTGTATCTCCCTCTCTCTCTGACCCTCCCCTGCTCGTGCTCTCTCTGTCTCTCAAAAATAAATTAAAAACATTAAAAGAAAAATAGAAATGTTCTTCTTCCATCAGACCTTAGTAATTTTATCTAGGGTCTGCCTGTTTCATGCAATGGAGGAGTTAGTCATGGCCTCTGTCTGAACTTCTCTTTCCCACTCACATAACTTAAGTGTTTAAGCCAAGATATTCCTAGGACACTTAACTCCCTTTTTACCAGTCTCTGGAACTATGGAAGGAAGAACCCAAAGACAAGACTATGGAGAGCTACTCTGTGGGCCTGGCACTCCTCAGGACAAACAGGGCTGAGAAGAAATTGAAAGCGATTCCTATTTAAAATGAAGGACCAGGGCATCCCTATTCCTTACACTCACCTTGGCGTGTAGGGAATGGTTTGTGGTTTCACTTGGTTGAAGGTATAGATAAGTTTTTGAGCAGCTCTTTGCTGTTGAATTTCCTACAAAATTAAGAGCATTGATAACAATATTAGTTTGTTATCATAGGAATGCTAATCAATGATCAGAGAAGCCCTTGAGGCCTCCCCAGTGGGATTTTTAGCCTCCTCCAGCTCCAACCACACTATTCCAAAAGGAAAAGCTCTACAAAACAAAAATAATGAAATACCACTACTTCCATACCAGAACAGACTATCCTCTGGGTTGGAGGTAATGGCCTCCAATCAGATGTAGCCAGAACGCCTCTCTTTGACCTATCCATCCGGGCTCTGGGACTCGGACTTACCCTGAGGCAAAGATGAAGCACAGTACTGTCCTGGAAGATTTTGTGCCATGACTGCACAACCTCAGGTAGAAAGGACTTCACAATGAAAACCTGCCCTGGCTGGAGAATGCCATCCTCGGACCAGGTGCTGATGACTCTCATGGCCTTGCGGAGCCCGCCGCCCATCTCCTCTCGGGACAGCACCTGGATCATTGCGGCCCTCCCTCGCTGGGACCAAGATGACATGCTCTTCCCAAGATTCAAAGGGGAACTCTCCTCCAGCCTGTAGACCGTTACTTCCTCTCCTGCTGCAAGAAGAAGTATAGGCCAGAAGTTCAATGATAACTCGTGTCTGACACGGACAGCATCCCGAAGAACAACTCAGAATCTGTTCCGTTCCCAATGAGCAGAAGAGAAGCGCAACTTCCCCTCTGCAGGAATGGCTAAACAGAATAGAGGCATGGATTTTGGCCATGCTATTGTCTCATAAAGGGCAGGGGTGGGAGAGGGAGGGGGGAGGGAGGGACAAAACATCAGATGATATATAAGAACTAAATTGTTCTTGTTATAAACTATAACTAGACAAAAACAAAATCAAGTAGTATAACTAGGCTTCTTTTGTTAAATACAAATACTTCCAAAAAGATAGTTTAATTCTGTGTTTTCATTATCATCGCCTTTAAAGCCTTATTAGAGTATTTTTTCTAATTCCCCCTTCCATGCCATTTTAACACTAAAAATACACTGTATGTATGTATATGTACTGTATATGTATACATATATATACAGCACATACATACAATATATACATAGAAATATACATACATATATACATGTATTCATATATAGAGAGATATAAAGATATGTAGATAGATGATATATAGAAATAGATACTTGTGCTTTATACATAAAAAGAATTTTGTGCTCCCTTAGGAGCATTACCCCACAACATTACCCCCACCGAGGATTCATGGTTTAAACACAGCTAGAGTCAGCACCAGCGTCATATCCCAGAGTCTCTCCCTCCTTCCTTCGTGCCTTTAGACAAGTCTCTGAAAGCCTCACTTTCCTTATCAGTAAAATGAGGGTGAAAATAATGCTCACCTCATTGGGTTGTTGGAAAGAATAAACATGTTAATTTGGCTAACATCAACTAGAACCTCAGATACCAACTCAATCCCACTTAATAGAATTTACACACAAAATGCTCTTTAACTGCTAGATAACTTCCACTTTCAGGCTGTTGAACAGGGATCAATTCAGCCTCAACTTTACCTAATACAGTGTTTAATGCTTCATAAGAGAAGTAACATATTCTAGACACAACTTCTGTCCAGCCTGTGTTTGATTTTCTCCTTATGCCTCTGCTTAAAATGCCTTTTTTTTCCCCTAACACTGTACTGATTTACCAAGAATGGAATCTATTTTCCCACTCTTAGATTAAATTGCTTACAAAAAAAATATGTCTAGGTACTTCTTATTCAATACTCAATAAATAATTCGAATGTTTATTCTTGGTGCCCAGATAAATGCCACGGAAGATCTCTTTAGAGTCCTAAGTACTTAAAGACTGAGAGGATTTAGAGCAGAGCTCCCAAGTCACAGAACCAGCCACAGAGCCGTGAGGAAGCAGAGGCTTTAGCATCCGTGATCGGAAGCCACCGGATCTGTCCCCATGTGACGAGAATTAAGATCTAGGACAGAGTTGTTATATCGTCAATCTGGTAGTCTTGGCTTCATGTGAGCTTGTTTTTCCTTACTGCTCCAGCCTTTAAAAGTGACATTTACTCTCTGAGCTAAGAGCAATTAGTTTGCATGAAACAAAACAAACAAAAAAACAATATACAAAGCATTTCTCTTCAGATGCCTGTTAGTTTTTACCGTATTGACATTTCTCTCTTTCTTCAGTGTTTATTACACATGGTTGGTTGGTTCTTTTCTTTCCCACTTTCAGCCTTAAATCAGTGAATACCAGGTGCAATGTTATTGCTTTTTTCCCAACTGCTGCTCATTATCGGTCCCATCCCTACAGCATTAGATTCTGACCCCAGCTGCTGGTTGGGCATTTAACAGGAATTTCCATTATAGAAATTAATCTCACTAAACCACAACCACTAGCAAAACAAAATCTTCAACTAAAAGGATGCAAAATGGTTTCCCCTTTGATTTACTTGGATGTTATGCCTCTGTCCTGGCACAGCCTCAAGAAGGTAGAAATGGCACTCACCAAACAGTTGGATTGGTGTAAACGGTATAGTCTGAGAAAGCCTCATTAAATTGTTCCTTTCAATGGCTGCAAACAAAAAGAGATTTACTATTCGAAGTATGCATCAGTGGACTGAATGCACAGCGAGACTCCCCCCACATCAATCTATTCATACAACATGAAAAATGTTCATTTCAAAGACCTCTTCTTTTTGCCTTCATCAAAAATATTATCCATAATCCAGTTTTAAAAAGAAACTATGCCTTCAACAGGAAGGCGACCCCAGTCTTACAAACTGTATGAGATTTCATAACATCGTCTGAGGTAGGGCTATCACTCCCTGTGTCCAGAACAGCAAATCACAGACTAATCCATACATCTGTGGGACTTTCTTTCAAAGGGCATACTGTCGTCTTCGTTTTCTGGTTTGTCTTTTCCAGAGAAAATCTAATGCACGGTGGACTGTGGGGACATCTACTGTTGACTTTGCACAGTTCACCTTCTTTTCCCAGAGAGAACTGAAGACCAGTTTTAATTAGAAGCAAGTGATCTGCATTTCCCTGTTAAGAACCGTATCCTAACAGATCAGAGTCAATATGAGTTACGGTATTCTTCACCAGACTTTCTAGAGTTGACAGCTAGAGTCAAAATATTGGATTATTACTGCTGAGCTGAAAGAGCCAGTTATAAGAGCCTAGAATGTGGAGTCTGGAATCTACTAAGACACTATTCACTACAGAGGGCAATTTAGGAAAAAGCAGTCTATTAGTGGACCCTGAACACATGACCCTGATATAATAATAATGGTAACTGTCACACCATGTGACTCATGCGCTGAGCTGTGTAAAAGGCTTGCCCGTGTATCATCTCATCCAATACCGAGAGCAATGACACACAGAAGACCAGCCAATGGCACAGGTCCAGTTGGTTGTTACATTGCTTTGCATTTCAAAGTGTTTCCCTCTTAATTCTTACTAGCCCTTTGGCGGATTGTTCCTCAGGAAGGGCAAGTACAATTATTCCCACTCTGAAAGAAAGACAACCGAAGCTCTCTGAAGCAATGTTGCATATGAGAGTCAGACCCTTGGCATCTTGTTTAATGACATCCTTGCAAGGTGTCTTTGTTGAACTTCCTCAGAGGGGTTGGCATTCATTCAGTGCTTATGTTCACTGAGAGCCAGGGAGGGGATAAAATCCTCCTCTAAGGAGCTAGTTTCAGGCCCAAATATGAAGACCTCTGCTTTTGGGCTTGTAAAGAAGTTTTAAATCTCAAGGTCATCCTTCTTCACCATTTGGAACTTGCCAATACAGGAAAAAAATTTTTTTTAATTCCACGTTCTCTTAAAACCTAACAATTTGTTTTCCCAGGTAAATCGAAGATAAGAAATCTGAATGTTCTTCTCATGAGAGTGAACATTCTTGTTGGGAGTCATATCAATCCTTCAAAATTCATCAATACTCCTGTTTACAAGTGTAGAACCACAGCCGTTTAGCTCAGCTGATGTGTCTAGGTGCACATGCATCCTACCTGAATAATGATGGTGAGGCTCCTGAGGGCTTTTTAAGGAGGCTGAGATTTCTGAAATTATAGAGAAGATTGGCATTTTAATTACTTGGCTGGAGATAAATACATGCTTATGACTATACTGCCTTCAAAGTTATTATTGAACAGGTTCATCGGAATGGCTTCTCAGTCTTTGAGAACGATTGCCTAATATCCTTTAACCACATTATTGGGCATGGTATCCCGACAGCTTCTGATCATCAATGTAATATCTCCAAACATGTTTATAGAGGGAATTGAAGAAAGACAGGTAATATTAGCCTCAAAGATGTATTTCCTCTGAACCAATTACACCTCTGGGTTGTGGAATGCACTCAGCTGCCCATCACACTTCATGACATCCCCAAAGCACAATTCTCCGAGCTCCCACCAAGATGCAGTGCACATAGAAAGATATTACTAATACCAAGTTATTAGCAGTCCACTTCACTGACCTAAAATGACAACAAACGAATGAGAACAAATTAAGAGGCATATACCAGAGACAAAGAAGTGCGTAGAGAATAAGACACCAAGGGACTCATTTTTTGGGAACACCACATGCAAGTTTAAATGGTTCTCCTCTAGCTTCTCAAGTCCTAAATTACAAGGCTCTAGAGAAATCCTTTGCAGCAGTTTTGCCATTTCGTGAAATTAAAATTAAGGTGGAGAACTTTAGTCTCAGGGTGGTGACTTGGTTCTACCCAGTAGAGTAAGCAACATAATGAGCCCAATTTCACAGATCTCCCTGGCTTCTTGCTGCTGGATGAGGAAAGGAACAAAAATCTCTTCCTTTGGGGGTACTTCGTAAAAAGGAAGATCAGCAAGAAAAGACTCTTCCTCGGTTCATTCAATAATAAAAATTAAAAAGTATTCAGCTCCCCCTATAGGTCATGCTAGGCAAGACGGGTATGAATAAGTTATGGCTTCTGTCCTAGAAAAAAGAGAACGTGAAATTCTGAGAGCAAAGGACACATAAACTACAGTCACAACACCATTGGCTACGCAATGAAATCGAGGTGTATACAGAGGCTAATAGAACCTTCATAGATAAGCAAGGTGATACCTTTCTTTTTTTTTTTTTGAGAAAGAGAGAATGCAAGTTGGGGAGAGGGGCAGAGAGCGAGCAAATCACACTCGGCACAGAGCCTGATACGAGCTGGATCCCACGACCCTGAGTCAAAATCAAAAGTCACTCAACCGACTGAGCCACCCAGGAGCTCCTCAAAGTGATATTCCTTTTTTAATTTCATTTTTAAAGTTATTTTGAGGGAGAGAGCACACCTGAGCAAGGGAGAGACACAGAGAGAGGGAGAGAGAAAGAATTCCAAGCAGGTCATGCTGTCAGCATGGGGCCCATGTGGGGCTCTTTCTCACAAATCATGAGATAATGACCTGGGCTGAAACGAAGTCGGACACTTAACTGACTGAGACACCCAGGGGCCCTAATGTGACATTCGTAAAGAGGATAGGCATCTGAATCTGATAAAGCTGAGTTTCAATTCTGGCTCCACCATTTAAGGAACCCTAAGAATTTGTCACATTCATTCAACACATATTTATTCCACACCTGCTAAGTGCTGGAGAGAAGGAGCAGTAAAAAAACAAAAAACAAACAAATAAATAAATAAAAACCAGGTAAAATCTCTGGCTGCATTCTAGTAAAAGGAAAATAAATAAACAAGTAAACATACAGTGCGTAGAGTACTACATACATATCAAGTTACAAGGTAAGAAACTATGGGAGACAGAGAGGCTATTATTTTAAGGGTGGCAAAGGTAAGGGCTC
>NC_043712.1:74869007-74886125 GCF_006229205.1 Suricata suricatta | reverse complement strand
CTTGATATACTTTAAAGGATGGGCTGGAAGTGGCGATGTGGGAAAACAGGAGTCAAGTATGATGGCAAGACTTTGGCCTCAGCAACTGGAAGGATTCAGTTGCCACTTCCTGACATGGGTGAGGGAGGAGGGGGAGTCTTTTGCTTGAGATGTCTTCTAGACACTCAAGTGGAGGGGTACAGAGGTAGGTGGTCATGTTCTGCATGGCAGAAGCACTGAATCAAAGAATAAACAGGAGCCTGGAAATCCGGATGAGGGCCAGGCTGTCCACAGCACTGAGAAGGACTAAGGAATTTGCAGCCAGTCCTGTTGGTAATGGGAAACCACTGGAAGCTTCAACATAAGTGACGTCTCATCTTCCGGAAGGTAATTCCAGTGTGCACATGGGAAAATGCAAATGGAAAGAAGCCAACCAGGAAGCTAACATAAAATAAAGGGCAAAACTTTTTTACTTGGACAAATAAATGTTGAAGACTGCAAGGCAGAAGCAGTGGGGTAGAGCAAAACAGACACCTTCTGAGGATCGGAGGTTGGGTAGTACAGAGTTAGAAGGCAAAGCCAATGGCTAAGAGGAGTGGGCTGGGAAGGGCATTACATATGAGTGAGAGTCCCAATTTGGGCAAAGGAAGAATGAGTCATCAGAGACGCCAGTCAACAATGTAATACAATTAACAGCCCAGGAAGAAGAGCCTCGAAGAAACTTCGAAAATGGATAAAATGGGTCAACATCAAATGCTGCAAGTTTCATTAAGACTAAAAAAAAAGGTTGTGTGACTTAGCATCTAGAGAACAGACGTTAAGGCTTTCTCATTAATTTTGAGGTGGACAGGAGTGGCAGTTTGGAAACTCGGTAACATCGAGAAAACAGTCACTGTTTCTTTTGTACAGAAAATGATGTAGGTGGAAAAGGAGTCAACTGCACAGGAGCTACTGAAAACCAGAGAGAGTGGAATAGAACACGGCCGTGGAACAGAGGGGAGGGACCCAGTCCGCATCCAGAGGTCAGTAACATGGAAAGGGGCTCACAGACCGTAGCGAAGTTTGAGAACAGCCTTGAAAGTAGCTTTGCTGGGGAGCTGTCTCCCATGACCTGGCCCTACGCAGCCACTTGGGGCACAGAGCCCTCCAGAAACCGTATGGGAAGGGGTATCCACATAGGAGATGAACGGCTGTTAATAAGCTGTATGTAAAAGCTCGTGAATAGACAGTCAGAGTTGTTGAGAGGTTGAAATGAGCTCAGTGGCAACACTCTGACTCACTGAGGAAACTGGAAAATCACTGTCAAAGATGGGCAATTCAAAGAAAATTTTACACCATACATCAATCCTGAACTTTCAACTTTGTAAAGTCATAACTAGAACTTCAGGAACTATAAAGACTTTATCATTAATAAAATGGAAAAAAAAATAACATGTTTAAGTACAAAAACTTACTGTCAACGCCATTTGAACTCCGCCACCTGTTTGAAAAATTAAAATTCTTTAGATAATGCTTTAAAATTTTCAATGACCAGAGAAAGTAAATGTATGTGCAATAGTAACAATACAATCCATATGTATGTATGTATGTATGTATGTATGTGTGTGTGTATACGTATTCTTTGAAAGAAGTGTCATTTGACTCCTATCTCTAACAATAGAAAAATGGTTTACAACCCTACAATTATTTTCATAGAAAAATGAACACCCGTATTTGTGTGATTCATTCACTGTATATGCCCTACGCGAGCCAAAAAGCAGTTGTTGGGCTTTATTTTCAATTAGCTATATGATCACACAACATATATAAGATTTAACTGTGTTTGTGTTGTTCTGGATCAATTAAACTAAAGGGTTCCTGAACTATGCAAAGCAGATGCCTACAAATGAGTCTGTGAATGTCTCTGGACAAGCCTACAAATCAGTTTCATTAGCCCACGTGGCCCCTAAATGTTCGCGGGCTGAAATTAACTCTCTGTAAATTGTTACTCGCCCTGCTCAAGTGCACAAGTGGCCACAGGCAAGTCTGAATAAATGCATTCAAAGAATATCTCCAGTATTGAAGGTCCTTAGGGAAGAAAGTACAATTACAATTATTGTTTAATTTCATGCTGCAATAACCCACAACTCTGCATGAGCACAAACTACTGAACCACTGGGAGGAGAAAGTCACGTGCACTTGAAGTCTAGAGGCAGGCTTGCACAGAGACCTTAATGGCGATTCCAGAAAAAAAGGCCACCTCAAATAGAGCTGGCTGCAAACCGAAGTCACATTCCACCGGCTTGGTATCAGCTGGCCTGCGTGCATTAGGGAGTTTAGAATTCTGCTCCCACCACCGTATGGACAATTTTGAGGATGTAACTAGACAAGTCCAGAAAACACTACAAACGAAATGGAATAACTCTGCTTGGCTGGTTTTCAAACCTTATTTCTAGGAATAAATAAAATTCCAGGTGAATATTCGAGCCTACAACCATGTGACTTCTCCATCTCCTCTCTCTCTCTCTCTCTCTCTCTCTCTCTCTCTCTCTCTCTCTCTCTCTCTTGATCCCTGTCTTTGCTGTCTCAGTCCTTCTCAAAGAGTTACTGGTTTGGTAGACACTTAGGATTTCACGAGAAACCAAAAATAAAAAGGATAAACCTCGTAAACTAAAATTAACAATCTGAAAAAAACCTAAAAACTATCAAGTCTTCAGTCTTTTTCTTTAGGCCAAGACAGATTTGTCCTTACCCCTTAACACAAATTTCACAATCTTATCTGTCAGAAAAGTTAGGATAGTCATTATTCTGAGTGTGCTTTTTTTGACACTGAAAAGACAAATGTTTAATCTGCTGTGGTAATATGTGTTTCATTATATTATGAGAAGGCACTGAGGTGAGATCTTATTACCAGAAAAGGGAAAACCTTGAAGAATAAGTGATTTTCATTCTTGCTAACAAGAGAAAAATATTATCATTGCAAACACATTTCCCCCCCCTCTTTTTCTGACCCAATTAAACCTTTGTTCCCAATCAGGTTTAAAAACAATAGAAGCCAAAGATGCTTTAAATATGTACATTTAGAAATACTCACAGGAAGTTCCTATTGAAGTTGGTGCTCCTGGAATGCCACGAAGAATTTTTGCTCAGATCCTGAGCAGAAGGGAAAGGTCATTCATTACACGTTCACCCAAAATTCTCCCACCCCAACCTTCCAGGAATACATTTGTAAGACACATGCCTTGGAGGGTATCATTCTTTTCTCCACCACCCCTTCCTCTAGCTCAATAGTTCTCTTTTACTGGATGCACTAAACTCAAGTTAAAAAGATGCATAATGTTAGCATGAAGTCTGAATAACTCAAAGTGTTGACTGACTTAAATAGAATCAAACTATTTTTATGGGGACATCATAGAGAAAACAATGTATAAAGGTTTTTGCAGAAATGAGAGTGAACAGTCAATGACGTGGAAGAAGGAATGAAGGTCAAGGATAACAAGAAACATCAATCAATACATCATTATGTCTTCTACCAGGACATCATTGTTTCAGTAGATGGTTATTTCAAATAATAATACCTTGAACTTACCATTCTATTTTCTACTCAGATTCAACTATTGCTTATTGAAGCCTAGTACTCTCTGGTACAAGGCATTACTCTAGGCATTTCCACTGGTGTTATTTTTGTTATCTACTACCAATAATCTCATAAGAATGGCATTAACCTCATTTTATAGACATAGCTAAAAAAGCTCAGAGGTTAATATATTATAATACACACACATACACACACACACACACACACACACACACACACACACACACACGGCAGACAAGTTCTTGCCTCCAATCACCTACCTCCAAACAGATTACATTCACGAGGTCATTAGCATACATTCAAACAAGTAATGTGGATACAGTTCCCAGGTTCACAGAAATGATGTGCAAACCACGACGAAAATTAGCTTTCTCGCATTAGTCTAACTAAATCATGCTTCCCACGTGGTTGATGGCAGTAAAACATAAACATATTTGCAGATGTGAGAAACACAGAGGGTCCTTTACCCTGCAGTGCCCAAATCCACCCCCGCACCACACACATCTGCAAAAACATTGCTTGCCCTGTTTGACTAACCACACAGTGAGGAACTTACTACTTCCAGAAATAAACCATTCCATCCTTAGAAAGCTCCAATTGCTAAAAATCCCCCTCAAAATGGACTGAAGTCTGCCTCTGGTACCTTCTACATGTTGACTCTAGCTCCACCTCTTAAAACGTATTGAAAATACCTTATTTTTCTTCCACATGCCAACGGTCATGTATTTCAAAACTGTTTAAAAAATTCCTGAATTATTTACCTTTCATTTTAAAAACACCCAGGATGAATTACTGGGTGGACAGATAAATTGCACGGAGAAGGAAAGAATGGCGGAGGTTGGAGGTAGAGTGAAAAAATGGAGGATATATTCAAAGCAAAGATTTAAATGTAATACCAATAAAAAGTAGAAGCCCGTTATGGGACATAAAGGTAAAAGAGACACAGTCAAGAAGTTGGAGAAGCATGTGCATACATTTTTTTAGAATATCAAATAAGATGTTTTTACCTCTTGAGACTGCTTGAGATAATCACTGACTTGTACAGCATGCCGTTCAATTTCGTTAGTTTTCATTTTCTGATATACAGGAGGTTCCAGACCTTGTTAAAAGGAAGAAAAAAACAGAGAATATATGAAAATGTGTTACATTCAAATCACATCCTTAAATAGAAAGATCTGAACATAGGACATTCATCTAAATTTGAACATGGTTTTTTTTCTCTGTTTAGCAAGTGTTACCAAGATTCTTTTGTCCCTTTTTTCTCAAATGGTTGAAAGCTATATATTCTACAGTATTTCTATTTGGCAGTAGTTTCTCTTACATTTATAATAACATATGTTATAAAAGTCCAGATTTAAATGGTCCATGACTTGTCCTTCTACAAAATAACACCTTTAGCAATTATTTTTAAACTCACCTTCTCCTGCACCCTATTGTCCACGCTTTATTTAAAACACATGAAATTTTCATTCCAAATTGTTAGGAATCCTTCCTTAACAACTGCATCAAGCATCAGAGTAAACTCTTAAAAAGTAATAAAACAAAACAAAAACAAAAGATAGAAAAGAATGCCAACAGATAGGTTTAATTATCAGCTCTTTCTTAAAAACACATTACAAGGATCATTATTGTCCTTATGTTTCATACTGGTAATCTGCAGAGTCACTGGCATATCATAGGTACCCAATAATGATTTAATTATCAGACTGGATTAATTCTGAGAATAATGCTTGGGAGTCCATGGCTAAATGTAGGAAACAATAGTTGTAATTTTCTTCCCTAATGATTTTTTGCTGAAAATAAACACACACACACACGCGCGCGCACACACACACACATATGCACATGCACACACAGGCACACACACAAAGTGCAAAAAAGCTTATTGGAAAAATAATTGTAGAATGTCATGTATATTTTTGTAATATCATAAAATTATGATCAATATGGTTTCAATGAGAGCACAGTATTAAAATCAAAATTAAATACCTATAGGAAAAGTTAAAATTAGACTTCTTTTTCATAGCTAAATTCCTCAGAACCTTTCTTTTTGTATTTACAGAGAGCTTGTATGTAAAAAGAAATGACAGGCTATCACCCAACCCTCAAACTTTTTTTTTTAATTCTTTTTCAATTAATGCTTAACACAAACACATTTCAAAAAAAATAAGGTTCTTAATTCAGATTAACTGAATCAGAATAAATCTCCCCCGATTAACTAAGCATATGGACTCAGCCTATGGCCCTACATCTTCTCTCCCTTTCTGATCACTGGACTTGAGATTCTTTTCCAGAACCCTCCTGCTACCTGTATCTTTCTCTAGTGAAATTCAATGGAAATAACTTAACTTGGGGAGGGGAGTGAATGGAATGGGGGTGATCCCAAGGTACAGACTTCCAGTTGTTACATAAGCAATCCCTGGGAAGGTAGTGTATAGTGTGGTGACAGTCATTAATCGTACTGTATTGTATAGTTGAAAATGCTGAGAGGAGAGGTTTTTTTTTTAATGTTTTACTTTATTATTGAGACAGAGAGAAACAGAGCATGAGTAGGGGAGGGGCAAACAGAGAGGGAGACAGGATCTGAAGCAAGCTCCAGGTTCTGAGTTGTTAGCACAGAGCCCGATGCAGGGCTCAAACCCACAAACCGTGATATCATGACCTGAGCCAAAGTTGGACGCTTAACCAGCAGAGTCAACCAGGTGCCCCAAGAGGAGAGATCTTAAAAAGTTCTCATTACAAGAAAAAAAAATTGTAACTATGTAAAGTGAAGAATGTTAATCCACGTATAGTAATCATTTCACAATGTATACATATACCAAAGCATTATGTTGTACAAATAAAACTAATATAATGTTATACATGTCAATTACATCTCAAAAAAAAAGAACTTGAATAATTTAAGAAAGATATATAATAATTTAAATAGTGGTTAGACTATGTAAGATACAATATATAACATAAGTAAATATTTATAAATAAAAAAAATACATTTGCAATTGGTCCTAGAATCGTATCTTTGGTATGGGATTTGATTTATTCAATATTGTAGGTTCTTATAAACTGTGTGATTTAAGGCAAGCCAATTAAGCTTTCGAGTCATATTTATAGATTAAGGGGGTTCTGAATAATTTAATTTCTAATATCTCTTTCAGCTTAGAGTCCATTTGATTCTCAGTGATGTGGCAGACAATTGAATATTTTTAAATATAAACCAGGGTTTCTCAATCTTGACAATGACATTTTGGATGATTCCTTGTCAGGAGCAGAGAGACTGCCCCATGCATTGTAGGATTTTTAGCAGCATCCCTGGCCTCTACCCACTAGATGTCAAGAGTACCTGCACCTTCCTTAGTTGTGATAACCAAAAATATCTTCAGACATTGTCAAATGTCCCAGGGAAGCAAGGTAGAAGGTGTAGAAAATAGCCTCATAGTCGAAAACAACTGAACGCAGGTCAAAGCAAGGTTTTAAAGAAGCATAATAGCATAAATTTCAAGACGGCATCTCTTTGTACCTTAAGTTTAGTATGTCAAGTAATTTTAAGTCTATATGAGTCCTGGATCACATAGTACCTTTTGTTTAAAAATTAGGAAAAGGGAGTGTGAGGAAGATGGTGGCAGAGTAGGGGGACCCTAGGGTCACCTCTTCCCACAGATACAACTAGATAACTACCAAATCACCCTAAATACCCCAGAAATTGACCTGAAGACTGTTGGAGCAAACTCCACAACTAAAGGTAAAGAAGACAACACATCAAAGAAGACATTTGCACACCCATGTTCATAATAGCTTTATTCACAGTAGCTGAGAGGTGGAAACAACCCAAGTATCCATTGATGGATGAATGGATAAACAAAATATGGGTATCTACTGCATTCCGCCTCGCCATGGCAGCCACAGAGGTGCCCCACAGAGATCCTGGGAGCCCCCGTGTTGAACATGACAGAACTACAACATGGATGGGACCTAGGTCCCTGCATCCCTACACAGAGGGCTGTCTGTCAAACATTCACAGAGGGCTTTGCCTACAAAAGATAAACCTCAAATATGTGATAGAATTAGTAAGGGTCTCTTACTGTGTAATGCCAGAAGTTCAAAGTTCTGATCATTATTATAAATTCCATTCACAATCTACCCTCATTCTGCTTGTCCTGCCTTATTTCCCATTTGCTGCCTACCTCATAGTTTTCATTTGTAGCTTGTTGATCCATCTTTTCTCCTTTACAAACACCATTAAGAGATACTTACCCATGGAATAAACGCTGTATGTCAGCAGTAATAAGTACCAATAACTCATCCCACCAAGTACTGTGTAAGGGTCCATATAAATGGCTCATGAACCTTAAGAATTTATAACATTTGGGGTGCCTGGGTGGTTCAGTCGGTTGAGCATCCAGCTTCGGCTCAGATCATGATCTCACAGTTTGTGGGTTCGAGCCCTGCATTGGGCTCTGTGCTGACAGCTAGCTCAGAGCCTGGAGCCTGCTTCAGATTCTGTATCTCCCTCTCTCTCTGACCCTCCCCAGCTTGCACTCTCTCTGTCTCTCAAAAATAAATTAAAAACATTTAAAAATTTTTTTTTAAATTCATAACATTAGACAACTTCCCCACTCCATACATCAAACTAAAGTACAATCTCTGAGCCAGATTTAACAGCTCTGGCTGGATATAAGACCATCTAAACCTTAATTTTTCTTTTCTGGATCCCAAAAACTATTCCATGAAATGAATGAAAACTTTGTCCTTTTCATAAAGTTAAAAACTGAAAAGAGCTGTTCTCCTAAATGGGCGTCGCCCCCTCTCATTCTCCCATCTGCACTTGGAAGAACAGCAGGGACCACCTGTGGTCTGGGGGTAGCTGGAGGAAACTCTCCCGGAGTTTTCAAGATCTGAAAGTCTAGGCCGTTACGTACTTATCTGACTATATTTGGACACCGTGAGCCAGTTCTTGCTGCACTCCTCTCCTTCTGAGATGTTATTTTCTCCCGGGTCTGAATTCAACTGGTCATTTTGGGAGCAAGTGTCGACCATTATGACCTGGAGAGAAAGGGACTTGTTGGAACATGGTGACATTAATCTGAGAACATTTTGAGTCATTTCTGTGACTCATAGAGATACTATGGTGAGCAGCAGCGGTTGTTAACATTGGCTTCACATTTTAGAATCACCTGGAAATCTTTGAAAACTCCCATCAGCCATGCTGGCAGGCCACAAGCACCCATGTAATTACTATTTATGGTCATGAGTGAGAATCAGGGCGGGGGGAAGCGCAGTTGTCAAACTTGAGTGTACCCCAGAATCACTCAAGCCTATGCTAACCCACAGATCTCTGGGTCCTATCTCCAAGATCTGTGATTCAGTAGATCAGGAAGGAGAAAGAATTTGAATGTCTAATAAGTTTCCAGGTAATGCTAATGCTGCTGATAGGAGACCACAATTTGAGAACCACTTGTACAGAGCAAAAAATAATAAAACAAAACAAAATAAGGCTTGGATCCAAAAAGAGCTTGTGTTGGAATTCTAGATTTGTCACTTAGCAGTTTTGTGAACTTGAAGGGGCTCCTGGCTGGCTCAGTCAGTGGAAAGTCCATTATGTGAACTTGGGCAAAGGTCTGGGAGTCCCATTCCCTTTGTCATTAAAATAACAGGTAGCCAACAATAGTGGCTGCCATATTTACTAACCAGGGAGAGAGAAAAAATAAGGTAAATTGACAAAATACAAAGAAATAAACAAATGCAAGTTATTAGTACCTGAGCCCAGTTGCAATTTCTAGTTAAATTCTGACCATTTTAACCATTGCAAAAAATAAATATACTGAATTCATATTTCATAAGACTCCAGCAACTCATAGCATTTTCCCTGAAAGAAGAGTCATCTTTAGCAAGCTAAATCTCTCCCTGCAAAAGGTAATTTTACATAATTGTCTTAATACTTACCTCTTTGCTTCAGCTTTTCATTCTAAAAAGAGCTGAGGTGATTTTAAAAATGCATCCAGATTATTATATGAAGAATGAGGCAGGACATTAAAGTCAGGAAAGGTGAAGTCCTATGGGATGCTAACTCAGAAGTAAGGCCTCCTAATAATAAATATAAAGATTCACTAAATAAAAATGTGAACATAACACATTGGAATTTGTGGGATATAGCTCAAACCATGATTACAGGGGATTTTATAGCACTAAGTGCCTGTATTAAAAGACAGTCTCAAATCAATGACCAAAGCTTCTTTCTTAACAAACTAGGGGCAAGGGGAAGCAAATTAAACCCAAAGTAAACAGAATGAAAGACATAATAAAGAGCAGAAATCAATGGAATAGTATTCAGAGAAAAATCAATGAAAGCAAGAACTGGTTCTTTGAAAAGATCAATAAAGCAGATAAACCAGTAGCCAGACTAATCATGAAACAAAGAGAGAAAACACAAACTTAAAATATGAGGAATGAGTGAAGTGATGTCACTACAGATCCCATAGACAATAAGGGAATGATAAAAGAATATTATAATACTACATGCCAATCAATTCAACAACTTAGATGAAATGAACAAATTGTTTGAAAGATACAAACAAATAAAGCAAACTCAAGATGAATCAGATAACCTGAATAGCCCTCTACTACAGAAATTGAACTTGTAGCCAAAATCTTTCCCACAAAGATGGTTTCATTGGTTAATTTTACCAAATAATAAAAGTTGAAATTGGATCAATTCTATACAAACTCACCTAGAAAACTGAAGAGAGAATACTTCCCAACTCAGTCAGTAAGCCCAGCATCACCCTAATTCCGAAACCAAAGACATTGCAAGAAAAGAGATCCAGGGACAAATATTCTTCAAGAAGATAGATGCAAAAAAAAATCTTAAGATTTTAGCAAAATAAATATACCATGCAAAAAAAGATAATACATCATGATCAAGCAGGGTTCATCCCAGCCAGGTTGATTTAATATTCTAAATAGTGATTCTAAATTATAAAATTAACTAATATAATCATATTAGCATAATAAGAAGGCAAAGCCATCTGTTTATACTAGTAGGTGCAGAAAAAGCATTTGACATATGCTAAGATTCAATAATGTAAAAATTCTCAGAAAACAAGGTGTAGAAGAGAAGTTCTTTAACTTGATAAAGGGCCTCTCCATAAAAAGCTATAGCTAACATTGCACTTACTAATAAAAGCCAAATGTTTTCCCCCTAAGAGCAGAGACAAGGAATGGAATCTGCTTTTGCCACTTTTATTCAGTTTATAACTAGAGATTCTAGCCAGTGTAATAAGGCAAGAAAAATAAATAAAACACATCCTGATTTGAAAAAAAAGTAAAACTATCTTGATTTGTAGATAACATGATCATTTATATAGAAAGTTCTGCAGAAGCAGCAAATTTACTCAAATAAACTTCTCAAGATTATAAGATAAAATCAGTATTTAAAAGTATATTCCTATATACCACCAACAAATAATCAGAAATTAATCTATGATTGCATTAATAATAAAAAATATTAAGTACTTAAAGACACATTTTTTAAAATATGTGCAAGAACTGTACACTAAACACTACAAAACACTGCTGGGAGATATTAAGGAATATCTAAATAAATAGATATATCACACTCACAGATCAGAAGAGTCATTACTGTTAAGATGTCAATTCTCCCCCAAGATGATTCGCAGTGATTCTACTCACCCCAACAGGCTTCTCTGTAAAAATTTTAAACTTATTCTAGGTGTATATGGAAATGCAAAGAAACTAGAATAGCCCCCCCCAAAAAAAGCCTTTGAGAAGGAAGAAAAACTTCAGCAGACCTACACTACATGATTTCAATATAAAAGTTTAATATAAAATTACAGTATTCAATATACTGTAATACTATTATAAAAATAGACCTATAGATAAATGGAAAAGAATATATCCAGAAAGAGATGTACACATATTATGGATATACATGGCCAATTAATTTTTGACAAGGCTGTCAAGGCAACTCAATAGGAAAAATATGATCCTTTTACCAAAAAAATAGTAGAAAACAATGACATCTGTATTAAAGTAAGGAAAGGAAGAAAGAAGAAACAAAGAAAGAGGGGGAGAAAAAAGAAAAAAGAGTGAGACCTCAATCGTTACCTAATACCACATACAAAAATTAACTCAAAGTGAGTGCTAGCCCTGTATATAAGAACAAAACCTATGAAACTTCTAGAAGAAAACATCAGAGAAAACCTTAGTGATCTTGGGTTTTGCAAATTTTCTCAAATATGATACGGTAAGTATAGACTAGGAAAAAAACAACCAAGGGCCTTTATCAAAATAAAAAATGTATGTGCTTCAAAGTACATTTATGAGAAGTAAAAGGCAGGCCACCAAGAGAAAATATTTATAAAACATATATCCAAAATGGGCTTATAGCTAGATAAAACTCTGACAACTTAATAAGAAGACAACCCAATGTTTTTTCAGTGACCTCTACGGCCAATGTGGGGCTTGAACTTATGACCCTAAGATCAAGAGTTGCATGCTCTGCTGACTGAGCCAGCCAGGTACCCCTCAACAACCCACTGTTTAAAATAGAATATTTAAAGAGGCAGGTGTCCAAAAACGATATTTGGATGTCAAATAAGCATGTGAAAAGCTATCTTACAGCACTAGTCGCCACAGAAATGCAAATGAAATCACTGTGAGATACCACTACGCAGCCACCAAGACGGCTAAAATTGAAAAGACGGAGCATACTAAGGACTGGTGAGAACGTGCCATGGGAACACTCAAACGACTCCTCATAAACTGGTGGGAATGCAAAATGGTACAGTCACTTTGAAAAGCGGTTTGGAAGTTTCTTCTAAAATTAAATAAATACTTACCATATGACTCTGACATTCCACTCCTAAATATTTACCAAAGAGAAACTGAAACATATGTCCACACAAAGACTTGTGCACAAATGTTCGTAACAGCTTTGTTTGGAAGAGCCAAAAATGGAAAATAACACAAGTGTCCTTCAGCATGTGAGCTGATCAATGAGCTGCGGCATTTCCACTCTGATGACTCTTAAATCCACACTCCTTCCAGGACGGTGCTATTTTCTAGCGTGCCTGGCACTTCGCAATAAAGAGGAACCAGAAAGAGGCCACTACCAACAACATTGGAGACACTTACTGGCACCTGTAGTCCTTGTGTTTTCTTCTTTTTCTTGGATGACCTCTTATCCTTGATCAGCATTTTTGTCTTGATCCATGCTGACTGCCCAATCTCTGAGGATCTTGAAGGATCTATAAAGGAAAGCATTTGCATGAAAACGTTTAAGAAGATGGCACAGGGAGCCATTTGGTTTTGCAGATGACGGAGAATGGGGAGAATGAAAATGTAGTCAAAGATCACCAACTTTTAAAAAACAATAGCAATGCATAGAATTTAATAGTTCATTATTTTAACAAAAGTTAAGTCCCTTCTTACTTTTAATCTTGCAGATCTTCAGTTTCTCCTCCTTGTGGAATCTCAGACTCCCGGTGAAGGGCCTATCTCTTCGGAGAGGATTGATCCAGAAGGATGTGTTTGACTGCAGCCACGGCCCCACCTCTGAGCAACCACTGCTCTGGGCCAACCTTGAGGAGTTAACAGACAGGGATCTGGCCCGGATCTGCCTCTGACACCGGGCATTCTCATCACTGTTACAAGTGGAGGCCAAGCAGGTCTGCCATTTTTTCTTGATGCTAAACACACCGGTTTCATCACCTTCTGAAAATGCCCAGTTCACATATCCACCTTCAGTCAGCATGCTCTCGGCTTGGGAAGGGAGGGAGGTCACTTTCATGGGTGCAGGTGCACAAATCAAAGTAGGAAGAATTTGCTCCCCCTTGTCTTCTCTGGCTGGTGTGTGCTGTTCTTTGGGCTCAGCCACTGAGCCCTGACCTGGGGTCGCTGGGGTCTGCCAAGTCAGATGGACAGGGACCTCATTCTGGGTGACCTGTTCTGTTGCCAGCACATCTATACCTGCTTCCGTGGATGGTCTGAGCAGGGGCAGGTCAGTCTCCTCAGAAAAAGGAACTTGCTTTAGATAAGAAGGGACCAGAAGAAACTGGCCATACTTTGGGTGTGTTTGCCTGTTACGGGATAGCCCAGAAGCAATGATACTAGTTTCGGTTTCTTGCTTTTCCTGCTCATTTCTCACATTTGAAGCCTTTCTCTGAGTGTCTGTAATCTCAAGAAGGGGGCCCCTCTGCACTCTGAGGGTATGCTGGCCCCTGGCCAGGCTCCGCAGCAAAGAAGGAGGCATGCTATAATACTGATACTGCTTCTCCCCAGAGATCTCCACGCTGCCTAGGACCCCTGCACAGATGACGTCGCTCCAGCTGTGGGGAAGTTTTCTACCAGCAGAACGCTTTCTGTTGGCCAGGAGAGCCTCATCCTCTTGTAAGGTGTCAACGGCAGAAAGGACTTTCAGGGTGTCCACTGTCAGGGCAGAGAGGTCCTGAAGGTGCCCCACTTGGCTGTCCAAGGACAGTAAAGAGTCCTTTATAAATGACACCTTTTCATTCATTTCTTTCAGTTGGAAGTACATTTCTGTAACCCTGATGGTAAAGAGAGGGAGAAAAGAAACGCATTAAGTTAATGAGAATTTGCCTTGCTCTCTTGTCATCCCACTTCCATCCTTAGGAGGCTCCTCAGCCTAAGTGGCTTCCCCAAGTTAGGTCCATTTTCTGCCCTCTCATGCCAGGTGATCTCATGCCCTCCTGTAATTCCCACTGTCACCCCAAAGGGGAACACTACAAATCTGTATTTCTAGCCCTTGTTTCCAACATTTCAGAACCCACATTTCCAGCTAGTTATCCCTCCAATTGTTCTATCCATCAGCCCTATTGTATTCATTAATATATTCATTAATTTGCATGACAAACATCTGAGTATCTCCTCCTGGTAAGCACTATGTTACTTTGGATTGAGAAAAAAGATCTTGAGGAAGAAGCCAGAATGAGAGGAACAGAATTAATAATCAAATATGTAACTAGAAAAAAAATCTATAGGTCTTAAAGAAAAATATCCAAGTCAACAGTTCAAATAGGCTTCCCAAATGGTGCCTGGGTCGCTCAGTCGGTTGAGCGTCCAGCTTCGGCTCAGGTCATGATCTCACTGTTCATGGATTCAAGCCCTGCATCAGGCTCTGTGCTGAGAGCCCAGAGCCTGGAGGCTGCTTTGGATTCTGTGTCTCCCTCTCTCTCTAACCCTCTCCTGCTCACACTGTCTCGTTTTGTCTCTCAAAAATAAATAAAAGACATGAAAAAAATTTTCTTAAATAGGCTTCCCAAGCTTCAAACAAAACCCATTTTAAGGGACCTACATTCAGAGAAAGTCTCAACCAAATTGTTAAGATTATTTTGAAAACCTTAACCCAACATTAGGACCTCTAGCCATTGATTCATGTAAAAGCAACACAAGATGTTTCCAGCTATAAGAGTCAAAAATAAATTGCAAACAGAATCTAATTAAATGTAACAACTAACTTAGAGACAGAGAGAAAGAGTGAAGGAAATGTTGATTAATATTATTTGTCTATCTATAAATATCTCCAAATGGGAATGGGTTTTATTTTGTGCCCCCCCAGAAGAGATATGTTGATGTCCTTATGCCCCAGTAACTTACAGAATGGGACTTTATTTGGAAACATGGTCTTTACAGAGATAATCAAGTTGGATTGAGGTCATTAGGGTGGGCTCTGAGCCAGTATGGCGGGGGTCCTTATAAAAGGGAAATGTGGACACGGTGAGAAGATGATGTGAATAAACACAGGGAGAAGACCACCCTCTGACGTCAGTGACGCATCTACAAGCCCAGGAATACCAAGGATTGACAGCAAACACTAGAAGCTAGAAGAGGTAAGGAAGGACTCTCCACTAGAGCCATCAGAGGAAACATGGCCCTAGCCTCTACCAACTTCTTGATTTTGGACTTGTAACCTCCAGAACAGTAAGACAATAAATTTCTGTTGTAAGACAATCAATTTTTGGTACTTCATTATGGCAGCCCTAGGAAGTTGCCACATAGTTCTAAGCTCAACAATTAATATAATAAATTAGAAAATGTTTCAGATTTAGTTCCGTAAAAATAAACTTGTACAGATAAAAATGTAACACTTTAAAATAAATAGTAAGTTGGAAATTATTGTAACAAATATGATGAGGGGTTTGTATCCCTTTAGTAAATCAAAAGCTCTTATGAATTCTTATGGAAAAAAATTAAAAAGAATCCAAAGGATGTGAACAGGCAATTCATAAGAGATAAAATAGAAAAGATAAGGAAATATGGTAAAATATTCAGACTCATTAGGTATGCAGAGAAATGGAAATGAAAACAACGAGTTCATCTATACTGTAACAACATTTTTTTAGCCTAGCAAATGATTAAAATAATCCTATAGTGACAAGGATACAACATTGGGCCATTCAATTAGGCAGGGCACATAAAGACACTGTAATTTCCCTGTACTAAAGGTGATAGACATTCTTTACATTAGGGGATAGAATATTATGTGGCTGTTAAAATCATAATTACATTGTTAACAGAAATGTCCTTTGGCTATTTCTGAAGATAGGATGTTTGTTATGTCCTATGTGATACACTTTTATTTATTTTTTTAATGAAGTTTTTTTCTTTTTTTTTTCTTTTTTTTAATGTTTTATTTATTTTTTGAGACAGAGAGAGACAGAGCATGAGCGGGGAGGGACAGAGAGAGGGGAGACTCAGAATCCGAAGCAGGCTCCAGACTCTGAGCTGTCAGCACAGAGCCCGATGCGGGGCTCGAACCCACGAACATGAGATCATGACCTGAGCTGAAGTCGGAGGCTCAACCGACTGAGCCACCCAGGTGCCCCTTTTAAATTTGATATAAACACTTTGTAAGTCAAGCAAAAGTAAATGCTAAAATATGCTTATACATAATGTTTAACTATTTGAAGAAATGTTTTTGATGTGTAAGGGGGAAGGGGACTAAATACAAATTGTATAATTTTATTATTTCTATTTTTTTAAGTTTATTTTTGAGACAGAGACAGAGCACAAGTTGGGGAGGGGCACAGAGAGAGAGAGAGATACAGAATCCTAAGCAGGCTCCAGGCTCTGAGCTATCAGCACAGAACCCAACGCAGGGCCAAACCCACGAACCACAAGATCATGACCTGAGCCGAAGTCAGCCACTTAACTGACTGAGCCACCCAGGTGTCCCCAAACTTGTATAATTTTAACTAAGAATATATATATACAAAAGACTAAATGGAAAAAAGAAAAAAAAAATTCACAGTGGGCTCTGGCTTATGACATTTTTTCTTTCTTTTCTTTCCCTGTTTTATTCTTATATTATGAAAATATAATGAAAATCTTTGATAAACAAATAAACTAGGGGTGCCAGAGTGGCCTCGTTGGTTAAGTGTCTGACTCTTGATATTGGCTCAGGTCAGGATCCCATGGTTTATGAGATCAAGCCCTGCACTGGTTATCAGCACAGAGCCTGCCTGGGATTCTCTCTCTGCACCTTTGTCTCTCTCTTTCTCAAAGTAAATAAATAAACTTAAAAAAAA
>NC_043712.1:74768907-74868907 GCF_006229205.1 Suricata suricatta | reverse complement strand
TTTGATAAACAAATAAACTAGGGGTGCCAGAGTGGCCTCGTTGGTTAAGTGTCTGACTCTTGATATTGGCTCAGGTCAGGATCCCATGGTTTATGAGATCAAGCCCTGCACTGGTTATCAGCACAGAGCCTGCCTGGGATTCTCTCTCTGCACCTTTGTCTCTCTCTTTCTCAAAGTAAATAAATAAACTTAAAAAAAAATGATCCCCAGTCTTATGTGGGGACTGGAAGAAGCCGTGATTATACTATGAAGAATTTAGCCTTCAGTGGCAACAAGCACTTGCCAAAATAGTGTGAGACTTCCCTCTCTCGAATCTGCCTCAAGTCATATGGATTGAGAATCCTCCACTTCTTTCGGGGAGCTTGGCAGATAGGCACTGAACAATGAAGAGGGTGATATTTTCTGTGTTTATGACATGCAGGTGGAGCCCTCTCTTTCTAACTTCTGCTATAGAATTCAACTTCTGTAACTCAATGGAGGCTTGATAAATGCTTCCTGACCCTCTGGAACCTGCAAAACTAGAATTGGCAGAGATGATGAGGGGCAGAGTACAAAACATATGTATATTCCTTTCCAAATATGCTTAATTAGAGCCACTCCGTCTAGCACACTGTTTCATCTGATTCAAAAACAGTATGGTCTGAACAGCAGTAATGGAGGCTCATTAAGTTCCATTAGCAGCAGTGCCGTGGGATGGACACAATGGAAGCGCGACTATTCACGGCAACAGGTAACAGGCTACACTAGAGACCGTTAGACAAATAACCTGGTCACCCTCACGTCGGGGCCTCCTGCTTTCACAGGCACTGGGGATTTCAAAGCATTATGTCCCGGGAAACATGTCTTAATTATATTCCTCAGCCACCGACTACATTAATTTAATCTAAACTTTCAGCCATTCTTACATGTAAAAGACATTCTTACAAGTCTGGCTCCCCCTGTGCAAGGCTTGAGGGTAGAGGGAAGGCCAGTATGGTTATGGTTTAATTGTGGGTCTTTGAACAAGACGTTTTAAAATAAGGCTATAAGGAGTATAGTGATAATCAACATGACAATCATCATGCTCACTGAGTGCTTACCGTGTGCCAGGCATTTTACAAAGGCTCTACATTACTGTTTTACTTCCTCTGCATAACAACCCTATAATGTAGGCATTACTATTATCCTTTTCATAAAAGAGGTTAAGCCGGTCACATGGGTGGGGACAGAGTGAGGCCTCAAACCCAGACAGTCTGACTCCACATTCAGCGGCATTAACCCCTGCCCTATGGCACCTCTCAGCAACTCACTGGGGATCCAGGCAGAGTCCTCATGGGAGCCTTCGAGGCCTGGAAAGTGTTAAACACATTACACCAAAGTGTCCCAGGCTGGGAGGTGTACCCAAATGTTCCTCAGTAAGGTTTCACGGCAAAAATAATGACAGGATCCGCTTAAGTGATAACTACTGAGTCACAATGCAACTTGTTTTAAAATGTGGCATTTTCAGGTAAGATGGTGCAGTGGGAGGAAGGACCCTATGCTTGCCTTGTCCCTCAAATCAGTGAGCTAAATATCAAATCACTCTGAACACCCAGGAAATCTATCTGAGGAGACCAAGGGTCACATCATGGAAGGAGGAGGTGCGGACACATGATCAGGAAATTCTGCAGCGGGGAGGGATTTGTGATAAGGGACAGAAGAGAGAAAGAGAGAGAAAGAGACTAGAACACAGGGGAACTGTGCAAGGAAAACACCTCCCCATAACCACCGACCAGGAACACAAGAGGGGCTGACTATCACGAGTTTTTACCAGCAGTAGAGCTCAGAGTCTGAAGGTTGAGAAGTCAGTGGCATGGCCAAGGTGGAGCCTGGCAGGCACAGAGGTGTTCCTGGATGGGAGGGCAGAGGCTGGAAGCAGACAGCGGTTTCTGAGGATGCCCCAGGTCACACTGGGAGAGAAAGCTCCCCTTTGTGGAGTGCATTTGGGAGAGGCAGCGCTTTCAGGAAACAAAAGAGCCAGCACGCACCCCTGAGCACCCTACTCATTGGCATAGGAGCAGAGGTGCCTGCTGGGGGCAGCTCACCTGGATGCTGGCTTTTCACTGCACTTGACCATAAACTTCAAGCCCCTGCTTGTTCATGGAACTGCCCTTCTGGGACAAACAGGCACCTGCCACAGTGCAGCAAGACCCTCCCTCAGATTGTCAAGGTGAGTCCCTGCCATCGCAGGCCTCTAACATTTGGATTTTTGAAACCCAACCAGCAATCCTGAATTAAACACAGGAGCACTGTGCTGCCACATGGACAGATGGCTCGGACATAGACAGGGTGAAGGCAGATACCTGACAGAAGCCTGGGATGCGAGGGGTGGGATTGTTCAGTCCCCTGTGAGGGCTTCCTGAACAGCGAGCATGAGCACGAGCTCCCCTGTGGGGTGACAGCAGGCTGATGTCATTGTTCACTCCCACCGTCAGCGTGGACAGACTTCAGAGAGGGACACGAAACCCACAGTGGAGGCTTGCTTACATGAAGCCTCGCCCCCTGCACTCTGCAGCTGCTTCTGATCTAGGCAAGTGTGCCTCAGAGGCAGGGCAACAGCGAGCCCCTCCCCCAGAAGACCAGCACCAAGTCTACTTACCATAAAGTGCTGCAAAGCTTTAGCAACAGGGGAAATAGGATCTAGCTTCTTTTAACAAGGAGACCAAAACACACCTAGTTAAAACATGCAACACAGTGGACAAGGTCCTAATACTCCCCACTGCAGAGAAGAAGAAACAGCAGAAGACTGACCTAAGGGAAAGAGCAGCAAAAACAACAGCACAGTACACACAGCATACACCAAAAACACTTCCTAAAGTGCCAGGCCCTGGCCAGTATATGACCTCCTCTTAAGATAGCCATTACCCTAAGGAGCAAGAAACACACCAGGCGTTCCTAACACACAGAAGACAGAGACCTAGACTAAATGCCAAGATGGAGGAATCCATTCCAAAACAAAGAGTAAGAAGAAGTCATGGTCAGGGATCTAATCAAAACACATACAAGTAATATGCTTGAACCAGAATGTAAAACAACAGCCACAAGGATAGTAACCAGACTTGAGAAAAGCAAAGAGGACACCAGGGAGTCCCTTACCAGAGATAAAAGACCTAAACACTAGTCAGACCAAAAGAAGAAATGCTATGACTGAGATGCAAAACTGACTGGATGTAATGACAATAAGAATGGAAGAAGCAGAGAAACAAATATATGATACGGAAGATACAATTATGGAAGACAATGAGCTGAAAAGAAGAGGGGAAAAAACTGTACTGGATCACAAATGTAGATTTAGGGAACTCAGTGATTCCATAAAGCACAATAGCATTCGTATCATAGGATTTCCAAAAGAAAAGAAGGGAAAAGGGCCAGAAGTTTCATTTGAACAAATTATAGCTGAAAACTTCCCTAATCAGGGAAGAAAACAGACATTCAAATCCAGGAGGCAGAAAGAACTCCCATCAACGTCAATAAAAGCAGGCCAACACCAAGACATATCATATTAAAATTTGCAAAATACAGAGATAAGGAAAGAATCCTAAAAGCACCAAGGGAAAAGAAGTCCCTAACCTACAAAGAGAAGACAAATCAGGTTTGCAGCAGATCTCACCCACAGAAACTTGGTAGGCCAGAAGGGAGTGGCAGGGTATATTCAACATGCTGAATAAGAAAAATATGCAGCCAAGAATACTTTATCCAGCAAGGTCATCATTCAGAATAAAAGGAGAGATCAAAAAACTAAAGGAGTTTGTGACTACTAAACCAGCCTTGTAATAAATAAAGGTGTGTATGTGTGTGTGTGTGTGTGTGTGTGTGTGTGTGCGCGCGCACACGCGCACACGCCTGGATGACTGTTGGTTAAATCTCCAACTCTTGACCTCAACTCAGGTCATGATCTCGTAATTCTCTCTGTGTCTCTTTCTCTGCCCCTGCCCTGCTCATGCTTTCTCTCTCTCTCTCTCTCTCTCAATCTCTTTCTCTCTCTCTCTCTCTCTCTCTCTCTTTCTCTCAAAATAAAAAAATAAACTTCAAAGAAATATTAAAGAGGACTTTTCGATTGGGAAAGAAAGACCAAATGAAACAAAGACTAGAAAGGAACAGAGAACATCTCCAGAAACACCGACTTTATGGGTAATACAATGGCACTAAATTCATATCTATTAATAATCCCTCTGACTGTAAATGGACTAAGTGCTCCAATCAAAGAGACAGCGTATCAGAATGGATTTTTTTTTAAGTTCCATTTATATGCTGCCTACAAGAGACTCATTTTAGACCTAAAAACACCTGAAGATAGAAAGTGAGGGGTTGGAGAAAAAATTTATCGTGCTAATGGAAGTCAAAAGAAAGCTGGAGTAGTGATACTTACCTCCAACAAACTGGATTTTAAACCAAAGATTGTCACAAAAGATATGGAAGGACACTATATCATAATTAAGGTCTATCCACCAAGATCTAACAATTGTAAATATTTACGTCCCCAACTTGAAAGCAACCAAATATATAAATAAATTAATAACAAACATAAAGAAACTCATTGATAATAATACAAGCAGAGTAGGGGACTTTAACACCCCACTTAGAGCAACAGGCAGATCATCTAGCAAAAAATCAACAAGGAAACAATGGCTTTGAATGACACACCAGACCAGACAGACTTAATAGATAATATTCAGAACATTTCATCCTAAAGCAGAATACACATTCTTCTCAAAAGCACATGGAACATTCTCCAGAATATATCACATACTGGCTTACAAATCAGGCTTCAACAAGTGGAAATAAAAACCAACTGAAATAATACCTTGCATACCTCACCACAATGCTATGAAACTTGACATGAACCAAAAGAAAAAGTTGGGGAAGACAACAAATATATGATGGTTAAAGAATATCCTAGTAAAATATGAATGGGTTAACCAGGAAAGTAAAAAAGAAATTAAAAAATACATGGAAGCAAAGAAAAATGAAAACACAACAGTCCAAAACCTTTGGGATGCAGCAAAAACAGTCATAAGAGGGAATTATATAGGTCCTCCTCAAGAATAAAGAAAAGTCTTAAATTTTAATACTCAACATAACCTTACACATAAAGGGGCCAGAAAAGGAACAGCAAAGTCTAAAGTCAGCAGAAGAAGGAAAATAATAAAGATTAGAACAGAAATAAATTATGTAGAAACATCCAAACAAATAAAACAAACAGTAGAACAGATGAATTAAACTAGGAGCTTGTTCTTTGAAAGAATTAATAAAATTCATAATCCCTTAGCCAAACTTATCAAAAGAAAAGAGAAAAAACCCAAATAAACAAAATCGTGAATGAAAGAGGAGAGATCACAACCAACACCACAGAAATACAGTTATAGGAGAATACTATGAGCCAACAAATTGGGCAATCTGGAAGAAATAAATTCCTAGAAACATATAAACTATCAACTATAACATATTCCTGAAACAGGAATAAATAGAAAAATTTGAACATAACAAAAAACCAGCAAAGACATTGAATCAATAATAAAAAAAATCTCCCAACAAACAAAAGTCTAGGGCCACATGGCTTTCCAGGGGAATTCTATCAAACATTTGACATAAGAGTTAATACCTATTCTTCACAAATTGTTTCAAAAACTAAAAATGGAAGGAAAACTTCCAAACTCATTCTATGAGACCAGCATTACCTTGATTCCAAAACCAGACAAAGTCCCCGAAATAAAAGGCATCCAAATTGGCAAGAAAGTAGTCAAACTTTCACTCTTCACAGATGATATGATACTCTATGTAGACACTTGAAAGACTCCACCAAAAAAAAATTGCTAGAACTGATACATGGATTCAGCAAAGTCATAGGATATAAAATCAATGCACAGAAATCTGTTACATTTCTATACACCAATAATGAAGTAGGAATAAGAAAAATCAAGAAATGGATTCCATTTGTAATTGCATAGAAAAATCTTAAGATACTAAAGAATAAATCTAACCAAAGAGGTAAAAGATCTGTACTCTGAAAACCATAAAATGCTTATGAAAGAAATTGAAGAAGACACAAATAAATGGAAAAGTATTCCATGCTCATAGACTGGAAGAACAAATACTGTTAAAATGTCTATACTACCCAAAGCAATCTACACATTTAATACAATTTCTATCAAATATCATTGGCATTTCTCACAGAGATAGAGCAAACAATCCTAAAATTTGTGTGGAACCACAAAAGACCCTGAATAGTCAAAACAATCCTGAAAAACGAAGCAAAGCTGGAGGCATCATAATCCAGACTTCAAGCTACATTACAAAGCTGTAGTGATCAAGACAGTATGGTACTGGCACAAAAACAGACACACAGATCAATGGAACAGAACAGAAAACCCAGGAATGGACCCACAACTATAAAGTCACCTAATTTTTGACAAACCAGGAAAGAATATCCAATGGAGGGGAAAAAAGACAGTCTTTTCAACAAGTGGATTGAGAAAACTGGAGCAACATGCAAAGGAATGAAATTGGATCACTCTCTTACACTATACACAAAAACTAATTCAAAATGGATGAAAGATGTGAATGTGAGAAAGGAAACCATCAAAATTCTGGAGGAGAACACAGGCAGCAACTTCTTTGACATCAGCCATATCATCTTTTTATTAGGCACATCTCCTGAAGCAATGGAAGCAAAACCAAAAATGAACTTAGGACTTCATCAAGATTAATGGCTTCTGCACAGAGAAGGAAACAATCAACAAAATTAAAAGGCAACCTACAGAATGGAGAAGATATTTGCAAATGATGTATCTGACAAAGTGCCAAAATCTGTAAGGAACTTATCAAACTTAATACCGGAAAAGTGAATAATCCAGTTAAGAAATGGGCAGAAGACATGAATAGACACTTTTCTAAAGAAGATATCCAGATGGCCAATAGACACATGAAAAGATGCTCAACGTCACTCATCATCAGGGAAATACAAATCAAAACTACAATGAGATACCACCTCACACCTGCCAGAATTGCTAAAATTAACAACACAGGAAACAACAGACACTGGCAAGGATGTGGAGAAAATGAAACCCTCCCACACTGTTGGTGAGAATGCAAACTGAGGCAGCCACTCTGGAAAACAGTATGGGGGTTCCTCGAAAAGTTAAAAATAGAACTACCCTATGACCCAGCAATTGCACTGCTAGGTATTTACCCTTAGGGTACAAAATAACTGATTTGAAGGGGCTGTTCCCCGATGTTTATAGCAGCATTATCAACGATAGCCAAACTATGGAACGAGCCCAAATGTGCATCCAATGATGGTAGATAATGAAGATGTGGAATATATGTATAATGAAATATTATCCAGCTATCAAAAAGAATGAAATTTTGCCATTTGCCACAATGTGGATGGAGCTAGAGTGTATTATGCTACATAAAATAAGTCAGAGAAAGACAAATACCATAGGATTTCAGTCATATGTGAAATTTAAGAATCAAAGCAGATGAACATAGGGAAAGGGGTTAGTTAAAAAAGGAAGGCAAACCATAAGAGACTTTTAACTATGGAAAACTATTAGGGTTACTGGAAGGGAGGTGGGTAAGGGATGGTCTAAATGGGTAATAGGCATTAAAGAGGACACTTGTGATGAACACTGGGTATCATACATAAGTGATGAATCACTAATTTCTATTCCTGAAACCAATATCACCCTACATGTTAACTTCAAGCAAAATTTAAACAAAAACATTAAACAAAATAAAAATTCTCCACAGAACAGAGAGGCGGAAATGCTGGCTTATATTACTAGGGTCAAAAATAACCAGTGTTCCAGTAAGGGAAGACATAAAACAGCCTTAATACTTCTCTTTTTCTAGTCCCACAACTCAATTCTGTAAGAATAGAGGAGATCTCTTCTTTACAGGCAGGTGACCATGCAAATAACCTCCCTTCCCTCCTTCAAACTACCGGCTCAGCATCCTTAGGAAGGTATTCTTCTCTCCCTCCCACACCCCTGTGGCAAGCTTCCCAGAGACTACCTCACCAAGGCCAACCATGTAAGCAAAGGCTGGTGAGGTCGCTCTATCAACAGGGAAAATTGATGGATGATGTTCTGAAAAATCGGGTCTCCATAATCAAATTCTAGAGCCCATGAAAACCTCTGGAATATTTTTCAGAAGCTACATACCCATCTATCTTCTAATCCTTCTCTACTCAAATCCCAAGGAAAAAAATCAAGAGGAATATAACGGAATATGATGATTGATGGTGTTAGGCTTACTACTACTACTGCCACTACCCACGACCTCCACCGCCATCACCACCACCACCACCACCACCATCACCACCACCACCACCACCACCATCACCACCACCACCACCACCACCACCACCACCACCAACAACAACAACACCACTATTACTATTATTTAATTATTTGCTCATAAAGGTCTACTTCTCAAGTTTTCATACTATATTAATTTGGCTCATAATACTATCATTTCCTAGTTGTCCCTATTCTCCTCTGATAGACTCTGCTTGGTCTTCTCCACAGGCTCCTAGTTCTTGGTCCATTCTACAGGTTTGGTACCCTTCATGGCCGCACCCTCAACCCCCTGAGTTTCCTTACTCTTCTTGCTTCCTGGGCATACTCGCTTCCTCTTTAATGGTTTTATTTTATCACAAGGGGCAGACGACTCCCAAATCTCCTTGTCCAGTTCAATCTTTGCCTCAGGATTTCCTTACATCTAATACCTCCCAGAAACCTCTGGCTCAGTGTACCAGAAGAATCAACAAAACTAAAACTCAACAAAGCTAAAACTCACCACTTGCCCCCTCCCCATGTCTTTTGCACATTTTTTTTTCATGGTGGTGCCACCTTTCACCTAATTACCCCCGCTACCCCCTCGACTCCACCCTCTCCCTCGGCTGCATGTCCAATCCCTAACTCCCCTAATGAACTGCCCTTTCTAAACATGTCTTTATTCCTCCCTTCTGTTACAGTCTGAATGCTTAGGTGTCCCTGAAATTCACAGGTTGGAATTCTAAGCCCCCAAGGTGATATATTAGTAGGTAGGGCCTTTGGGAGGTGATTTGGTCGTGAAGGTGGAATTAGTGACTTTATCAAAGACATCTCACAGACTTCCCTCACCCCCTCCACCATGTGAGGTTCAATATGATGTCTACAACCCAGAGGGGGACAGTCACCCAACCGTGCTGGCACACTGATCTTGGACAGCCTCCAACACTGCAAGCAGTAACTTTCTGCCACTTACAAGCCACCCAGCCTGTAGCACTTCATTATAACAGTCTGAACAGACTAAGAACCTCTTCCAATCCCATCATGGCTAGTTCGGCTAGTACTTGGGACTCATCTTCCTGCTGCATCCATCCCTCAAGTGGTCTCCATGCTCCCAGTTCTGACACCTCAAATCCACACCGTAACTCAGGGAATCTGCCCAGAAGGTACATCTGCCCATATCTGACCACGTAAAAGTCCTTCCTTAGTTTACAGTGTAATGTAAGGGCTCTCCATGACCTTGTCCTCATTCATAACATAGGGCAGGGACATCATCTTATTGATTTATTCCTCTTTTAAGGTTTAAAAGAGAAGAAGTATTTAAAAAGAGAGCCTTTTTTTTAATGTTTATTTATTTTTGAGAGGAAGAGAGACAGCATGAGCAGGGGAGAGGCAGAGAGCGAGGGAGACAGAGAATCTGAAGCAGGCTCCAGGCTCTGAGCTGTCAGCATAGATCAATGTGGGGCTTGAACCCATGAGCTGTGAGATCATGACCTGAGCTGAAGTCAAACGCCCGATACCTGAAGGCTCCAGAGCCTATTTTTACTTTCATCACACCCTTATGATAGGTACTTACCTTCATCAGACCAGCACCCTGCCACATGGCCCCTCTGTGCTACCTCATGTCTTCCTCAACACCTCTAAGGGGATGTCTACTTTGGGCACATCTTACAAACAAACAAACAAAAAGGCCCAGAGTAAATCTGCCCAAGTACAGAGAGGCAGGAAATGGCAGGCGCGGGTCTTCCGCCTGGGTCTACCAACTCCCATCTGGGTGTGCGCTTCTGGGAAGACTGAGGGCCAGGCTGGCCCACGGAACTTGGTGATCATATCGATAAAGGAGGCAGAATGTGCAGAAGAGGAAAAAGGTTACAAAAAGCTCCTCAACCTTTGGCCTAAAGATATTAATTAAAGAAAATAAAATTTTGTGGGCTCACAAACCAATTCTTTGTGATATGTTATTCTCAGTATAAAATTTGGTCTGAGATCCAATCAGCCACCTAAATACATATCTACATAATATGATGTCAATTGAAAAGGGCAGGAATTTGACTTGTGCCCCTAGTGAATCATTTATAGTTTCTTTGTGTAATTTAATGAAGGATTCATTATCTATGCACTTGGACATCAGAAAAAATACATGCATTATTAGGTAGAAGACTTTATTTTATTTTTTTAATGTTTATTTATTTTGAGAGAAGAGAGAGAATGAGCAGGGGAGGGGCAGAGACAGAGGGAGAGAATCCCAAGCAGGCTTTGTGTTGTCAGGGCAGAGCCCAACACGGGGCTTGAATTCACAAACCATGAGATCGTGACCTGGGCCAAAATCAAAAGTCAGACACTTAAGTGACTGAGCCACCCAGATATCCCAGGTATAGCGTTTTATAGTCAGGGCCGTGTATATTTGAAAACGAGGGAACACTTCTGGTTACAAAAACAATTCTATGTTTTAAAAACAAAACGCATGCAATCCCGCAGTCTTCCATATTTTAACCCAGTGCCACAGACGCACGGTCACCCAAGGTGGCTTTGATCCTACAGTTTCTGAGAACGTGCACTTTCTCCAATGTAGCTTCTCTTTCCTCAAACCTCGGAACCCAGGCCATCCTCTCTCCAGGCGCCCTACTTGTGGGCGACACCCAGGACCTGCAGTAAGCAGTCCTCCCTTGGGACTTCACTTCAGCAAATCACCTCCTCCCTCCTGTGCCTGCAGTCTCTCGCTCGCCGGTGAATCTCTTCTAGGACCATACCCATTTATTCTGTCATCTCCATGTGGAAGCAAAACAAGAGAACCTCACCTGTTCCCATCTCCCCAGCTCTACCAGCACGCGGCCCTCAGTCTTCTCCAGGCCTACCTGCTGCCCAGGGACGCACCTGGCTGCCTCGCGCATCAGCATCTGCTGTTCCTTCCACCGGGTGCGTGCGCCCTCCCGCTGGATGTCTCTGCTGGGCCCTCCCCTCTCTCAGCTCCCCGCTTCTCCCTCTCCTCAGTGACCTCGCTGCCCCAGGCTACCCCAAGAAGTCCAACCCAACCCCCAATGGGCTCACTCCCATCGTCTTCTATACCCTTATGCAACTTTATTTTCCTTAATCTCTACTTAACTGTCTGATATTAAATTACAAATTTGTATGTGCTTTCTTGTTCATTATCTGTCCTCCACCCTTGACCCCTTACTGGTCTACCTGCACATGCTAGAACACAAGTCCTGTGAAGGCAGGGACTCTTGTCACTTAGTCATCACTGATCTCTGGTGAATAGAAGAGCGTCTAGAACATACATAGTAGGTCCTCAATAAAGACACATCGATTCCATAAATATTATACGCAGCCAGAGAAAACTTTACAGAATCTAAACTTCTGGTTTTCAAAATATATGTTTCTACCTCTTTAGACATTCTAGTGGAATCAGGTTTGGGAAGCTGGAAAAAACCCCCAACGTTTACCTTTCTGATGTTACTCGGATTCGTTCATCACAGCTATAATTCAGTCTTTCCATCTTCTCGTGGAAGTATATTTCCACACACTGCTCTTCAAAGTCATGAAGTCTCTTCAGATCCTCCTCACTCAGGTAGAGTTCTGCATAAATAAGAATGGCACATTCAACAAACCCATGATTTGCCTTTAATAGGAAGCAGATACCAAGTTCGGGGGCGCTTTCCTTCCACTTGTGTTTAAAACTCAGTGAACCAGAGTTTGTGTGATAAAACTTTGCCGCCCCGTCACACAAAATTCTTAGTATTAATGGAGAAGCAGTGTGTAGAAGCAAACAGAAACACCAGATTGGATCTTTCCTATTTGTTCTATAAACAGGCATGGGAATTTGAAGATGACTCGTGCGGAACACTCTCTGTTCAATATGCTCATAGGTTAGAGTGTCTCTACACATTTACAAAAACTCGCTATGTTTATATGCATATGGGAAAACAATCTGGTCGCCTTTCCCCCGTCCTCCCCCGCCGACAACTGTTTTGTCTACCAAAACGACAATAAGCAACCTGTAGGTTGAAAGCAAGGTTAGATGAAGTCCAAGTCTGTTAAATTAATCCGGCGAGTGTAAGAAAGTTTCATGTTGTTACACGGAGTTTGTACAACACAGTTTGAACTGTGTAAGTTCACTTATATGTGAGGGGTTTTTTCCAGTAAATACTAAATACTATTTTTCAGTAAATACTGTAAATGTATTTCTCGCCCATTAACTTTTTTCTCTCCAACTTACTTTATTATAATTCTCAGTACCGAGCACATGTAATATCCACAATATGTGTTAATTAACTATTTATGTTATCAGTAAGGCTTCTGGTCAACAGTAGGCTATTAGTAATTAAGTTTGGGGGGGGCGGTGGGGGGGGTGGAGTCAAAAGTTAGACACTGATTTTTGACCGTGCAGGGGGCTGGCATCCCAACCCCAATATGGTTCAAGGGGAAAGGGCACTGTGTTACATCACTGCCAGCCAATGGCTGAGGTCGTCCACCTTCCTTGACGTAATTATAATTAACTCACAAAAAGACACATTGCTACATAATAGTGTGAAACAATTCTCTGTCAGACTTCAACAATCACGTTCCACTACTGCCTTGGCTCTCCCTCTGACCTAACAGAAAAATACATTAACTCTTAAGCAGGTTTCTAATACTTGGAAAATATAAAAACGGTGTTGCAAAAAGGGTAAAAAATTGGAGCATTCTCTTCCCTCAGTGATATCATTTAACTTAGGGGGGGAAATTAGAGTTCCCTCAAACTTACTAGAAATGCAAACATTCCATTATTTTCCAACAAAATAGGCAAAAATATGGATTTTACGGTGTGAAAGCATCTCTCAGAACTAAAATCCAGCATCCTCACTCAAAAACTCTAAATTCCTGGTTGCATTAAAGAATCTCTAATGAATGGGAAACTTCATAGTTGTGATTTAATCCATCTGTGGATTCCTAAGAGCAAACAACCCAAAGACCGATCCTAGGAACAGGTGCAGCTTGCTCATATGGCGCGTTCTCGGGACATTCCGCCAGGTGGCGCTGCAGCCCCAAATGCAAATGTCGATCTTCAAAACCGGACTGGAAGAAGTTTCACAAAAATTCAAGAATTTTTCAGAACTCAGAGTGAACACACCTCTATGCTCCAGCAAACTTACTTTAGTTATATACTGGAATCATCCTCTAAGCCCAGATGAAGGTGAGCCCCAGATCTGGCCAAACCCCAGCCAATTCCAGGATCTCCAAGTAGTTCATGCTCTACTATTAACTTGTAGCAGTCCTGCAGCCAGTGCCTGGCATGACTCTGTTAGAATCCTAAAAGTTATAGCATAAGCCTTTAAATTATCTTCATTTGTGCTTTGGCTTCCTCATTGAGGCTGAATCTCTTGGGGGGCAGAGGATGGAAAAGAAAAATAAATCTCTGGGAACACCTGGGTGGCTCAGTTGGTTAAGCCGCCAACTTTGGTTCAGGTCATGATCTCACGGTTCATGGGTTCGAGCCCCGTGTCAGGCTCTGTGCTCACCGCTCAGAGCCTGGAGCCTGCTTCAGATTCTGTGTCTCCCCGTCTCTCTGACCCTTCCCTGCTTGCACAGTCTCTTTCTGTCTCTCAAAAATAAATAAAAAACATTTAAAAATAAATTTAAAATTTAAAATTTAAAAAAAAAAGAAAAATAAATCTGAAGTGAGTCAAGAGAAGAAAAATACTTCACTGAACCAATTACCAGCATAAAAAGAAAAGCATATCAGCTTATCAACCTTGTAATAACAGCTGTCCACCTAAAAGCCCATAGAAATGTATAAATAGTGCACAATCCATGATCTGAAACTCCTGGAACCAAGCATGTTTTAGAATTCAGAATTTTCCTTTTCTCATTTTAAAAAGGTAATATAGTACCTATAGCATAAATGCAGTAAAACCCCTAACTGAGGCTAGGGCAGTACCCTGAAATCCGACACATTATTTCTGCAGCAAAATCAATGAATATTGACACCACAAGGATAAAGACAGTAAATGGCTTCACTTTAGTTTGTCAGCCTCTTTTGTCCCAATGCGTCTCTTACTTAAGAAGGGAAAAAAAGCTTTCCATTGTCAGGGGTATTTTGGATTTAGGAATTGAGATAAAGGATCGTGGATTTATGCCACCCATTTCCTTTATATGCAGGAATTATCTAAGAATGGGCACGGCGCCCAGTGTGAACTTGTTTGAAAGGAACTACCAAAAGATCTGCAAAACCACAGTAAGAAATGTTCCATTGTAACAATTAGGGTGACAGTCATGCCCTACAGGTTAAGATACAGATAAGCAAATGAACTAGGAGACTCTCAGAATATGTAGACGTAAGCACTGCAAATAAATAAATAAGTAAATAAATAAATAAGAAAAGTGAAGAAAAATATAAAAATTAGAATCCATATTTCGGCATACTGAATTGTTCTTGAAAAATGAAACATCCATACAGAATCACCTTGACTCACCTCCATTCTCAGATTAGAGAACCAGAGATCAGGACTCTGGTTAACAGTGAAGCTGAGGCTGTCTTATCTAACTCCCTTAGTCCACAAGACCTTCTGTAACCCGTTTCTACCTCAGTTCCGTCTCTCACAACAGGGAAATGAGCCTGGGTCACTGTGACTACTCCTGAGGAGTTACTCTGATACGCCTTTCCAGGTAAGCAGAGAAAACACAGAAATTCTGTTCCTACCTATTCCTTTCTTTCAAAGTATCAGTTAATCTTGGCAAAACGTGCTACACCTACATGATGAGATCACCGTGTTTACTCAGACCCAGGTCCTCACTTTACTCAGACCCAAGGCCTCCACTGATAGTTGATCGTCAGTGAACTCCCAGAGCCTCCCATCGTGTGCCCTGAATGTAACTGACAATGTTCCAGGGTGTCCTCACGATGGATCTCCACCCTTACTCTCGTCCTAGGGCCCCACCAGTGAAAACTTACTTAATCCAACATCACCCTCTTCTTGGTCATTTGGAGCTCGATGATGGCAAAGACGGCGAAGGAGGAGACTGATATGGCTCAGCAGGATGAAAGGTGGTGGCAGCCAAGGCTTCTTGTGATAGGTCATGATGTAGCGGTAGCGATTGTATTTCCAAAGTTTATTGGAAATGGATTTCATATCAACGTAAACATTACTGTAAGTTGTAGTTAAGAGAAGGATAAAACTTTAATACAGCATCCTGAAATATAACAGATTCTTTCTCTATTTTCCAACTTTTATGATTGGTTCACCTGATCTTCCCAGCTTTAGCCAATAAAATTAATATCTGTTGCCTTTGTGATTCTTATTCTAGCCAAAAAGATACTTTAGTCACCTTCTACAATAAAATATGCGAATCAGAATAATAAACAAAAAATAGAAATGACAACTAGAGAGAAAATGCTAATGTTTTAAATGCAATGGACAGAAATGGAAACTTCACACTATTCTTGGTACACCATCTCTTCTCACTTAAGTTCTTTTCAGTTCATAATTCACTCTTCACAGTAACTACCATTAATGTTTCTAGCATCAACCTTATGAAGAGATCTCCTAATGTCAAACATGAGAACTGATAGAATAATCCTAGTTAAAGTACCCAAAGGAAAGAATAGTAATGAAGAAGAGACAGGGAAGAAAAGTGAATTCACCTTAAAATAATCAGTAAGGAGACCTTCTATTTAAAAAAAAATTTTTTTTTTTTAGTGTTTTATTTATTTTTGAGACAGAGAGAGGCAGAGCATGAGTGGGGAGGGGCAGAGAGAGAGGGAGACACAGAATCTGAAGCAGGCTCCAGGCTCCGAGCCGTCAGCACAGAGCCTGACGTGGGGCTCGAACACACAAACGTGTGATCATGACCTGAGCTGAAGCCGGACGCCTAACCGACTGAGCCACCCAGGCACCCCAGAGACCTTCTATTTAGAAACTAGATAAAACTATTTAGATTAACTTTACAATGAACATAACCCCTTATGAGTAGGCTACCTTGGATTATCCCTTTAATTACATTCATTTTAATATGTGGGTAGGGTGGTAAAATGATGATGTTACAGAACTGTCCATGAAGTTGTACTAGGTGGTCGGCTTACTCTAAAACAACGTATCATCCGAGTTACTTAACGTTAAGTCTGTAACATGATAGGTACAGGGAGAGGACACAAAAGGATGTCTATCTTAACAGTCCGCTCAGGCTAATATAAAGTTTAGTTTTTACAGAGAAAGATGGTAAAGTAGCACTTGAGTGGACAGCAGAAAGTAGCCAATAAAAATAAGGCAGCCCTAAAAGGAGCAACAATAAAGAGAAGAAACCAGAACTATCCTGGAGAAAGCCAGCCTAGAGTCAGAGGAAGGGGTAAATTTCACAGAATCCATAAAGTAGACTATGGAAAGAGAAAACTAGGTTTGGTTTTGTTTTGAGAGAGAGGGCAGGGGGCGGGGGCAAGGGGAGAGACAGAGAGAATCCGAAGCAGGCTCTGTTCCATCAATGTGGAGCCCAATGTGGGCTCAATGTCATGACCAGGAGATCATGACCTGAACTGAAATCAAGAGTCCAAAGCTTAATTGAGGCATCCAGTTGTCCCAAAAGGTAGAAAAATGGGTTTTAACAGTAGTTATCCAAGTGTGGTCTGAACCACAGCACTAGCACCACCTGAGGACACGTTAAAAATGTAAATTCATGGGCCGTAGCCCAGAACTACTGAATCAGAAACTCCAGCAGAGACGTGACAGCAATCTGTGTCTCAGCAAGCCCTCCAGCTAATTCCCCCTCACCATCAAGTTTGAGAAGCACCAGCATAAAATGCTGGTCACTTCCAGTGTAACCACAGCCATCCGCCAGCAGGTGGCGATCTTCACAGGTATTTCAGGGTGGTTGGGGGGGTGTTTGTTTTGGTTTTTATTTTTTGTTTTTGTGTTGTTGTTGTCTTTTTTTTTTTTTAATCCTTGGTATAAAGAGTCTAGAATGGACCCCTGGACACATCATCAGATCCGGGGTTACTCAGCTTGTTTGGTCCTCACGGTGTTCATCTCTAGAGTGAGACAACTCGTCGATGTGAGGATATCTCAATGTCTCCTTTGACACCTGCCGTTTTTGTAAGGTAAAAATCTCCTACTCACTCGTAACAGTATTTGAAGTGTCATAAACAGTAGCTATACTAACTGAACACCGGATGTGTTAGACATTTATAAAACGGTGGGGCTCAAAGAGACGACAGCTGTATGAGGCTGTAACAAACAGGAAGGAGTGTCTTCCCGTATATCCACAAACATAGTCGGTTTTTTTTTTCACTGTTCTGATTTATTATGCTTCCCTCCAGGCTTCCACTTTTCTAATTTCTTTACTTATATCCCATTGCGCTGGTTTCTCTTCTTTCATCTTGCCCTCTTCAGTGGGGCAACCAATGAATAAAAAATATCGAGCATGCTGCCTGGCATAAGTGAGGCTTTCAAAAAATACTAGTTCCTCCCATCATTTCACACGTTTCTTGTATCTATTAAACAGACACGGGGGCGCCTGGGGACTCAGTCGGTTAAGCGTCCGACTTCAGGTCAGGATCTCATCGTTTATGAGTTCAAGCCCCGCATCGGGCTCTGTGCTGACAGCTCAGAGCCTGGAGCCTGCTTCAGAGTCTGTGTCTCCCTCTCTCTCAGACCCTCCCCTGCTCACGCTGTCTCTCTCTCTCTCAAAAATAAATAAGAACATAAAATTAAAAAGTAAATAAATAAACAACTATGTTTATGCATTGTTTTTGGCACTTGGGAAAATTTTTTCAACAAAAAAGACAATACAATATCTCGTCCTTGAGGCACTTATATTCCAGTAGATGAAAGAGATACAAAGAAAAAAAAATAAACTATATACACAAGTGGGTACAAAGAAAGAAGAATACGGGGCGCCTGGCAAAGAGATGGCGGAAGGACAAGGGGATGCACTTTCAAATGTCATCCTTAAGTTGGGCCTGAGTAAAAAGGGAGCATCTGAGCGCAAAGCGGGGGAGGGAATGGGCCCCACTGATACCTGAAGGAAGCGCATTCCAGGCAGAGGGAACAGCAACTGCAAACACTCATGTGCTAGTTGAAAACCTATGGGATCGGTGGCGGGGGGGGGGGGGGGGGGGGGGGGGGGGGGGGGGGGGGGGGGGGGGGGGGGGGGGGGGGGGGGGGGGGGGGGGGGGGGGGGGGCGGAAGGCAGTGTAATTGGAGAGGAAATGGTTGAGGGAAGAGTGGTGCGATGTGTGATTTTAAGAGCAGCAGAAAAACCAACTAACTCACTGGGGCTCCCTAGGTCACGGCAGGAATTTTGTAATAGGGAACCATTGAAGGTTTGAAACAGAGTAGTGACGTCATCTGACACATGTTTGTAAAGGGCCATTAGGGGCTACTGTGTCGATAAGAGAATACAGGAGCCAAAGATAGAAGCAGAGAAATAACTGGGTGGTAAGAGGTGGTTGGACTGAGGATCTACTAGAAGGCAGAGTCAACAGGAAGTCCTGACAGTTTAGAGGTAGAGATATAAGTAGCATTAAGAATGACTCCAAGGCTTTCGGTCGGAACAAGTGGGGAAAGGGAGATTTGACAGAAACGTATGGTCTTCTCCGTGGATCTAGGAAAGATGACAAGGAGAATAAGTATATGCTGGAAAAAGAGGCGATTAGAGTTTGGACATTTAGAATTTTTAGAATTCTATTATACATCCAATTGACAGAAGAAGGGGGCAGTTGGATCTGTAAGACTGGAATTCAAGGAAGAGATATGGGCTGGAACTATAAATTGGAATTTGGCAGCATTTCAGGAAACTGACTAAGGTCACCAGCCAACATGTAAATAAAAGATGAGCAAGGTCCAGGCCCAGGGAAGTTCCAATGTTAAAAGGTTGAGGAGAAGGAGATGATCCAGAAAAGTAGACCAAGAAGAAATGAAAAGGGATAAAGAAGGAAGCCAAGAGTAAGATATGCTAGAGCCAAGTTAAAAAAACGCATCAAGAACCCCCAGCCAGCTTTCAGTCTCGGCAATAGTTACTCTTCCATGATTCTGACTTATCACTTTACTATGACGCATGATCTTTCATTCTGCTTTTGTTACTCTCTCCGTTTATTGGGTTTCATTTTCCTTTCCTTGTGCTCTGTTCCCCTTCCTACCAGTGGTTTCATACCCATGTTTTAAAACCACAGTGAAAAGAGGTGGGAAATAATGGCACACAGAAAAACCAAAGGTTACAGACTCAAAATATGAGAATCTACTCAAAACACCTGCCCCCACTTTGATTTAGATAAAAGAACCATATTTAACTGAAATAACCTACTTGAAAAAAGCGATCAACAGGTTCACCATGATGATGTACTGCACGAAGAGGTAGACAGCTTGGAGGAACGGAGTGAGGAAAGAACCAGGAGGGCAAGACGGATGGCTTTCACAAACTGCAAATAAAGAATTTACAAGAATGAGGGATACAATGAATCACAGTCCTATGGTTCCACACAAAAGTTATCACATTAACTTAGGAGAATACCATAAACTTTTGACATCTTTAAGATCCAGATGAGTATTTTCCAGATTTTTTTTTTAACTCGGAATATCTACAAAGGTTTGCTTTCTGCACGGTGGCAAAACCCCCAACACACCATCTATATCTGAAGCATAGACTTCTCCGTATATCATCCAGTATGGCTCAAATACAATATCTCGAGCAAGGCTCCAAGATGGTGGTTGCTTTGGTGAAAGAATGGCCTTGCGTGCCACTCCGAAGCTCAGCAGGACAATGGCCATCATGATCACAATGTAGAACATGTTTGCTGTCTGCAAAATAGCACAACACAGCCAGAATGTTACCACCAACTTTGAATTTAGAACAAATCAAACACCAGCAGCATTCATAATTACACTTCCCAGTATTAAGATGGTCTAGTCATTGACCAAAATGCCATAGTCCGTGAGGAGCTGGGGTTTCTTTGGCTAAACTATTTCCTTCTCTCTGCACAGTATGTTTCATGTCAGTAGGTCTACAGAAAAACATAAATGTGTGGAGGGTAAAGAATCTGTGCTTAAACAAAAGATAGGGAGTATTCAAATTTGTCAATGAGTCCTTATTCCTAGGATTATCTTCAGAATTGATTAGAGCCTGAAAAATTGATCAGGTCATGTTCATGCCACTTACTAAATGTATATCAGCTCAACCCTTTTGTTCACTGTGGCAGAGACCATTATTTCATGAGTATTTCATGAGCTCCTATGCATTTCTTAGCCTCCCTTCCACAAAGCTGGTACCATATGACCTATTCTAACCAATAGCCTATGGCGTGACGGTGAGTTATTTTAATTCTTGCCCAAAACAGTTAAGAGCTGTTAAACTCTCTCCATCCTACTCATTCCCCACCATAGGAGACCTCGGAAGCCATATTATGTTGACATGATCCCGTCACAAGATAAAAGGATTCTGGATCCTGAGTTATAGGGTAGAGCTCAGCCCCCATGACCACTCATTAAACTTTGCATCAGCGAGAAATAACTTGTACTAGGTCACTGAGATATATTAGTTACCTCAGTACAACCTATCTGATAAATATCAATGTCACCAAGACCAGAGAAAACATTTCTGGTCTAAAAGTGTAAAGAAAAAAATATTAAAATTAAAGTGGAAAAAAAGAAAAATCTGTCTTTGGAGTCCTAGAGGTTCTTCCTCTTCTGTTCTTCTTTGTTTAAGCACGGCCCTTCTCTCTCCAGAACGTTCCCCTGCCCTGCCAGTGGGTATTCCAGAAGGAAAAGCCAAAGATGATCTGGTCTCAGGTCCCTAAGCCAGTTAGAGAAGGCTCACCCAACCACACAGCAGGCTCAGACGACAGAGCCAGGTGGTCCAGATTTGAATCCTGCCTCCCCTAAGTAAGCCCTTGGGAAATTTACTTCACCTCCCTTTCTGTGTATGAAAAATGTAGACAACAATAATGGTGTCTATCTCATAAGATCATTTTGAAGATTAAATGAGTGAATAGGTACAAGTATTTAGTACAGAGTGTAGCCCATAATATGTACTATTTAAGAGTTGGCTGGGGGTGAGGAGATCAAAAGATACATTGATAGTTTAGCAGAAAATATTACTGACATTATATTAGTTTAGCAGAAAATACTACTCACACAAATCTGACCTTTGAGAATCACTGTGCTCAGAGACGAATTGGATTCGATCATATCTTCTATCCTAATCAAAAGGCTAGTAAGTGGAGACTCCTAATCAACCACCCAGTATACTCTGCAAGGACATTTGTTAAATCTGACCTTGTGATTATAAAGAAAACAGAGACGACATGAGCTCAATGTCCATGCTTCCGTAAACAATTCTAAAGCTTAAACTACTGAAGGTAAACCATGAAAGTAGGTAAAGCCATTAAAAAGGATGCCAGAATATACAAACAGACCGTACTCACCATTTTTGCGATCATGGTCACGTATGGCCCTACGTGTTGATTCACAGCAAAGAAGTCCAGGAGCCGTGAAAACCAGAATATGATGTCTATGCAGTAGATTAGTCTTCCCGCTGTGTGCAAAGTAGGGTCGCCCCACCGAAGGCCGAAACCAATGGAAAACAAGCCAATGGCCACAGTTTCCATTAGGTTCCAGTACTCACTAATCCATACCTTCACCTTTTGAGTAAACTTCCCAGGTTCTGAAATACAGACCTAAAAGAAGAAAGAAAGAGGGAAATTTAAAGAATGGGGTGTGACCCAAGGGGTTCAAATACTGTTCTTTGGCACATAAGCTGCTCGCTTAGAGAGTAATCTGAACCCCACCAAACCTTAGATCACAAGAATATTTTAGTGACGTCAGTTATCCTTGGGCAATGAACTATTAATACAATTCTATAAATGTGTTTTAATGTCACTTCTAGGGTTAGCTAGCTATTTGAAAAAACCAGCTAGAAGTTAAAAAAAAAATACATTTCCTAGCTTTCATTAATCCTAAGCTAACACAGGGAACCACCAAGACATTCAAAAACTCAGTATTACAGTGGATCGATGTTAGCGACCTTTCTATTTTCATGAGGGATAGCCAAGTGCAGAGAAGATGGTTTGAAACCAAGGGATCCTGCAATCGAGTCCTGCTACCATGACTTAGCATGTTGTTGACCAATCACTAAGAATGCCACATTACAAGTCACTAGTGTAAGAAATTACCCCTGCAACAGAGTATCAAATTCAAATATAAAATAATAAACTTATTTTTCCCGAAGCATAAAAAATGGTGGCATTCAGGTAACGTTTTACTCCTGAATTGTTTTCTATAATCTCCACGATACTAACTAGGCAGGCAATACTAGGTATAATTACTAAAAATACATTCACTTAGTATACAGTGGTCATCATATTAGCTCCAGGACAAAATAAATGTATGTAAGCGCATACACACAGAGACACATATACATTGATTTGTAAAACAAAGTCATAACCGTATAGGATTACAGTTATAACCGCATGGATGTTAACTCTGGTGTTTTTAAGCGACTCATTTGCAAAACCCAGAATGAAAGTTTTGTTTTGTCTTTTGCACTACTTGCCTCAGGGATTTTCAGTGTCAATTTTCAAAGGTGTGTAGGAAAATAATTCAAAAGCTATCAAGGAATTCTTTTCTTATTGTACAACTCCAGCCACTGATTTGACTACTGTTAAATGAAGCTGACAATGTACAAGTAATGGTAGGCTATAAAAACTGATCTCATTAAAAATAAAAACCTGGGAAATCAAATAGTTGGAGGGTCTAACAACAGTAAGATAGCCTCGTGGTAAGACTGATAAACCCACTGGGACATCTTCAAAAATAACTGCTTTCAAAGAGCAGCAACCTGCAGCAAGTCTTTGGCAAGGATTAAGGGTTGAGATCAAGATTTCCCCCTGAATAGCCTTCCTATCGCAGATAAATCGAGATCAGCATTGCCTGTCTCACCCCCACCCTTGACCGTCTGTGCATGTTCATCACGAGCCCAAAACACCTCTTCCTAGAGGTGGAGAAGACAAAGGTAGAAGGCACGACTCACCTCCCTGACTTTCTCAATGGCATTGGTGAAGATATAAATGATAACAAGCCACTCCTGCACGCTGGGCTGGGGCTGCATCTCCACCAACACAGTGTAAGTGAACAGCATGAGGAATGCCAAATATGCCATCTATGAGGGGGACACACATTCCCTGGACATGAGTGAGCGTCGTAATGGAGAATGCCAAGCAGACACAAACCGAGCCAAGCAGAAACACACAGGAACTTCAACGTAATTAACATGGAAATATAGTTTCCGATAACTTATAACCTGATTTCAAGGAAAGTACAAGAATGTACAGTTTTCTATGCCAGGATTTAATGAAGGGAATAGAGACCGCTGTCCCCGAATGCATGAAGGGGGAACTGTCTCATCTTGTTGGCTCCTGACCAGAACTTCTGGAACCCTGCACATGCCATCATGGTCACTGTCAGGCTAACAACAAACCAAGAGGGAACCACATTTTTTTCTCCCTGTAGGCATAGAAAACACACGTCCCAAGTACACCAATGAGCAGTATCAGTAGGTGTCTATTTGCAAATGCAATAAATTGTGACATTTGCTTCTGCTGAGAATTTTATTTCATATTGATAAAAATATCCTGGTTAGCGGAAAAATATTGTCCAACTGTGAGTCCGTGTAATTAAAGACAGTTCACATTTTTATCTTCAGCATTTAAACTAACCCATGGTAGACATTCAAGAAATGCATGTTTCATTAGTAACTATATATATTAAAACTAGACTTGCAATATCTTCAAAAAATTAAAACACAGTAAGCACACACACATATATATACACACATAGGAATTAATAGCTTTCTGATTATATCCAACATTCTAATTTTCTTAAGATATATTCCTACAGGGAGAATCACTGGGCATACACATTTAAAACCGTGACACATGCTAGTAAATTGCCCATCAGAAATGCTTTACCAATTTCCACAATCACTGACTATGCAGGTCTTTTAATAGCTTCAGTGACAATACACGGTGCTAGCTGATTGACAGAAGTATTAAAGCCCCAGATCAACAGAGAGAGGCATGTGTATTTTTGTGTGGGGGTGTGTGGGGGGGTGTGTTTTTATTCCTATTTTCAGATCTCTTTGAGCCCTACCTCAGCTTGGTACATCACCTTCCCAGTAGAGTTCTATGTGGAAAATGGCCAAAACCACTTCTAACTACACAGTAGTGATTATGTATACAAGGGTGGTATTTGGGACAGGCACAGTGGGTAATGCTGTGCATGAGATAAAGAACTTGGTAGAAAAACACATAAGAAAGTTCAGGTAAATTCTATTCTCTTTTTCTCTAGGTTTATTCCTTAAAGTCTAAGCATGTTTGATGGCCACTTAAGACACATGATTTAAATAAACTGTTCTATCAAGTAATCTTTTTTTTTCATTTTCGTCATTAGATTCATGATGGCCAAACGCTAAACCACAATAGATGTTGGTAATATGGTCCCCTGATACTTTCTTTCTTTGCAACTCTTGAAAGGTCTAAAAATGTTTACGTTTTTGATTCTTCGTCACCACATCTATAACAAGATGCTGCTTCAGTAAAGCACACACATCATAACTGAACCACGAGACAGTCAAGATCATCCGTGTTCACTCCTAACACCGTCCCTTTTGGGGGGCAGACGTTGGTGGCTAATTTGGTCCATTTGTTTGTTGACTATGTGTTGTTGCTATCCTATTCGCTTAGCTTCATTCCTGCCTCTAAGAGTTCATCGGCTGGAGATTTCCAAGATTAGAAATACCTGAACACTCTTCTCAGTGACTAACTATGGCTACAAGTTTCTCAGAACTACCACCAGAGACTTTGGGATATTTTGTTACACATTCACAAAACTAGTGAAACTTTGTCATTTGAAGGAAGATTGGATTTTTGAAAACGGATCTATGTACATATGTAATAAGTAAATGAAATGCGTGTTTGGATAGGTGAGTAAATATTTTTAAATATAACACATTTAGATAAGGATCCTTTTATAATCGCACTTCAAATGTTTTAGGAATATACCATCTTTGCCAGGAGCAATTTAAAGCACAGGTAAGCATTAGAAAAATAAGTGTTATTAAATAGATGTGAAAAGCGCTCATTATATTTAAAGTGCAGTTCATGATTTCTCTGTATCACTCCTATCAATATTAGATGTATTATCTGTTTATAAAATTAACTTCTGCAATGTCACGGTCCTCCAAAGGATGGAGTGGGGTGTCAGAAGAGGAAAAGAAATGAAATGAGATGAGATGAAATGAAATGAAATGAGATGAGATGAAATGAAGCTTTACTATCCTCTATATACTTATAATCATCTGCAGTGGAAGACAAAAAGCAAACACTTTGCCTTTTTTTTTGTTCTTATTACACATTATTCCTACAAATAAAACATCAACTCAATGGCTTGATTTCTTTGCCCAAGATGAGAAAAGAATCCACTGCCATCACCTAACTCCGCAAGCAGTGCTGTTAATTGGCTGTTCCTCAAAGTTTCACAGGCTCGGTCCCAGCACAGCTAATGGGAAACACCCAGGAAAGAAGAAAATACTTGTTCTTTTTCTCCCATGGTAAGAGAGATTTGCACTAACCTGTCCTCAGCTCCCTCCAATCTTCTTTCTCTCCTACCTCCTCCTACTTCCCTCATTTTTTTTCTTGTTGCTTTTCTACATTTTACCCCAAGTTGGCAAATCAGGCATATCCTTATCAAAACCACCATTCACTACTGACCATCAGGAAGCCTATTTTTAATTGCTGTAGTGAGACCAACCGTATAAAACCAAAACTTGACAATTGGAGCATTGTAGAACTCGTAGATTTTCCTGGTCCACGGGAGGCTTTGGGGACCACTCTTTAAGTCGAAGTGCTGGTTTTCATCTAGCTTCTCATCAGGGCCTCTTTCCAAATCACGGTTTTTCTGCAAAATAAATAATCATTTATTGTCAGAGCCTCAACTAAAATACTGATTTTTCCAAAATATATCACAAACATATATGAATATAATATATTATAAATTAATTGGGTGTCCACCTGCCAACTTATAATCTTAGTCTTGAGAGGAAAGAAAACGACGTGTATTTGCAGAAATCTCTGACTTTTGGGGAAGGAGATCTCTGAAATGCAAGCTACGTCTCCAATAATGAAACCTAGTCAGACCAGAAGTAGTTCCAAGGGTTAAAAAGTGGTCCCTGCTCCTACTCTGCTTAATCTCCTTTAACAGCATTTTGAAACCTAAAGATACCACAACACCCTGTGAAATCACTAACAGATAAGACAACTATTTCCATAACAGAGGAAGACAAAACAGACACCCACTGATGAAATATTTTCCAAGTCCTGGGGAAGTTGGACAGAGCATTAGTTTTAGAATTCTGGCTTTGGTAGCAGAGGTGCATCCCTCACTGATGGCAGAGGTTCTCTACCTCAAGTTCATGGACTCTAAGTTTTCCATAGAGTTTCCTGCAACTCTATGCCAGGATTTGTGTGGTACATGCAAATATTTTTCTAGGGAAAGCATCAAATCTTTCATCAGTTTCTTACAATGTATGTGTCAGTCCGAAGGGGTTAACCCTTGTAGGTGATAAGCAATGAGCATCTGTGTGGCAGACAAGGGGATGTGTGACTGTGACTACACAGGTGTGCACACAGCGGGGGGAAAGCCTTTTCAAAGCAGGGAGAGAACTGAAAAGAAAAGAAAGTATTACTTGTAGTCTGGTTGTTCAGGTAAAAGAGAAGCAAAAGAGAGGCCACCCTACTTTAAAAAGCTCTGTGTGGTCCTAATCTTTAAACAGGAAATACATTAATTTTGTGATCTTAAAAAATATTAAATGAAAAGAAAGCAATGTTCTCTAATACTTCTTTGATGAGTACTTTCTTCATCATACCCACGAAAGATCTCTTTCTAGTTGTCACACCTACAAGACTGGTAAGATTTCACAAGCCAAGGAATAAACCAAGTGTTGCTTGAATTGCCCACAAAATTGAGAAAATATCATTTTTGAGGCTTCAGGCTTCTCGATGGGTTATCTCAGCGTCTGACTGACTGCCGTCATTAACATCACTTCAGGCAGTCAAATTGGGGTTGTGACTTATAAGAACTGATCTGGTTTCTAACAGGTTTGAACCAGCCTAGAGTTAAAATGGCTTAGAACCAGTATGAAAGGTCATTATTTACTGTGATTTTAATGACATAAGTACCAGTTTAAGACCCCACAAAGCAATTTAAGCAATGACTTCGTTATTAAATAATCTCTCTTATTATTTTTTTCTAGGAGTTTCTCATTAGGTTTTACTTACTCTTGGCAATTTGGTATGGATTATAAAGTCCTAATCAAGCCTCTTTGGATTTGAATTCAAAGACACCACCTACCATGATGAAGACAATGTGAGAATATAAATTCAGATTCAGGACTTTCCCTCCTTGTCCTTACAAGAAGGTAAACAAAAATGTTTCACTTAGCTAACTTTTTTCCTACTCAAATATCAGTATCATCAATCAAATGTTCTTTTTTTCTCTCTCTGCCTTCCTCTCCCCCATCTCTCTCCCCTCTAACCCTGTCCTCTCTCCCTCCTCTTTCTCTCCCTCTCAAAGGAATCTGATATCAGGAGGCACACAGAATAAAATTATAACTACAACAATCAACTCTACTATAATTCATACTTATTTTCCATTGTATTACTATCATCTTCCCCACTTAATGATGCTCTGAACTTTTAAAATTTTTGGAAATATTTTTTCATTGTAGTTTATCAACATGTCTAAGACTAAACTCATCTTTCTCCTTCCAAACCTGTTCTTTTCCCAAACATTCCCATATCCCTTCAAGACGCCCTTGTTTTAACCATCAACCTCTTGACCACATGTGCTATCTCCCTTTCATTCTTGCCCCGTGTTCAAACACTATTTGACGCTTCCCTTAAGTCCTCTCTTTTCCTCTCCATGACCCATTGCTACTAACTCTGGCCAAAGCACTTAATCCTTCTCATCAGGCTATGTTCTCCCTGTTTTCAGCCTATCTTCTTGCTATGTCATCCTATACGCTGGAGACAGAATAATTTTCCTAATGGTCAGATCATCTTGCTACTTTGGTCATGTACATCCACGGGGTCTCCATTCCCTATAGAAAAAAACACCCTATTCCTTCATAGGATATACAAGAGTCCCCATGATCTAGCCTCAATCTACTTTCCCAGACATTCCCAAAAATATTTCCTCTTTGTCTCATATCCACTATAACTTGGACTCTAGCCAAGCCATAGCACTTAGGGTGTTTGACATATGCCTTGCATTTCCTGCCTCTGGGCCCCTACTTACTATCTGTCCTTCCACAGATAGGCCATTTCCACACATCTTTAAGTCCCTTCTTAAACACCACCTCATTATGAAGCTGCCACCAAACTCTAATTCTCACTGACTGACACCAGATGAGAAGAATCTTCTTCTTCCTCTAGTTAAGCCATTCTGCCATCTTGCTATAATTTGTTCCTAAGAAAACTCATGTCATCAAAAGTCATGCTTTCAAAGGGCTAGCAGCTAGAGAGATTTCAACTTCTCATGGCAAAGTTACTTTGCCCATAGAGACTTCAGTAAGGACTTTTATTAAACCTCATGAAGCAGATTCAGTCTATTCAGCTTCAGGACAATGGCCTTCCTTTTCCTATTGCCAGTAGTACTTTAGGTATATTCATTATCTCCCACCATTCCCTCAAGGAAAAACTACAAAACCTGCTAAAAGAGCATCTACCTGTCTCTACTTTTCTCCCAAAATATATAATACAAATTGTGTTCCTCAACTAACCAAGGACATTATATTTAATCAGCCTTGTGAAACCTTACATGTCTCATCAAATGCTGACTCTCTGCTTAGCAAAATTCCAAACACAAAGCAGGTCATCAAAAACTATTGGTCCAGTTAAATTCATACACAAGAGAACACTGTTACTATGATTGTAATCCATTCAGAACAGAACAAATTTGAGACACTTTTTAATAAGTGTTTTAAATTGAATAATGCTGAAGTATCATGGGTATTCTGCCTGATGATGAGCCCCCTAGAGGTCACATCTGCCATAGTTAATGTAGTGTCCTCAGACATTGTATCTTGTCTGGCACATGGAAGGTGGCCATTAAATATTAATTTAATTAATAAATTGATATGGCCATGTCCAAAGTACATAGGTGGGCAATTGTTATAAACAGGACCACTACATTACAGCCAAAGTTTAATTCTTCAGGGAACTGTGAGAATTTACCACATTTCTTAATGTTAAAGAGCACAGTTAATTCCCATTTAAGGAAGGACTTCCTACTCTAAAAGTTTCCCTTTAAGAGCAACTACCTAGTGGAATGCTCCAGCTATCTCAGAGCCTGGAGCCTGCTTCAGATTCTGTGTCTCCTCATCTCTCTGCCCTCCCATGCTCATGCTCTCTCTCTCTCTCTGCCTCTCAATAATAAATAAACATAAAAAAAATAAAAAAAAAAACTTTGTGAACGTGTACATTTGTGTATGAAAGCGTGTACAAGCACGTGTGAAAGCTTAGTTCCTGGTGATAGCGCACTAACCGTAGAAGCACTGTCTTTGGCACTGCTGGAGTTCTGGTCACCATAATACCACGCAAACTGGAAGTCCTGGGCCTGGGGAACATGTGACATCTCTGCTTTGCTTTTAAATTCCAATGACAAAATGGTGGGTGGAAAAAGAATACTTATGATGATCTTTAAAAGAAAATAAAGCAAAATAAACAGTAAGAGTCACAAGTATTAGCCAAATAACAAAATGAAGATTGTAATGTACCTAAAGTATCAGACCTACCCCCCACTCAGTTGATAACCTGATTCTACATATACTTTTTGACTCAATTCCAATTCTAAGTGTCTCTCTCAGAAATACTCATAAGTGCAAGTGTATGTGTTTAGGGATGATCGTTGCAGGATCATGTGTAATATCAGAAATCCTATGTCAGCCTGGGGTGCCTGGGTGGCTCAGTCGGTTGAGTGTCCATCCGACTCTTGACTTTGGCTCAGGTCATGATCTCATGATCCATGGGATCGAGCCCCATGTTGAGCTCTGCATGCACAGTACAGAGTGTTTTTGGGATTCTCTCTCTCCCTACCTCGTTATGCCCCTTCCCCCCTCTCAAAAGTAAATAAATAAACTTAAAAAAAATTCTAGGTCAACCTAAATATCCATCTCCAAAGGGATAGCTGGTGTAGGACAACCTAAGAATGGAATATTATGCAACCATTAAATAGATAAAGGCAACTTTTAATATAATGAAAAGATATCGAAGTTATATTGTTTGTGAATAACAACAAATTATATAATAATATCTAAAGTGTGCTTCCATTACTGTGCAAAAATAAAATTAAATATTTAAAAAGGTATATGCATACACATATATGCATTTAATGGTTTAAAAATAAGTATACTACACTGTATTTATCCCTAGGAGCAGGCAGTAAGAAGTATTATTTTTCAATGGTCATGAAAATAATGTTTCATAACCCTTTGATGCTTTCAAGTAGTTATTATCTCATAAAACACATTAAAATTTATTCATATTATAAAATCAAGAACATAAAAACATACCAAGTGTCACCTTCTGATGGATTCACTTCACATCCTACACAAATATTTTTTCTGCCAGTAAAACCCAAGGAAGGTATACATCCAGACATCCATAATTTTTTTTCATTATTATTGCTATCATTCATGTATTTATAGGCTATTGGAAATATATTTTTATTCAAAAGATTTTTTAAGATCAATTTATATCGCTTTTTCAGAATAAGTAGTATAGGAGATTTACGAAATGTTATAAAAACAAACTTGCTGAGCACTACTTATTTTTGAGAGACAGACAGAGACAGCATGATCAGGGGAGGGTCAGAGAGAGAGGGAGACACAGAATCCAAACCAGGCTCCAGCTCTGAGCTAGCTGTCAGCACAGGGCCCAACACAGGACTTGAACCCACGAACCATGAGATCAGGACCTGAGCCGAAGCCGGACACTCAACTGACTGAGCCACCCAGGTGCCCCTACTTCTTTTCTTTCAAGCTAAAATCAGGCCTTAGTTTTCTGGAATTCAGGGAACAACAATGTGATTAACCCTATGTGCACACCATTCATGATTAAATCAGCTGAAGTCATATCCGGGCCAACTTTCATTGCTGAAATGACTTTATGTCGTGTCTTAAAGCCTGATCTCCTATGAGAAGTTTTTCAGGACTTTTCCCAGTTCTGGCAGGGTATTCTTTGGGTGAATAGTATATGCTTTCTCTTTAGACGTGGAACCCAAAATACACAAAATCTTCTAGGTCTGGAAACATCATAGTTACCAGGCACAATAATGACATTACACTAATTAATTCCTAACCCACTTCCTGAAAAGACTCCACATTCTGTTGCCCTTGTCCCTTGCAGGATAACTGGCTCATGAGACACTATTCAAAGATGTCAATATCCCATTCCCAAGGGATCAGTAGGAGCCTATCACCCTAAAAGTATTTAAGAGTTTTCTCTTCCACATGACCCTGTAACGTCTTCCTCCAGTCTTCATCCACTTGGAATTAGTCTAACCAGGACACCTTATAATTATTTGCAAATTTGTTCCCAAAACTCACAAGCCAAACACTAGGGAATTGGGATCCAGGCAGGGAGAACAATTTCCTGCAGCTCAGAGATTTTAAGTAGCTAATTCAGCCTTCTTTCTTGACTCACTGTGTTTTGGGGCAAAACATTCAGCCACTTGGGTCTCTTTGTTGATATAAGGCACTTGAGGAGCCAAATGTCACTAAGTTCTCAGTAAAAAGGATTTCTAGTAAAATAAAGTATGTAGAGGACACAGCCATGGGGAAAATTATTGCTCAAACTTCCAGCCATCTTACCCCATCTCCTTCTCTACACATTTAAGAAGTTACTGTCAGAAATTATGTAGCTAAGAGGAGAACCCATTCATATCTCTGCTTCATCTTTCCAAGGTTTGAAATCAAAACAGATCAAAGGAGAACTTCTGGAAATAATTGTTGTTTCTCCAATATTTTTAAAAGAGGAATCTATGTGAAATAAGTTTTGATTCCCATTTCTCTTGTTTTTGCAATCTCATTGATGGAATTGAAATGTGCAAGTCCTTTATGCCTTTTATTTCTTTGTGTTTTCTATAGTGTATCCAACAAAAATATATATTTAAGAAAGTCATCCTATTTGTGACACAAATTTTTAAGAACTGTAGGAAAAATAAAATTAAAGTATACAATCTTAACATAGCTCTTACTTCTCTTGCCTTATCCCTTTTAATTCCATTTTTAGAAGCATAAACACTTCATAAGCTTGACCATAACCTAAACCTTTAGGCTTAGGTTTGATGTCAAAAGTTAAATGGTTTTAGTAGTTAACTAAATTACTCCTGATAATTCGAGATGAAAGGTGAGGCCAAACTGTAATGGATAGAAGAATCTGAAAATGGGCGAACAAATGTGTTTGAGGGCAGCTTTATAAAATAAGCATTTAAGGGGCACCTGGGTGGCTCATTTGGCTAAGCATCTTGAACCTCGGCTCAGGTCTTGATCTGCTGGCTGGTGAGACAGAACCCCGCTTCAGGCTCTGTGCTGACTATGTGGAGCCTGCCTGGGATTCCCTCTCTCCCTCTCTCTCTGCTCCTCCCCTACTTGTTGGTTCTCTCTCTCTCTCAAAATAAATAAATAATCTTAAAAAAATAAAATAAAAGAAGCATTTATTCCCTAAAATATCACACTGGATGAACAGAACAGGAACTGCTGATTTTATTTAGTGTATTATCAATGAATATTCCTAAGCTGAAAAAAAATTCACTGGAAAGGCTAATTTAGTTCTGTTATAATCACCAGAGGTAATGGAGTTTACTAAGGATGAAATCTTTTATGTGTTTGTATCTGCTTTTAACTTCTACCCTTCCCAAGAGAATGTCTTTTGATGGACAGAGTTGGTACAGCCATCCCCATTTTTAAAAAAAGAAACCACAGCAGCAGGAGACAAAGTAGTTGTTGTCAGAGGCCCCCCTGGAAAGACTCCAGTGCAGCTGTGAGAGCCAAAGACACTAACTGGTTCTCCTGAATGTACTCTTCCACAAGGGAAAAATGAACTCCAGAATACAGAGCTTCAGAGTAAACCGATGTTAAATTCTACACAGCAAGTAAATACACCTTTTTTTATTTGTTTTGAGAAAGAGAGACAGAAAGCGAATGAGCATGAGCAGGGGAGGGGCAAGGAGAGAGGGAGGGAGAATCCCAAACAGGCTCCATGCTGACAGTGCAGAGCCCATCATGGGGCTCGAGCCCATGAACTGTGAGATCCTGACCAGAGCCAAAATCACAAGTCGGATGCTTAACCAACTGAGCCAGCCAGGCGCTCCAAATACACCTTCTTTGTCTATTGAATTACAGCTGACACACAAGGTTACATTGGTTTCAGGGGTACAGAACAGAGACTTGGCACTTCTACACTCGCGCTGTGCTCACCGCCAGGGCAGCTGCCGTCTGGCTCTGTGCGACACCCTCACAGCACCGCTGATGACACCAGGTGTTCGGTCTGCCTTCCTTGGGCCTTATTCACCCCTTCACTAGAAGCCTGCACCTCCCTCTCGCCTTCACCCACTTTGCCCAGGCCCTCCCCTCCTGCCCTTTGGCCACCACCAGCTTGTTCTCTGTAGGTAAACGTACCTTCAGCCAGGCGTTTTTCCTCATTTTCAGGCGCCCAGTCCACATGTCCGTCAGCAGCATTTGGGTGCAAGTGTGCGAAACAAAGGGCCGCAGCCTCCCCGACACGGCCAGTTTCAAACAGGTGGAATGGCTCCAGTTCTTGAGTTCGTAGGTCAGCAGTTTCATGGCCATCCTTTCATTCTGCTTGAATGCCTTCTCCAACACATCCAGGGCAAGCTGGCCAAACTGCCTGAAATGACACACCATTAGTGGCAAAAACAAAAGCAAGTGAGAGTCCCAGGAACGTTCAAAAAGATGAGGGAGGAGACCAATGCGAAAGGATGAACAACACAATAACCTCGGATTGCAGAAGCCCTTTGAGAGTGATTGCTGCTCAGGAGATGGACTTTTCTCCCTTTCTGGAAGGGTCTACACCGTGGTGTACAGAACATGGTTTACCCCAGGTGTGGCTGAGCTATCTACTCAGGGGAGAAGCCTGTCTACCCTACCAAACAGACGACCTATAGCTTGGTTTGGGGCTCCCTGACAAGACCGAATAAAGAATTTTTTGACAGAAAAGACTATTCAATACTGAACTAGAAATTTAGGAAAATTGTAGGGCCACCTTTTTTTTTTGTCCCTTTACCATTTTAGAAAATACACGGATGACTTAAGTAAGAAGCTAGACTTGGAGACATTTTTTGGGAGGTTGTTTACTCTAAAAGGGTAACCCTGCTATTCTCTTGAACTTTTTTTTTAATTTTAAAAAAATGTTTATATATTTTGAGAGAGAGAACAGGGGATGGGCAAAGAGAGCAGGAAAGAGAGAAAATCCCAAGCAGGCTCTGAGCAGTCAGAACAGAGCCTGACCTGGGGCTTATATTCAGCCATCCAGGTGCCCCTCTCTGGAACTTTTGTTTTGTTTTATCTTTTTTAGTTTTAGTTGTTTTTTTTTTGAGAGAGAAACAGAAAGAGCAAGCAGGAAAGGGGCAGAAAGAGAGGGAGAGAGAGAATCCCAAGCAGGCTCTGCACTGTTGACACAGAGCCCGATGTGGGACTCGAACATGCAAACTGTGAGATCATCACCTGAGCCGAAATCAAGAGTTCAACACTTAACCAACTGAGCCACCCAAGGTGCTCCTCTCTGGACCTTTAAAAGTCACAATTATACATCAGTTTCCATTAACTCTAGCTCTTCTTCTTTCCTCACTATTATAATGCTTTAGTAATAAAAAAAAATCAAAACCATTTCTAACTTTTCTATCTTTTGCCATCATGCTCTGGGCCTTTGAACACATAACACATTTATTTGTTTTCCTGCCTGAAAGGTACTAAAAGTAAACAACAAGTTTTCATTCAACTTAGTATCACAGAGTTTGAGAGTTCAAAATCATTAACTAACATTCTATGTGAGGAAACTAGAGTCCCCAAATCTGGCCAACTGAGTTACCCAATTAGTAAACAGCTGGCCTGGGACCAGAACCCAGCTCTCCTGACCTGAGGACCAGCTCTCTACACTCTTCCCTTTATTCCACAAAGTGCCTTGAAATACCTACCTAAAGACCCTTATTTATAGGAGAGCCCAGGAAATGCACAGCCACAAGCCCGTGCATCTTACAAGTTCTAAGGTGAGGGAGATAAAAGCGTCTAACCATTCTAAGAACTGTCGATGTTTAGCATGAAGTGAAGAGAGAAGTCCTACTTTGAGTAATTTTTCAACTCTTCTGAGGCATCATCCACCATGTTGCTCTCCTTAGCTTCATGGGCCATGGCTCGGTAGAGTTTACAAGCAATCACAGCCTTGACCGTGGCCTCCTCTCCATGCTGCCAGAAGAACATGGCCATCTTCTGTCTCTTCATTAGCACCGCCCAAACCAGCAGGTCATTGTAAGGGTAAATAAAGCCAGTAGACTCAGGGTCATCTGATATATTTTGCTCTTCTTTTGACTTCTTCCTTGATTTATGAAGGACTACAGACTTTTCCTGTTGGAAAATAAGACAGAAATGGAGTCCCAAATACTCAGATGCATGATATTAGAGCTAATGAAACATATCAGGTATCCTAAGAATATTTTTTACATCACTAACAAGAGATGGAAATATCAATAGAACTTTATAAAGCAGAAATCAAAACTGTGGCCTCTTAGGTGATCTACTTCTTATTGTGTCTGACAGATCCAGGGTCCAGAAGCTGAGACACCTTGTGTTCATTTAGCACAACTTAAAACACTGCACCCTTGGGATAGACCCCATAACGATATGACAGTTTTCAATTTCTCCAGGAAATGGGTCAAAATAACATACTGGATAAATAAGAACTATTAAAAATCTCTAAACTCACTTTATAAACTGAGTCATTATTTTTCCCTTAGAAAAACTTTACTAGTATTGCCAACATGCATCCAAACTGATTGGTTTTAAGTTTCCTTTCCTCTATTCTGATTATATTCCTCTGGTAATACTAATATATAATAACGAAGTACTATTCTCTACCTGGTAAACTAACACTTTACAACCCATCTCAAATGCCACTCCCTAACCCCCATGTTCTCCTATATCACTGTGTGCATATGTCTAATTCAATATTCATCATACTGCAATACTATATTTCTTTGGGGAGAGAGGGATCATTTCTCAGTCATCTTTATATCTTCTCTACCCATCTGCATCCCAAATTTAACCAAGCACCCAATATAATGCCTGCTAAATAATAAGATTCAATAATTAACCTTTTTTAATAAAGGGGGATTAAGAGAGAAAATTATAAGCTTCCTCTATTTCTATAAATAAAAGGAATTTGTATTCATTTATGGTGATTAAAGATAATTTTATAAAATATCCATTCATCCTAAGAGCTATGGAAAGCAACCCTCATCCGTCCAACATAGGAATCATTTAATATAGAAACTCTTGAGCAAAAGCATGTATGCCCAGAGGAAAGTGGGACGCAGGTAATATGGGGAGACGTGGAATAAGAACATGGCTTCTATTGCTCAGTTGGTGCTGGAAGACAGCTGTCTTTCACTATTGACTCACACCCATCTGTTTACGGTACTTGTAAAGGCTCTATTTGTGCCTCCCCCTCTCCAACTTTAAATGAAGAATGGTCTAACCTGCAAGAACAATTTTATTTCTGAGTCTATAAATAAATAAGTAGCACTGGGCTACATCTGTTGACTCTTGATGTCGGGGTTGTGAGTTCAAGCCTGACATTGGGCAGAGAGATTACTTTAAAAAAAAAAAAGTTTCAGGGACACCTGGGTGGCTCAGTGGGTTGAGTGTCCAACTCTTGATTTCAGCTCAGGTCATGATCCCAGGGTCATGGGATCTAGCCTGCGTGAGGCTCTGTGCTGAGTGTGGAGCCTGCTTGGGATTCTCTCTCCCTCTCTCTCTCTCTCTCTCTCTCTCTCTCTCTCTCTCTGTCCCTATGCCCTTCTCCCCTGCTTGTGTGCATGCTCTTTCTCTAAAATCTAAAAAAATATATTTTTTAATTTCTAAAAATAAGTAAGTGGTACCTTGAACCTGTAAGGCTGGGCAGTTCTAATGAACTGGGAATGGAGAGTGCTTTCTGTGGATCCATTTCTATTTCCTGAGGGACGTCTTCGGTGAAGAGGGGGCTCGGAACAGCTTTGAGCAAAACTGGTCACTTGCTGGTGTACATTATTTTATTTTTAAAATAAGACAAATGAGGAAAAGAAGATTATAATGGTAACAACTAACATTTCATTTCTAGGCAGTAATGAAAACAAAATATTACATTGTGTCATGTATCTTACCAAGTGTCCAATGGTTCTGCCTCTAGCCCGTAATTAGAATTAATTACTCACCCCACAAAAGCCTCTCATGACCTCCTCATTATTAAGCACATTGTTATTTCCTAACATCAGAGAGAACATGCTCTTTTGTTCCCTATTATATATCTGCATTCCTTCCCTATGTGGAAATTCCATTAAAAATCAATGGATGTTCTATACCAGGAACGGAGTTCAGAAGAGGCAATAAAGATTCACAGTTCTGATAAGAAAGAGTTCCCATTCACAAACAACTCCAAGGTTAAGTTCGAAAGTTATGCAACTTCTCCAGATGCTATGAATCACCACTGGAATTCCAGTGATTAGACCCAATAACAACACAATTGGTTGCTTATCAGCGTGAAGCTTCCATCAACAGAGACAAAAAAGGCATTCTAAAAGGGGCTGATACAAACTATAGCCTTTGAGCTACTTTACTTACTTATTTCAGTTTGCATTTTACGGATATAAATTAGAGAAATGATGGGATCCGAACTTCTAACAAAACACTCAAATTATTATCATTATCATTGTGATACAGAAGTAATAGCATTGTCAGTAGTCATCATAAGGACTATTATTAACACTCTATACCCTCAATATACTAGGAATATGTGCTTTCGGGTGTTATTTTATTTCATCCTTTTGACAAGTTTAGAAAAGAGATGTTCTATTACTATTCCATTTTATAGATCAGGAAAATGAGACACAGAAACGTTCCGTTTCTCACTCAAGATTTCACACTGAGCAAAACTAATACTCCATCGCATATCTCTCTGACTCCAAACCACATGTTTGTAACTGCTACAATCTAATTTACTCCGAGAGTTTACTATTAACTCTACTCCTTCGCCAGCAAACAGAGAAACGGGGAGCAATTTCATACCATTTCAAAAGAAAATCCCACCAGGGGTACTTGCCCAGCGAGCTCCCTGACAGGGTCAGTCCTCACACCTTGTCACAGGGAACTTCTCCTCAAGGAATATCTGCCTCCGGCGAAGGAGCTGACATGTCAAGAGCATCCCTATGCCTCTGAAATCTCAGTGAAGATCATTTTCTCCGTGAGATTTGAGTTTCTTTTTGTTTTGTTCATTTCTTAGAAGCAAGTTGGGCTTTCACTTTACCTGCTTCTTTATAAATAAAGGTCAAAGTGGCTTCATATTCTGGACTCCTTCTAGTGTCATCCTGCATAACTTGCTAGCACGGCCCAGCAGCCAAGGCCCCCTTGTCACTGCAGAACTGTGTCCTAGCGTCCACAGCACTATGCCTTTCACTGCCCCAGCCCCAAATGCCCCAAACCACCTTGTCTAACACTGCCATTAACTTCTAAGAAGAAAGTCTCTCTTCAGTCTATAATAACAGTGATTTTTAAGAAGCAAGCAATGTTTTCTCCCTCATCAACCAGGCAGCAACTCTAACTTTACATTCCTAGACGGTCAGTACCATGATGGAAAAGAAAATATGTACAGTGTGTATTTTTATACACTCTGCATGCATTTTTCAATATAACCCCGACACGCCTGTGCCAAGTTTGTCGATTCCAGACTACAGACTACTATGAGTTCATGATGTAAGCCCAGGGAGCTTTTCCCTTCTATATTTTCAAAAGGAGAGAAAAGAACTGGTCATCTCCCCCTCAAATCTTTCTCCACACATTACTTCTGTGGCAATACCACACACACTATTCCTTGCTCTGTATTACGGCTAGTTATGCGTAAATCTGTTTCCTCCGAGTTTCCGAACTCCTGATTTTTATGTGCACCCTGGCCCAGCACTGTCATTTACAGGTGGTAGAGACTCATGACCATTTGTAAACACGGACGTCCAGTTTACAGGCCACTCTTCACTGAACTTCCCAAGCCGTTTTTCTAAATGCGTGATTCCTAGTTCTCATCCCCAGCTTGACTAGGGCACTTACCAGTTGGGACACCTTACGTTTTCTATAGAGGTTGTTGTAGAGGGCTCTGAAACTTTTTCTGGTGTAGCTGCTGCGATACGCTCCACCAATGAGGTATTCAATGACCAATCCGATGTCGATCAGTGTGATTCGGTAGCCTGAGAGAAGGGCATGCTGAAACAAAACCACGTAACGACGGTAAAATTCAGTTCCTTTTTTATGTCTGGTTTGCCATGTTAGAACACCGCCCACTCAACTGCAAAGAGGTAAACTCACACTTTTCAGTTGCCTTTACTAACTGATCGATTAATGTGACCAACTATTGATACAGTCTGCTTGTTCAGATGGAAAAACAAACGTAGCCTTAATGTGTTTTTAGTTTCACAGACATCAAATATGTACTATATTTGCTCACTCAACTTTCTTTTTTCTCTCTCTCTCTCATGCATATACACAACTTGATAATAAAATGCACTTAAAAAATTTTATGTCTTTTATTTATTTCTGAGAGACAGAGAGAGACAGCACGAGCAGGGGAGGGTCAGAGATAGAGGGAGACACAGAACCAGAAGCAGGCTCCAGGCTCTGAGCTAGCTGTCAGCACAGAGCCCGACGCGGGGCTCGAACCCACAAACTGTGAGATCATGACCTGAGCCGAAGCCGGACACTTAACCCACTGAGCCACCCAGGCGCTCCAAAATGCACTTAAATATAGTCTAAAAGATTGTTTTGAACTGGAAATTATGTATTTACTATAAGAGAAGTAAAATCACTGGAGGATATCACCAAAATGTGCCTTTTTGACATATTATTTTGAATAAAAGTTACTTAAGAGAGAGCCTGTGCCAGAAGACACTCAGACCCCCCAACCCCATCCCCTTGAAAGCAGGAAGTAACTCTCCCTGTGAAAGGTACGCTTCCTACACCACAAGACAAAGAGACATCCTTTTCACCAGACACGAGAAATTTAGAGAGGAGAAGCCTGAATAAACAACCTTGTTACTTTTTTACTAATTTACTCTCCCACCCCAAATTTTGTTTAGAATTCCTTACTAACAGAGGCTCCCAAAGTTAACTTTTCTTTGTCCTGTCAATTCCTCCCACATATATTGACTGTCTATCTGAAAAGTATAAAAACTGCCTACCTCGGTCATTTCTTGAGGTCTCAACTTCATTACTGGACCTCTATGTGCCCACAATGAAATTTTGGGTGTTTTTCTCCTGCTAATCTGTCTCAGGTAAAATTTAATTCTTAGTCTCATTGGGAGAACCTTGGACTGAGGAAAACTTCTTCCTTCCCCTCAATATACTGAATGTATGCGATCCAAAATTAACATTGGGTTAGATCTCCCGTCTCTCCACTGAAATGGCTGGAGCACTCCACACTGTGTGGACTACATCACACACGACGTGAGAATATGGGAGGAAGCGGAGCGAGCAGAAATAAGGAGCATGGAATGGCAAAACAAAACAAGACATCAAAACATGAAGCTAGGCCAAAACAAACGTTATAGTTAGCAGGAGGGCTGAGCAGCCGATTTCCAAGCATATGGGTCTCGGTCTAAATGAAGACGACTTTGACCACTCAAAACCCACGTTCCTACCCCTTCATCACTGTTACTCTCAACCACCATTCATAGTACATTTTTTAAATTAAAGTATAATTGACATACAATATCCTATTTGTTTCAGGTCCTTATCATAGTGATTTAAAACTTTTATACATCATGAAATGGTCCCCATGGTAAGGCTAGTTATCACTGTTGCCATACAAAGTTGGTACCACACTGTTGGCTACGTTCCCTACGCTGTATGTTACATCCCTGTGACATATTTGCTGCAGAATCCCCATCACCCATTGAGCCCACCATGCAACCTCGGCCCTCTTTGGGAATCAACACTCTGCTCTCTGAATCTATGAATCTGTTTGTTTTACTGCTAGATTCTACATCTCAGTGAAATCACACTGAGATTTGTCTTTCTCTGTCCAACTTACTTCAGCATTTTTAAGGCACACACATGATTCTGAACAAGATCTCTGAAACAAACAGATTATGAATAATATTCATGAAGCTTTGAATAAGAAATAAGGTTTATGTAGTTATTTAAGTATATAAATAAATACATATTTATATAAATATATAAATAAATACAATAATACAAATATATATTTCATCTATGAATAAATGTAAATAATTTCTCTTTTTCACATCCATAATTAACTTTGGCAAGGAACACCAAAACCAATGCTTTTAGTTGTTCTTAGTTAAAAGCATATTCTGTTCCTTTTTTTCAATTTACTGTAATAGAATCAAGGTTCAAGGAAATAGTCTAAGGAGAATCATTTTGATATAGCAGAAACATGCACACTAAATTCATATCCGCACAGACACTTTTGCTTACTTCTAACTTGCATCTACATATCTTCCTCAGCCAAGGCCCTCCCACCAAGTCAACGTAGCCAGAAAGCCTGCACAGTCTCTATTAAGATACCAGACTTCAGAGAAATGAGGAAGTACTTTTAAAGTGTGCCAGGGATAGATTTTAATCACGGGGACAAAAAAAGTCTCTCTTACTTTTCTGCAGATGTGAATATAAGTTTTTGGTGATTAAAAGAGAAGGAATTAAGGCCTAAAAGTCTGTTAAAGTTGGGAAGGTTTGGGGGCGCCTAGATGGCTCAGTTGGTTAAGCATCCGACTTTGGCTCAGGTCATAATCTTGAGGTTCGTGAGTCTGGCCTTGAGCGGGCTCTCTGCTGACAGTTCAGAGCCTGGAATCTGTTTCAGATTCTGTGTCTTCCTCTCTCTCTGCCCCTCCCCTGCTTGTAATCTGTTTCTCTCTCTTTCAGAAATAAATAAAATGTTAAAAAAAAAAGTTGGGAAAGTTTAATAACTAATAGATAATTTTAAGTGGGACCTAACTCAAAGTTCAATGAGAACACTATGAGCAAAGTAAGAGCAAGCGTATAGAGCAGGGGGGTTCATCCTGGCCCCTAGAACAATGCTTAGACTTACAGAAGAAGATAGGACATCCAAGTCATCACTTAGAGTCAAAACAATAACAAAACAATGAAAATCACACATTAATCCTCCGGTAAACACAATAGGACAAGGACAAAATTTCTTTATATTTCAGCAAGCATTATCATCATTGGCAATACTGTTGTATTATGCTGAGCTAATGCTCTGATTGAAAGTTTTGTATGTCTCTGGTTCATATTTTATCAGAGAAAATAATTATCAGTTAATGCCACTTACTTGGTAGATTAAATCCTAAAAATGTAAAATACATTATAAGGAAAAAAAAACTTTGGAGGGTAGCTTGGTGATGAAGTTAGTCAGAGTTGGAGGCAAAGAGGGTAGGTAATTCACTAGAAAATACAAATCTGCATTTTACAAAGCAAAATCTGGCAACACCTCAATCAAAAACTAAGGCAATACTGAAAGAAATCTGCCCACATTTGTAATCAGGTTACCTGTTTCACATCTCGGACAAGATGGTGCAAGAGCATATTAGTGGGTCCTTGTTTCTATAATAAAGAAGAAAAGACAAAATTTAGTCCTTTTAATTACCATGTGCAAGAGGGAAAATATTCTATTTCAGAATGTATAAATAACCCAGAATACTGAATATTTTCTTCAGCCTCTTTAATAATGAAGCCCACCCCAATTAATTATTAGAAAGGTGTTTCCTAAGAGAAGATATAATTAGGTTGAAATAATTTTGAAGGCAAGATGTATTTTTTAAATTTATTTTAATGTTTATTTATTTTGAGAGGGAGGGAGATACAGAGAGACAGAGAGAGAAAGACACAGAATGTGAGCAGGGAAGGGACACAGAGAGAGGGAGACAAAGAATCCAAAGCAGGCTCCAGGCTCTGGGCTGTCAGCACAGAGCCAGACGTGGGGCTCAAACTCATGAACCGTGAGACCATGACCTGAGCTGAAGTCAGAGGCTAAACTGACTGAACCACTCAGGTGCCCCCAAGATGTGTTTTAAAAAGATATATATGTAGATAGTAAAAACATAATTAGCATAATCCCATTACACAATTCCATTCCATCAACAAATAATTTTTGAACGCTTACCATAGTCAAGTTTTGAGGGAGTCAGTGAAGAACAGAAGTACTTTCTTCATAGTATTTACAGTCTAATTGAAGAGAGTGAGGACTCAAAGAGGAAATAACCTAAACTATGAAGACTGTGTGGGCTCAAAAAGAGTTGTAAAAAGTTTGTGTCCTAAGATCAGATTTACTGTGAACTGGAGTATTCTAAAAGGTAGGCCTTGACTAGGGCTTTGAAGAAAGGGTAAGATTCAAAGAACAAGGAAGGACATTTCAAGAAGAGTGCTTGGCTTGAGCGATTGGTGTTTTCCAGTGAGCAAGCTGGTCTGCTTTCAGCAAAGGGTTTGCACTGGAAAGTTGCAGGGAAAGACTTTTAACAAGTCAATAAAAGCAATTTGTTCTTATTCACATCAATGGCTTTCATTATGGTCTTACTGTCGTATCCTCCTAAATTAGCTGATCTTGCTATTCTGTGTAATTAATTAAAATAAGAAACCCAGAAATGACCAGAGGATAAAATAGATTTGGTGAGAATGTTTGTCCTTTGGTTGAGAAATCTCTTTCTAATTTATCTTTGTACATGAAGGTTCAAGGAGGTTTGAATATTCAATATTTAGCTTAAGCTAACACTTCAGCGAATTAATACATAAATCTTATGGGTTGTGGGATGGCCCAGTACTCACTGTATTATAGAGCTCTTCCAGGCGGGGAATGGTAAGAAAACGATGGAGGTTCACTCCGTATTCTATTAGGAGCTTCACAAAATCCACTCGATCCATCACCAAAGCATCTAACATTGCTTGCTCCAGTGTGCCAGGCTGCAGAAGGCGAAAATACATAAGCGATGTAGAGATAATGAAGAAAGCAGAAATATGGAAAAGTAGAAATAACTAAAGAATTACATGTAATTCATCTCAATACAGACACAGCAATCATAAAATACAATCTTTTTTTTTTTTTATAAAATACAATCTTACTAGAAATGTTCAGGACCTGGGTGAAGAAATAATACAAAGTGAACTTGAAGGCATAAAAGACAACTTAAATAAATCTGTTCTTGTACCAAAAGACTGACAATTGTTAAGATCCTAAATTAATGTATAGGATTAATGTAATTCTAACTTAAAAAAATCAAGGTTAGTTTTTTGCTGTTGTGACAACTTGGCATGTTTTTATTTAAACCATACCAGTTTCTAGGGTCACCTAGGTGGCTCAGTCAGTAAAGCATCTGACTTGGGCTCAGGTCATGATCTCAGGGCTTGTGAGTTCAAGCCCCGCGTCGGGCTCTGTGCAGACAGCTCAGAGCCTGCAGCCTGCTTTTGATTCTGTTTCCCTCTCTTGCTCTGCCCCTCCCCCGCTCATGTTCTGTCTGTCTCTCTCTCTCCCGCTCTCTCAAGAATAAATAAAACATTAAAAATAAATAAATAAACTACTCTGGTTTCTGAATACAAACGGCAAATTAAAAATACTCATTTACATTTACTCTAACCTAAAACTTTACTAAAATTATAGCAAAATAATTTTTTTTTAAGAAATGAATCCACAAGCACACTGGGGTCCAGAATGTAACATTTTGGAAGTTGGAAAGAAGATGGCCAGGCAGTCCCCCGAAACCCAGAAGGTGAAAAGTCCCCAGAAATCAAAACTGGAAAAAGCCAAGAACCAAACAGATCTATGCCACAGAATCCTGGGAGCTCCAGTAAGAAATCAATGTACAAATACAGAATTTCTAACATTGAGACCTTCCCAATCCTCTTTCCCCATCTGACTTCCATGAACGCTAGCAACAAGGCTTTCACCTTATCCAAGCAGGGACTGGAGGGTTCTTTTCTGGTAAAGGAACTAAGAGAAAAGGCAGGAATATGCTGCCATCTCAGGTCCCCCAACAAACGGCATCAAGATCACTCCACCGTGAAGCTCAAAACTACAGTTAGGCTTCACCTACAGGCTCAGAATTTCTAAAGAGCTCTCTCTCCTCCACTCTTAAATAAAAATTCCAGAACAAACACACCACATTAATTTAGGATCTTTACACCTGTCAGTCTTTTGGTACAAGAACAGATTTATTTAAGTTGCCTTTTATGCCTTCAAGTTCACTTTGTATTATTTCTTCGTCCAGGTCCTGAACATTTCTGTTAAGATTGTAAGAATCAGACAATGCAGGAAGGAAGAAAACGTGAAAAACCAAGCTATCATTAATATTCTCAGTGAAATAAGATACTACACTCAGGATGCTTTAAAAAAAAAAGGCTAAGAACAAATCTGCTCTTAGAAATTAATAGTATGCTACCAAAAATAAAAAACTCCATCCATATAAGGCATGAAAAGTAAAATTGAGGAAATCTACCAAAAGAAAGATATGGAGAAAAAAAGGGAAAAGAAAGATTAGAGGAGCAATCCATAGGTCCAATATTTAAATGCTATGAAGTCCAGAAAAAGAACCTAGAGAAAACAGGAAGCCAATTGCCCAGCATGGAAGCACACAGGATTGCTACATTGAAAACACCTGCCCAGCATTATGGATCTAAAGACTCCCAACAGCACACATCACTGTGAACTCTGAAAACACTAGAAAGATATTTTTTTGAACTTCCAGAGAGGAAAAGAAATGGTCGAAGGATCAGAAAACAGAAAGATTTTTATTCTCAACAGCAATGTTGAATGCCAGAAGCTAAGCCTTCAAAATTAGTTCCAATTTTTAATGAAAATATTATCCAAACATGTGAGTTCTCAAAATGCTTCTCTCCCGTGTTCCCTTTCTCAGAAAGTTACTGAAGGACACACCCCATTAAGCAAAAGCAGGAAGCCAAACAAGAGGAAGGCATGGGACACAGAAAACAGGTGCTCCACGAAAGGACAGAGGCACAGGGAAACGCCACTGTGATGAAGGGACATCCCAGCACGCCAGCCCAGAACCAGGAGCAGCAGCGACCAGTCCAGATGGTAGCAGTGAGGGCGGCGCCACAGACAGAAATGGTGAGAGGTCTCTAAAATAGATGAATCAGAAAATAGCAATAGGACTTGTTACTTAGAAATATGGAGTTTTAGAAATGTCCATACAATAAAAAAAAAACGTCAAAAATACTTGGGTCTTCTGCTTAGCAGGGAAGAGAACTCCTGTTTTGTTTTGTTTTGTTTTGTTTTTTAGTGGCCTTTTAGTCCCATTAGTTTCATACCATTAAATCTTTTGAAAATGGGGCACCTGAGTGGCTCAGGTGGTTAAGCATCTGACCCTTGATTTTGGCTTGGGTCATGATCTCACGACATGGGGATCCAGCCCCGCATTGGGCTCTGTGCTGACAGTGGGGAGGCTGTGTGGGATTCTCTCTCTCCTTCTCTTTCTGCCCCTCCCCTGCTCGTGCACGTGCATGCACATTCTCCCTTGAGTGCTCTCCCTCTTCTCTCTCTCTCTCAAAAAAAATGTTTTAAATAATATGCATGTATTAGTTTCACTGAAAAATAATATGCCGATGGTATGGTCACAGCTACAATTTTTAAGAATGAAATGTTAATAGTGATTATCATTAGCACTATGGATAATCTTTGTTCTTTCTGCTTTTCTCTGTTTTCTGTTATTTCTATTATGGGTATGTATTATGTTTTAATGCAAAAATAAGAAAAACTTCAAGTTTGAAATAACAACAGGAAAATCTGGCTATAGAAAAAATAAATAAAATATCTTCCATTCTTTCTTTCTCCCAACTTTTTTTGCCAGGTTCAATTAGGCTGCCCTTCCTGGGAAAGGGGCGGGGGGGATATTTCTAGGGAGGCAAAGTTGATGAGAAAAATGTCTCCGTATCCTGGGCACCCAGCTATTACAAGGCTACCTCCACATCTCTCCAAAACCGATCTATCTGTCCTCCATTTTTTTGGTCCCTCCCTCACAAGTCAAATATTTTTCCCAAATAACTTCATTTTCATTATACCTTCCAATGTTGTCCATAAATTAGGATATGTTTCTTGGCAATGTCCATTCTGTCCCAAGCCATTGCCAGATTTAATTGTTCTGAGGCTGCTAAATTCGTGCCTAGGGTAAAAGAAGGGAACAATCATATGTCCTTTTTAAAATATCAACATAAAAAACCCGAGTTCCATGGAACATGAGAAGAGGAAACGAGAAAGAGACGTAACCAACCCTCTTCAGACACTCACCCTTTAGCAGAGCCGTTAGGATTACTAAATCAAGGTCTTGTGACTCCTCAGAATCAGCATCAAATATGGTAATCTATAGTAGTTGAAACACAGAAGGCCACACATTTTGGGAACTCATAAAGAAATGGTTTCAAAAAATACCCACAAAATGCATTCTATAGCTAATGAGTTGAGCAAAACATTAATGTAAAAAACCACATAGAGTTAATCTCCTTGATTTGTTACTCTCCCTTTTTACTCATAGAAAACTTTTAAAATAGGGTAATGGAGAATTGTGAAAGCTCAAGGGAAAAAAACTTAAAAGACTCCATGTATCCCGCAGGAAAAATGAAAATACATGACTACACTAAATTTACTATGCACACACTATAATGAAAAAAACCTGTGTCAATTCCTTTTTTAAATTTTTTTTAATGTTTATTTTTGAGAGAGAGAGAGAGAAAGACAGAGTGCAAGCAGGACAGGGGCAGAGAGAGAAGGAGAGACAGAATCTGAAGCAGACTCCAGACTCTGAGCCGTTAGCACAGAGCCCAACACAGGGCTCAAACCTACAAACTGTGAGATCATAGTCTGAGCCAAAGTCAGACACTTAACTGACTGAGCCACCCAGACAACCCTCAGTGTCAATTCTTAATGTAAAAAAAAAAAAAAAAAAAATCCTTTTGACAAGATACCATATGATATCCTTCTGCTCATGTAGCATAGAAACTAAAATTTTTGTTTTTTTAATGAGAAGTGAATCCTCAAGGATTTGTCATAAAATAAGTGAGGTAATTACAATACACCCGGTGAGTAAGTACAATAGACGGCACAGATGGTCTTCATAAGGTCAAGGTCCAATGCACCCTGGCATGAGGCTGATTTTTTTAAGACAAATAAGGATTTTATTTCTGATTATAAAAGGTCGCTTGCTGTTAAGGAATGTATCTCAATCTTTCTAAATGAAAATATATTTTATATAGTAAAGGGAACTGCCGGGGGAAAAAAGAGCCATGTCTGGCAAGCCCAGATATGCCACTAACTAGTGAGTCTTAGGAAAATATCTTCAGGCACTGAATCTCAGGTTTTTCATCTACAAGGTAAGAGGAACCCACTAAATAATCTCTAAGGTCCTTTAAAGACAGAATAACTATGCTTCCACAATTCCGGTGTTGATTCCCTCCAACTAACAGCCCCTCTATGCGCATGAATAAAATCAACTCTCATGCAGAGTTGAGGACCTAACTCCTAACCTGCGCAAACCTGTCTCGGACTACTCTAGCCTCCTCTTGATCGTGACACTGTCCATTACTCTCTTGGATGACAGGAAGACACAAATGGAAGGGTGATCGTGTTAAGATGTCCTTTTACTGAACACTGTGGGAAATATTAAATGTCGCAGGCCACGGACAAGACTTCAACTCTGAGCCCGGTTCAGCTCTCTCATTCTGTGACTGCTGGCTCTGGGCAAATCACTTAAATTCTCTAGGTTTTAGCTTTGGCATCTCTGAAACTGGAATAAAGAGTCACTGCCATATGGAACTCACTCACGGGGCCACTTGGGGTGAAAAAAATACATTTGAAAACATGTTGGTAATTGTATACATGGTTGTTATATTTGCTGTTATTAGGTCAACTGAAACCTTAAAGTGTTTTTCATGTATGTTTATCCATGCTTTGTCCAGCCTGAATTTGTTCAATTTGTTTGTTTACTTGAGACCAGATGCTTAAATATTACCAAAACCTTGTATGATTTAGTCTAGCTTTTGAATTCTGGAAAGGTCACTGTGAATCATGACATTTTTGCCTATTTACTATAATTGTTGGATTTGTATCATCCAAGTTATTGATAAAATTTTTGATCAAAGAACCCTAAAATATGGAAATCCTTTTCTGAATCTATATTATGTTCACATACCAGAGTTTGTGGCCTCCATTTTTGGTCCCAGAGTAAATTCTCCCCTTTCCCATTGTTCAGTGAGTCCCCGAAGATCTCCTACCGGATCTCCTAGGATGTTATGATGCACTCATCCAAGCCAGTAGACAAGTCATGGAGCTATGCTTTTACCGTCTTAAAAGGTTTGTGAGTGATCATCACTAAATGTGGTCAGTCTTCTGCAATACTGGCATGCTGGGTCTTTCCCTAAGTGCAGCCTGACACTTGAGTATATTGTGGGGTGGTGGGCAGGGGAGGGAATAAAAAGCCAAGTTTACTCAACTAAGGGTCAAGTTCTCTAGACCCATGTACAATAAAATTAAAATTAAAAACTCCTTATTTGGGGGGTACCTGGCTGGCTCAGTTGGAAGAGCATGTAACTCTTGATCTTGGGGCTAAGAGTTTGAGCCCCACACTAACTATGGAAAGTACTTAAAAAAGTAAATATCAAAATAAAATCTTAAAAACAACAACAACTTAGTTTTAAAAGTTGTGGAGGGGCGCCTGGATGGCTCAATCAGTTGAGCATTCGACTTCAGCTCAGGTCATGATCTCATAATTTGTGGGTTCGAGCCCCATGTCAGGCTTAACGCTGAAAGCACGGAGCCTGCTTCAGAGTCTCTGTCTCCCTCTCTCTCTACTCCTTCCCAACCTGCTCACTTGTTCACACACATGCATGCTCTCTCTCTCAAAAATAAACATTAAAAAAAAATAAAAGTTGTGGAAATAAATATTATAACTGATGCAAATTATCACTTTTAGAGTAGGTTATCAATTCATCATACTCACAGAATCCCTATGCACCATACACTCCATGAGAATTTGAAAAAGGTGCTTGGATTGCTTAAGACTAAAGTTGAAAGTGTTCTGAATCATGCCGATGATCTCCTCCTTCACCTGAGGACGTAGGGTCCTGGGAGAGAGAGAGAAATGGTCATGACTTGGTACAGTGCAGAGAAGAGAACAAGCCAACAACTTCAGTGGGAAGCGGGACAACTGTCTCATCCGGCTGAGAAGGTTCCCGTGGATGCCTCTGCCGTGGGAGCCAATGAGCAGGAAGCAAAGGGAAGCAGGCACCGGAAGAGGCGGAACTTGAAAGTGAGTATGGATGGACCAGCCATGATCCCGGAATGAACACGCTCTGGGACAAGATTCTCGAGCTGACAGATTTCCAGGGGACTGTGTATCTCCAGAAAGTGCGGGCCTCGTATCTCAAAGAGTCAGACACTCCAAAAGGCTTGAGAAGCACACATCTAGGGTAACTTTAGGAAAGAAAGACGCGGAAAAGAATAAGAACAGGGGCACAGGGCAGAAGTAGAGGCTGGGGGCTGAGGGGAGACAGGGAGTATAAGGAAAGAGTCGTCAGAGCATTTATACCATAAGTAGTACACGTTTATTACGTAAATTGGTGGGCCAGTATTTAGTTCCTAGGCATTATATTTACTTACACGGGAGAAATATCGTGCTTTTAAAAATGGAAAAATCACACTGGCTACAGCATGGCTAGAGAAAAACTACCTTTTTATTTGAAAAGATTACAGAGTTAAAACCTCAGATAAATACAATATATGTTACATAGAAACCAGAAAGCTGGTTTCCCCAATTCTTGCTATTTTTACTAACGGCAAATGAACCTGAAGGTGCCCAGGGCCAGCACTGGTCTCCTCACTCACCACAGGGTCTTCTCAACTCTCAAGACCAACCGCAGGAGCCTCTCTTCCCTCCCTCCCCCTGGAGATGCTTTTTTCCCCTGAAGCTCAGATAGGGTTCAATAGCCCCTGATAGAGGCACAGCCATTCTTTAGCTAAATAAAAAAAAAAAGGAGGGGGGGGGGCAACTTGAATCAGGGGAGAGCATTCTGGTGTTAATTAATACACATAAAAATCACTGAAAAGTTAATTCCAGTCTCTGCCCCCAAGGATGTCTGGCCCACATAGAAGCAAGCTTAAAGAACGAAAATGGAAGAATAAATAGTCACCGTGGTTTAAAAACTGAGGAGTCAGCAACTCACCCTTCATCTGCCAAGTGTTTGTAGGTGAAGGCCAGCAGATCGGCCGCCCTGCCTGTGCCTTCACACACCACCACCGGGTCTTTGTCTCTCACGGTCTCCCACACCGCGAGGATGACGTTGGGACCTCCTTCTACCACCAGCCCCACCACGGGCACGCCTTGCCTTGAACCTGTTTCAGATGACAAACACCAAACTGTTACAAAGAAATCCTTTGTTGGCCAAGCATCCATTTTGGTTTCCTCAACACAAGTCTTTCAATTACTACATAACCCTGTGACTTGCAATCACCCCTCTTACTTCCTGGACTCACTCAGGCTTGCTTAGTTCAAGACCAAGCCGGAAGGGTGCACTTTTAATAAAGTCACTTAAATATGATGAGAGTTTCTTCATGCTTTCCCCAGTTAAAAAAGTACCTAAAGGTTTTCACTAATTACAATTTAATTTTTTTTTAATTTTTTTCTTACATTCATTTATTTTTGGGAGACAGAGACAGAGCGAGAATAGGGGAGGTACAAAGAGAGAGAGAGAGAGAGAGAGAGAGAGAGAGAGAGAGAGACAGAATCTGAAGCAGGCTCCAGGCTCTGAGCTAGCAGTCAACACAGATCCTGACACAGGGCTCGAAGCCATGAACCGTGAGATCAAGACCTGAGCCAAAGTCAGATGCTCAACCAAATGAGCCACCCAGGCACCCCCCAAAAAAACTTAAGTTGTTTTATTTTGAGAGATACAGAGAGAGGGAGAGAGCAAGGAGGGGCAGAGAGAGAGAATCCCAAGCAGGTTCCTCACTATCGACAACAAGCCTGACATAGGACTTAATTAACCTCACGAACCGTGAGATCATGACCTGAGCCAAAGTCAGAGGGTTAACCGACTGAGCCACCCAAGTGCCCCAAATTTTTAAAAAATTTATTATAAGTAGTCTTCAAGAAATTTCAACTTTTCATTGTGGAAAAACTTCAAATATATCTTGGAAAAAAAACAGAAATATAATGGTTCCCAATGTATCTATCACTCACTTCCAAAAATGATCAAAATTTGCCAATTCACTCAACCTCTAATGATGATTATTTCTAAGGACAAGATCAGAAGGGTAACTCTCAAAGACTTTTCTATTTCAACATATTCTATTTTTAATATATTCCTCTGTTTAAATTTCTTATCACGAGGATATATTATTAAAGCAAGGAAGACAAAAAAAAAGGAAAGACCATCGAGTCATTCTTTTTGAGAAGATATTAAGTGAAAAAAGTTACAGAATAATGTATATAGCATGATCCTTTTTATAGTTTTAAAACCACATACATGAATATATATTTTATATATGTCTGTATTGTATATGATATTTGTGTATATGCATGATATATATGTACATGTATGTGTATGTGTATAAATATATGCCTATATATCTTTACATATATATATGACTACATCCAACTATTAATAATGGAGAAGGGAGGGGATGATTTCGGGAAATGTTGAAAAAGAACCATTAATCATGAATTATTGAAATCTAGGGAAAAAAATTTTATAAGAGATCTCTTATATCCTATATAATGAAATACTATGCAGCCATTAAGGATGTGCTAAGCTAGCCTTTTTTTTTTTTAATGTTTATTTATTTTTTAGAGAGAGAGAGAAACAGGGCACAATACAGAATCTGAAGCAGGCTCCAGGTTCCAAGCTGTCAGCACAGTGCCCAACGCGAGGCTCAAACTCATGAGCCGTGAGATCATGACCTGAGCCCAAGTTGGACACTTACCAACTGAGCCACCCAGGTGCCCCTAAGCTATGCTTATTGATGTAGAAATGTGTCCAAGTTGAAAAAAGCATGTATATTATATGAATCTAGTGTTTGTTTTAAAAATGTTGCTCTTTGTGCATGTGTGTGTGTGTGTGTGTGTGTGTGTAGAAAATTTCTAAAATTTCTATGATCCTGACAATAGTTAGTTTTTTATTGTTAGAATATGGAAAACCCTTGCTTTTCTTATAGCTATCTTTGCTTTATCTAAATATGAGAGTATACAGGACTTTTATCATCAGGAAAAAAAAATCAATAAGGGTAAAGAGAGAATTCAATTTCTACTGGGTATATCTTTCTTAAAGCAATAACTAATTCCCACAAAAATAAAAATATTTATGATTATTTCCTATGAAAAGTATCACACTGATGCTATTAGTTAAATGTGTTTAAAAAAGAAAAAAATTGTCAAGTTCTTGCGGAGAAATCTCACTAGAGAGCCGCCTCAACTCTTGGAACCCAGGGTTAGGCAAGAATCCAATATCATGCCTCCAAATTAAAAGCTCCTAGAACGGACATGGCTAGAAAGCACGCTGCTCCACTGAGAGCTGGATGATGAAGAGATACAGAGGCATCTGATCCTGTGCTTTCTATTCTCAGAGGCTCAGAAACAGACACTGGCCACATTTCAAATGGCTGAATCCAGGAATTCCTATAGCAACTTTATGATGTCAGAGGTTTTTGGAGGGGGTTATTTTGGGGTTTTTTGTAAGTACTCTTGGCCAGGATCAAGGGTTTGCTGGGGATTCTAAAAAGTCCAGCTGAAAAGAAATGAAAATCAACAAATATTTAAGGATTTCCATTCCCTCCAAATAAATCTCTTTTTAAGCAATACAAATATGGTAGAAAGTAGTGAACATGATGGTATGAAAATCAGCTTTGATACATAAGAATTGTGGATCTGTTGGGGACTTTTTTGTCTTCCTCCCTCCCATCCTTCCCTCCTTCATTAATCCTTTTTCTTCCCCCCTTCTTCTCTCTCCTTCCTTCCTTCCTTCCTTTCCTGTGTGTGTGTGTGTGTGTGTGTGTGTGTGTGTGTGTGTGTGTGTGTGTAGGTGGCTTCCTATTTTTGCTTCTTCATATTGGCTTTCCTTAGAATAATAAATGTTACCAATACACTGAAATGGACTTCACATTCTTTCTCTATACACAGAAACTCTCCACATAAATCCTAAGTTTCATGACCTTTGAAAGTAGAAATGTTCCTTGACACCATAGGTAAACTTCAGGTTGTATGCATTCATCCACACATGAATCAGAATAAGAAAGACCAGACTTTGCTCTCCTGGGGCACATTATCATGCTGAGCAATTTCTGTGGTAACCACACATCCTCAAGAGAGACAACGGGACATTTCAGGTAATTTATATTTGCGACCCCAAAAGGAGCCCTTCCTGTAGGGATTCTTCTCTGACCTGTCCTCTCCTCTGTGGGTCTCCCTTCCCCCACTCACATCTACTCTGCAGAGGACCTGACCCTCTCTCCCCTTTCCTGACTTAAATGAGCCTCCAACCTTCACTCACACTAAGCACTAAGTGACTGGCAACAGTTCCCAGGGTCCCTCCCACGCACGGCCCCACTCCAACAAGGAGATTACCTGTATCAAAGGAGAAGGAAAGGAGGGTAAGAAACACACATTCATTAAGAGCATACTATACAGCCAGAATATTCTAGGCACATCAAACATATGTTATCTCAATTCTCAAAACAAAAGGTAGACAGTTCCTTCCCTTTTATATTAAGAAAACAGTTTAGAGGCACCTGGGTGGCTCATTTGGCTAAGTGTCCAACTCTTGATTTCAGCTCAGGTCATCATCTCAGGGTTGTGAGATCAAGCCCTGAGTCAGGCTCCACACTGACAGCACAGAGCCTGCTTGGGATTCTTGCTCTCCATCTCTCTGCTCCTTCCCTACTCATGCTTTCTCTCTCTCTCTCTCTCTCTCTCTCTCTCTCTCTCTCTCTCTCTCTCTCTCAAAGTAAATAAATTAACTAAAAAGAAGAAGAAATAAAACAGTTTAACAGATGTATGCTCCATTGGCCAAGGTCACAGACAGTAGATGACAGAACTTTGGAAGGACATTTAGCATTTTCAATCAAAAACCAAAGGTTGAAGAGGACTTGAACCTCCCAAGGGCCTTTGCTCTCTGGTCTTTGTCAAGTGTGAAAGTATTTTGTAGAATATTTAACTCATGGAAAGAGATAGAGGCTCACTTCCTGCTGCCTTGGATGAAAAGTCTCCATTTCTCTAGGCAGAATCTACCTTTCCACCTCTCCACCCAAGGATGCTTGCTTGCGAATTCTGACCCTTTCCTCTCCTTCCTACAGATACTATTACAAAAGAAACAACAGGCCAAAAATGGAGTCCCTTGTGCTAAGCTCCACATCAGCAAATGAAGACTTAATACCTAATTGCAGTTGTCGCCTCCCTCAGGACTGTAACCTTTAATCAGTCAGTGGGGAATTATCTAGTTGATACTAGTGAGGTAATCCACCTGGTGGGACCCCCACACCCACCCCATCTTCCCCCAAAGGAAAGTAACCTTGCCCAAAACAATCCACTCCTTGTTAGAATAACTCCCTTGCCACACCTCCTTCTGCCTATAAAAGTCTTCCATTCTGTCCAGCTCCTTGGAACTCCTTTTTACCTGCTAGATGGGTTGCTGCCTGACTGATGAATCACTGAATAAGGCCAATAAGATCGTTTCAATTTACTCAGGTGAATTTTGTTTTTAAACACTACCAAGATGGCCATCTCAAAGCATCCCTGGAAGCATGACACAACACTGATACCTTCAAAGGTCCCTATTATTATTATTTGTTTACTTGTTTGTTACACTCATCTTTAAAAATTTTTATTTAAATCCAAGTTAGTTAACATATAGTATAATAATGGTTTCAGGAGTAGAACTCAGTGGTTCATCACTTACATATAGCACCCAGTGCTCATCCCAATGAGTGCCCTCCTTAATACCCATCACCCATTTAGCCCATCCCCACCTCCATCCAACATCCCACCAGCAACCCTCAGTTAGCTCTCTGTAAGAGTCTCTTACAGTTTGCCTTCCTCTCTGTTTTTATCTTATTTTTCCTTCCCTTTCCCTATGTTCAACTGTTTTGTTTCTTAAATTCCACATATGAGTGAAATCATATGGTATTTCTCTTTCTCTGACGAACTTTGCATAATACACTCTACTTCCATCCATGTTGTTGTTGCAAATGGCAAGATGCCATGCTTCTGATCACCGAGTAATATCCCATTATATATACACCACATCTTCTTTGTCCATTCATCAGTCAAGGGACATTTGGGCTCCACTCAGTTTATCCAAAGGATACAAAAATACTGATTCGAAGGGGCGCATGCACCCCAAGGTTTACAGCAGCACTATTAACAATGGCCAAATTATGCAAAGGTCCCTATTTCTAAAAGCTCTGTTTGCTTTTACCCCTTTCCTGTCTAGGACACACCACCATATATGAAATGTCATCCTCCCTGATGATCAAACAGATATCCTCACTCTTCTCAGACCTGTCTCCTTACTGCTCTTTAGTTATTCCCATTCTGGTATCAATACTCCCCCTACCCAACCATCCTCCACCCATCCAACCCTACAGCTGGCTGTAGACTCTGCTGAAGTCTGTCTCCACCATTCCACAAAACCTCTCCTGAGTATGCTGTCTCCAAGACTTCTTCCTTTCTCCTGCCATCCACAACTCCGCACCACCTCACATTCTGCTTTCTTCTGGCTGTGGGTTCATACGTGTTAATTTAGGCAGAGACCAGCTTGGACCTCTCCACTCCGTATGGATGACAAAGGAGTGCCTTTCTCCATAGCAGTGCCCCAGCCAGGCCCTGGTGGCTGAGCCTCTGTGGTACTCACGGCTATGGATCTTCTGCAGAGAGAGGTACTTTTCCAGGTTCCTCCTGAGATTCATCTCATTTCCATACTTGCCCACAGTCCCATCATCGGACAAGATGAAGTGGGAATGCATGCTGTTGAGTGTGGTTAGCTTGCTGAGGGGGTTGCCCAGGGTCTGGTACAGACACACCACCTGGAAGACAAGAGGGAGTCAGCGCTCGAGGTCCTTCCCTAGAAGCTCAACTGCTCCCAGGGATGCCCATGTACCATGGAGTTCCTGCCAAGCCTAATAAGTGCTACTTGCTCCCTAGAGAGGTGTTTCTCAAGCTATCTGCAGTGAAGAATCAATTTTTTTAACCTCCCATTTTTTATAGATCTCTATGTGGTCCTACTATGTGTAACCAGTGTGCAGCTCACACTATATGAGACTCAAAACACAAGGACACAAGTTCAACAAGTCTTGCACAGACTGTGCTCAGCAAGATAAGCCCACTGGCCATATACTTAGATGTCACAGCACTGCCACTTGCTAAAAATGGCTCTAAATATTTATCTTTAATTTCTATACTTACCCGGTCTCAGACTGTAATAAAGCAATTAAAGGATTACAGTAATATGCAGACTACATTGCTATCCAGAAAATATACCTTTCAATAGATCTACTCCAAAATCATATTCTGACACTTGCTTTTTTTTTTTCTAGTATTGAAACGAAGAGTGACAGCCAACCAACCAAATGGAGATCCATCCATTCCATATAAAATAGCCCGATCTTTATTAATATTTGTGGATTCTTCCTTAAGCCATTCCAATTCTCATTTGTTTTTAGAGATGAAAAGCACATTATTTGGAGTAGGAGGGCCCAGACTCTTCTACTTCCTAACTTTCACTCTGAGTAACTCCTGCCTCCTTTCTCAGGCTGACTTTCTTCATGTCTAAGTGAGAATAATTCTGACAGCAGAGGGTGGCTGGAAGGCTTAAGAGAAATAATGATGTAAAAACACTATAAAATTTACCAATATTCATCTTTAAAAGTTATCTTTGTAATTCCTAAGAGTGATACTGATCCCAGAAACCAGATTTAATACATTTGAAGTATCTTATCAAAACATTAATAGCATTTTTATAAAAACAAAAAATGGACAATAGAAGAATTGTTAAATTATAGTACTATTAAAGTACTACAGTATAGTAGAACATTACTAGGCATGAAAAATTAGAATGCACCTTTCACTCCTAGAATGTGTTCTCTTAATATTATTTCCCACTAAAAGCAACCAGCCATTTCTCTAGGAGCCAAAAATATATATACACAATTATCCTGGAACAGTTTTTTTTTTCCAAATTAAAATAGAAGGAAGGAAAGACAACTAGAATTGTGTTAAAAGGACTCAAGACATAACTTGAAAAGTTTCCACAGGCCAAAATGGGACAAGTTGGGCATACTTAAGAGGAATGACTAGAATGGAATAATGACCTGAAACATATTTGATATGTTTCAAAAAAAAATCTCATTGTTCACCTTGGAGAATGGTAAATAACCAACTCATTGCTTTGAAAGTTGGAAAATAAAGAGAGAATCAAGCATTCTGTCCTTTCCCACACAACAGTACCACAAAGTAAACCAAATGGTTGATGAGAAAATGTTTCTCCTTATGGAATGTTTAAGCTAATAAATGCAGAACATTATAATTACATATCAGTATTTTCAACTCTGTTGAGGTCATGAATCTAGGCAATGACATTATAAAAAGAAAAATAATCATACATTATGAGGGGAAGGACAGACACATCTCTTACGGCATAAATTTGCACAAAAAGAACTTGTATCTAATCATACGTTTGGATCAAACTGCCAACTTAACAGAAAAGATGAGACAAAGAAAGAGGCTAAGCCCTACTATAATAGGCTAAATCTGCAAAATCCAAACTATGGGAAACGTTTAGGACAAACGACCTAATTTCTTTTTTTTTCCAGATTACTTATTTATTTTGGGAGAGAGAGAACACATGGGAGGGGCAGAAATAGAGGGGGGAAGAGAATCCCAAGCAGGCTCCACACTTACAGCACAGAGCCCAACTCAAGGCCTGATTTCTTGAGGCCTGATTTCACAAACTGCAAGATCATAACCTAAGATGAATCCAAGAGTCAGATGCTTAACTGACTGAGCCACCCACTCAGCCCATGACCCAGTCTCTTTAACAAAAAATTGCACCCCCCCAAAGAAACAGGAGATGAAAGGGATATCCATAGATTAAAAATGACTGAAAACAAGAGAGGACATATCAACTTGTCACATTGTAGGGAACTTTTCGGGATGATGAAATCAAATGACTAAAAATATGGCACAATCAGAATGTTGAACAGAGACTAGTTATTTGTGATATTCAGGAATTAACTTTTAATTTTTTATGTATGAAAATGGCAATGTGGTCATATATTTAATTGTCCATATATTTTAGAATACTTACTTTTTGGTACTTAGAAATACCAAATTATTGGCAAATTAATTGGTTAATTCAAAATACTGGTAAAATATTTACCAATGATGTTATTTGGTATCTGGGATTTGCTTCAAAGTCTGGAGTGGGAATGGATAAGGGACAGATGAAACAAAATTGGCTCTGAGCTCATAACTGTTGAAGCTAGAAGATAGGTACATAGGAGTAATTTTAATAACTCTACTCCTTAATATGTTTGAAATTCCAAAATGAAAGTTCAGATAAACCATATACATGTCTATATTAATTTACATAGAGAAATAATTAACTTACATAGTGAAGTAATTATGTTAAATAATTAAGCTAAATACCAGATTCACATCAGTAGGTTTCTGTTACTACTTTTTCTCAGTCTGTTTTTTATTATGCATATATACATATACATAGAAAAAATTCTGGAATGATACACACCAAAATGTTAATAGTGGTTATCTCTGCTTTTCACATCTTTTGTAATACTTGAGATTTTCATCTGAAATATACACTACTCTTATAAACAGACTTAGACAAGTTCCTTCCCTTTAGAAAAACAGTCAGGATCAAAGAATCAATACACAGGATAAGGCAGAGAGTAGTACAAGATAAGGAAAGAGAGGGTTCACATCAGGAATGTTATCACATGCACGTCCAGGCAAGAAACTCGCCTATTACTCTGAGCAAGACGGGAGCCATTGAAGTGTTTTTCACAGAGAAGGGGCCCGATCTGATCTGCACTTTAGAAGAACCGTCTGGCTACTGTGTTGAGATGAGATTGCAGTGAGAGACAAGGAGGAGAGGAGGGAAGGCTTTCATGACAATCATCGAGGAGACAGAAAATGGTGGCTGTGCGGTACCAGTGGAGGTAATGAGAAGAGGTCAGATTCTGGATGTATTTTTGTGTTTTAAGTGAAGCTAAAAATGGGGAGTGAGATGCCTGGGTGGCTCATTCAGTTGAGTGTCTGACTTGATTTGAGCTCAGGTCATGATCCCAGGGTTGTGAGATCAAGCTTCGTGTCTGGCTCCACAGTGAGCATGGAGCCTGTTTAAGATTCTCTGGCTCTCCCTCTGCACCACCCCCCCCAACCTGGCTCACGTGCACAGGCATTCTTCTCTCTTAAAAAATATTTAAAAAATAAAAGGTGAAGCTGAGATGCTTTACTGATGGATTGGGTTGAGTTGTGAGCCAGAGATCATTCTAGGATTAGACCAAGGCTTTTGGCTTGGACAACCATAAGGATGGGATCACTATTTTCTAACATAGGAAGACCAAAGTTGGTATAGAGTATATTACATTTCCAGGTGGTGCTGAGTTGGCATTTGGATACATGTTCATTCCCTTTTGTTGTGAATGGGTTGTCTACTTACATCTTTTCCAATAAGGTCTCTCTGGTTCTCAATGACACCCCAAGGAGGGATTCCAACTGTCCAGATTTTTCTCAAGGACCGGAAGGAATGGGCTTTCAGGGCATCCCCAACATGTTTGGACACACCTATGAGCAATCAGTTTAGAAGTCAAACTTTTATGCACAGATCATACAAAAACACTGTGACTGCAAGAAAGAGACAAATGGCAGATATATGCACAAAGCCATTCGTAGGGAAAGTTGCTGGCCAGTGGAATTAATTTCTGATCTCTTGGCCTTTTCTACTCTCTCTGAACACCTCTTTCTCCTATGCTGAACAATTACCTGAACAATTCTCCTCCCCCTGTGGGTGGGTTTTGCTGACAGCATCAGTACTGCCCCTATTTTTCACTGACCAGAAAGTCTTATGAGGCCATCATGGATTTTTTTTTTTTTTTGGTTTACTTATTTTATTTTGAGAGACAGAGCAGAAACAGGGGAGGGGCAGAGAGAGGGAGAGACAAGAATCCCCTGCACACTCTGTACCATCAGTGCAGTGCCCAATGCAGGGCTCAAACTCACGGACGGTGAGATCATGACCTGAGCTGAAATCGAGTCAGATGCTTAACCAACTGTGTCACCCACGCACCCCTAATCATGAATGTTCTAAATGTTTGTTTTTTTTCTGTAATAATCTCTACTGTTCCAGCAAAACATCCTGCAGATGTGTCCCTTGCTTCATTGAAGCAAATTAATTTAGTAGCTTATATACATAAATATACCAGAACAAATGCGTTCACACTTGCCCTTCTGGGATTAACAATAACAATAATTATAAGAGCCAACACTCACTGAACTCTCACAATGCACCAGGTACTTTTTTAAGGGTTTTACATGTATTCAAAACCTTAGTCTATTTCATAGGTGAGAATTGAATCATAAAGAAGTTAAATAATTTGCCCAAGGTTGTAGAGCTGATAATTTGTAGAGTTTGGATTCCAACCCAGAATATTGGACTTTTCTTTTTTGAAACAGGCTTTGTGTTTTAAAGCAGTTTTAGGTTCACAGCAAACTTGAGGCATTGGTACTGATTTCTCATGTAACCCTGCCCCTATGCACCCTTAGCCCCTGACCACCATTAACATCGCCCATCAGAGTAGCACATTTGCACCCCTGATGAACCTACACTGACACATGATTATCACCCAAAGTCCACACTGTACACTAGGGATTGGTGCTATAGATTCCATAGGTTTGAACAAATACATAACGATACATTTCCACCATTACATTATCAAAACAACATCACTGCCCTAAAAATCCTCCGCACTCCCCTAATTCATCCCCCCCTGAAACCACTTATCTTTACACTGTCTCCAGTTTTGCCTTTTGCAGAATGTCTTGAAGTTCCAATCATGCAGTGTGTAGCCTTTGATATCAATTTAATCTGCCGTTGAAAAACAACCCTGCACCACTTACCCTTCCTGCATCTACAGGACTGACCCTATACGTGTCATTAGCACAGAAACAAAAACTCTGCACATGCGCACATCTGATGCACTGCACCTAATCATTTCTCCCTCTCTCTGTCATCTTCCCCTCTGACCTATTTTTTACACACTTCTCTAGTCATTTTCTAGATCACAGGCGTCTACCACCAGCCACTGTGCCGTCCTCCACTGCAGGAGAGAATCTGGATCCCTGAGGTTTGGTGTGGTTATCAGCGTCATGGTGCTGGGGGTGGTAGGGCCACATCCCACAGGTGGTCCTACTACATGTTGTTTATTGAGAGTCTCTGTAAAACCAGACCTGACTATATTATTTCCTATTCATTCTCTTGTTCAAACTCATTTGAGGGCCACCTGCCACCCAGAGAATAAGACCTCAGCCCAGCAGCATGGCACCCAGTATGGCTCCACTCTCCCTGGGTGTCCCTGTCCTCTGCCACATGGCACACCTCATCACCTCTCCCTGAATGTGCCTTAACCTCCAGCTGTGTGCCTGGCCCTGAATGGCCGCCTCTTCCTACCCTTCCCTCAAGGTCAATACCAAGTGCTATATCCTTCTCTACACCTCCACAGGTGCCCTCAGCTGGAACTGGAAAGTGTCTCCCTCTTCTCTGTACTTGCAGATACGTCCTTTGTACTTCATCCAAGACCCACCGAGCATCGATTTTCAGTTAGTTTCTTACGGTCTGCCACAGTCCACCCTATCGCTAGCCCCAGGGCCCGTATCTGACTCATCATTCATGTACAGCATCTACCCAAATGCTTTATACACAGCAGACCCTAATAGCTTGTGGCATTCAATTCCTGCCAGTCTGGGGAGGTATCTGAGATCCACGTCCCCAACAAGCTCCCAGGTGATCCCGATGCTGCTGGTCCACGGAGCTTTTCCTGAGCAGTCAGGCCCTAAGGAGCTGTGGCTGAACTGGGTCTGATCCTGATTATTGTTTAAGAAAGCTCCGAGTATGTCTCATTTCTCAGTTCTTTTGTTTTTGTGAACTATTTCAATAGTCCTCACACTATTATATTTGTGTTCCTTAACTGGCTCTAACCTAAAATGTTTTAAAAAACAAACATAAAAAAGGAATAAGTAAAACAAAGCATATGTTGTTAAAAAGGGAAACCACAGTCTCAAAATGGAATCACTTAAGCCAAGTTATCACATTGAGGCCTAGTACCTAACTGTAGTGCCAACGTCCCCCAGAAATGTAGTCTTCACCACTCCGTAAGAAATTTTCTGATCTGGGGCACCTGGGTGGCTCAGTTGGTTAAGCATATGACTTTAGCTCAGGTCAGGATCTCACAGTTCATGGGTTCGAGCCCCATGTCAGGCTCTATGCTGGCAGCTCAGAGCCTGGAGCCTGCTTCCAATTCTGTGTCTCCCTCTCTCTCTGCCCCTCCCCTGCTCATGATCTGTCTCTCTGTCTCTCAAAAATAAACAAATGTTTTAAAAAAAAAACTTTCTGATCAGCACCAATGAGGTAACCGGTCACAAGGACAGGGTTACCGGACCTGGACCAGCCCTTTCTTTTCTTTTGCTGATAACTTCCTTGCCCCACCCTCCTTCCTGTAAAAACCTACCACTTTGTACTTCTTCTCTGAGCATCTCTTTACTTGTGAAATGTGATGCTGCCCAATTTGTGAGTGCTTAATAAAGCCAATTCAATCTTCGAATTTGTGCAGTTGTGTTTTGGGCGTAGAATTTGACCATGGAGACTAGCTCTTGCCCGTGCCCACACACTACACACTTGCATGCATTCTGCGTCCTCTCAAACCACAGGAGAGCCTCAAGTTCATGAAAAGACTGTTTTCTTTGCCAGAGGTTTACCCAAGGTTGTGTTAAAATAGCAGATTTTAACAATGGTGAAAACACATTCCAGGAAAGGTCTATTAATCTTCTGGGTTTTTTTTTTTTTCCCTAGTCACTATTTTTTTTGTCTCTTTCATGCTACCATATCTCCTGGGAGCACAGTGGAGCAGATTAGGTGCCCTTCTCCCTGACTCAATTAGAAAGAGGAAGGAAAAGAGAAGAGAAAAGAAAGAGGACCAGAAAGTGCGCTTTACCAGTATTGATGCCTTCAGTTATGATCCAGGCTCCCGTCGTCTCTGCGGCTTTGACCAAACCGTGGCTGAAGATCTCTTTAAGTTTAGATGGCATCCTGAAGTTCTGGATGCCCCCGTGGACAGAGATCACCAGCTTGGGCAGTTCCATCTTCCACTCTTTCAACATTAAATGTAACAGATGCTCCGCCTTTGTATCATAAGAAGTTCTGAGGTACTGGAAGATACGCACACACACATGTACATGAAACAGCGCAAACTCCATGTGGGCAACAATAAGCGCACAGCAGGGTGACTGGAATGGCCCCAGCTTGAAAGGAAGTGTCTGGGATTTCTTGAAAACTTCATCTTTGTATAATGGAAACATTTACTTTGAAAGGATCCCACACCCCACTTTAAGTTCCTTCTGGGAATTACAAGTCACGGTAGGAAGGCTTCCTCTGGTTTTCAGGGTTGACCCACCAATGTTCTCTAGAAGATCTGGGAAGAGGCAGAAATATTCCAGGCTGGCAAAAACCACTGCTCCAGGAAACCCATTTAAAAGAAGCTTTTAGGGGCGCCTGGGTGGCTCAGTCGGTTAAGCATCTGATTTCGGCTTGGGTCATGATCTCACAGTCCGTGGGTTCGAGCCCCACGTCGGGCTCTGTGCTGACAGTTCAGAGCCTGGAGCCTGCTCAGATTCTGTGTCTCCCTCTCTCTCTGCCCATCCCCCACTCACTCTCTGCTCTGTCTCTCAAAATAAAATAAAGACATTAAAAAAAATTTTTTTTAAATAAATAAAAGAAGCTTTTAGACATAGGTGAAATGGGGTTTTTCATACATGGTATGACCTCTAATTTACTTGACTATTTCATAAAGTTGCATAATTTCAATTAAGTTACAATCCGGGAGCAGGTACATTTAATTTATTGCAAATGTTACATTCTAAACATTCTCTCTATATATGATGATCTCTCTGAAGATGCCTTTATCCAAAATAAGTACTTTTCACAAAAGAATCATATCTTTGACGAGTCAATGTAGCTAAAAGAAGAGAGAAATCCGAGTCAGCAGGTAGGACCAGACTCATTTTGTGCTTTGCCTAAGATCATAGGGTATGGCTGACTCTCTTTTTCCAGCGGATGCAGCCACAGGCAGCCTGTGAAAATCATCCTGAGAGGAGTTGGCCGTCCTCAAGCATAAGCCAACCAACAGCAAGAATAAGCCAGATTTACAGGAACAAGGGCACTAGACACCATGAGTTATAAAACTGTCCAAAAAGACCCACAGGTGGAGAGCTTCACGCATATGCAAATAGAATTATCACATTATCTTCCAGGACGCAATAGTGACTTAAAACAACCATCATACATCTGTGAATTTCTTAAAACATAATTCCTTTATTTAATTATTAAAATATTAAATTTCTTTATTTATTTTTATTTTTATTTTTGAGAGAGAGACAGAGAGACAGTGTGAGCAGGGGAGGAGCAGAGAGAAAGAGAGGGAGATGCAGAATCTGAAGCAGGTTCCAGGCTGTCAGCACAGAGCCCAATGCAGGGCTTAAGCTCACAAACAGTGAGATCATGACCTGAGCCAAAGTCAGACGCTTAACTGACTGAGCCACCCAGATGCCCCCAAAACTGTTAGATTTCTGAACATCGAGGTGGTACAGCCATCACAAAATGTAATAGAGCCTAAGGAAAATCAGGATTCAATTTACAAGAGAGGAAAATGAGTTGCCAGGGCTTCATTAACATATTCACATAGTAGGAAAAAACACAAGTTGAGCTTTGTGAAATGATTTGTGTTGCTCCGAAACATGAATAAAGGCAGAGGAGGCAGCTCTAATGTGGTTCACCTTTTCTCTACCTCAACTCTGTCTCCCAGGTGCCTCTCTCTGTCATCTAGAAGTCCTTTTAGTCCTAGCAGATATTTTTCCTTAAGATTTCAGATAAACAACCTTGATTAACTAAATTATCAGCACTAGAGTCTTTTCTTCCAAAGGCCAACCAAGATGATGCCAAAGGTTAATGACTTACTTTCCCCCGCCCCCTCCTTTATAACAAACTCAGGCAGATTCTTAACTGGATAGATTCTTCTTAAATCCTTTGTGGAATGAGGTGGGTGGGATAAACAGGGAGAAGGGGGATGCATGGGAGGGAAATAAACAACCAGCTCCCACTGCTTTCCTGCCTCTCCCTATAAACATGACTTGCAATTCTGGTCTTAAAGATGAAAGGTAGACTCCTCTGAAAGATCAAATAAAATGCATTCCAGGTACTTAGGATATAATGGGAGTCTAGTGCTAAGCATAAAACCATATTTTCAATTCTCCTAAATGTACCATATTCTCCCTTGGCCTTCCCGAAAGCCCAGAGTGATCTTACCCCTCTGCCTCACCAGACACCAAACACCTCACTCACCTTTCTGATATCAGCTTAGCTGTCCCCACTTCCAGATGGCTTCCTACACACACACACACACACACACACACACTGCCTCAGAAAAACAGGAGTTATCCTTTTCATTCTCTCAAAGAACCCTGTATTCCCATCCAGAGCATCGCGTGCCCCACCCCCTCCGCCGTCCCCACCCGTGGGAATCATATATTTATTTCCTGTTTACCTCACTAGACCATAGGCAATGTGGGTACATGGAAAAGGTGCTCTTTGGACTTAGCAAAGCGTGAGCACCCAATGAACATTTGCCAAATGGATGAAAAGCTGAGAAAATCAAGGTGATTATGAATAAACATAAAAGCAAAAGGAAGGAGATTAAACTTAAGGGGAAACTTACATACGGGGCTCTATAAAGAGTCAACTTCCAGAAAGGAGCGTAGAGGGGGATCAGTACAGTATTCCCGCCAACTACAGAAAACGCAACACACAACACTAAACCCCAGAGGATTAATAACTGGAAAAGTAGATTACCGTAAAACTCTATTATGAAACTTGATTATGATTGCATCATTAAGAACTATTGTTCCAAATTCATTCAACTGAAGGTCACACTCCAGGATACAGTTGATGCTAAGCCTTCCTGAGGTAGACGCCCCCACGTTCCCAAGAGAAATCTGCCTCTAATAACACAGGTGATTCACAAGCTCAAGGAAAAATACCTGAGAGATGACTGACCTGTCAAAACTATGCAAATGACATGCAAAAATATCAGGAACAGGAGAAAAACTGGCCTGGAAAGGCCCCAGGACTATCATTCCAGGGTACAGAAAAAAACTCCCCCGTTTCCGGCAGGCATGAACAGCCACAAGTTTCTGGTAATTGCTATGGTCATTCTTCGTCTAACGCCTCCTCTGCGGCAGTGGCTTTTCTCCATTCCTTAAATATTGGGCAGCCCTTTGGCAACCATCTCAAGAGCATAAGCCATTCTCCTATGGGGAAGGCATAACCTTGCTGAACGAGGTCAACCAAATAAAGAGCTGGCCATACCACACCAGGGAAAAAGGTATAATGCCCCTCAGACATAAGGGAAAGGGAAGGGCCAGGTCATTTTTGTGAAGAGGTCAATAACATGGATCATTTTTGCAATAGCATCTGGTCATCTGGTCATCTACACTTGGAAATACAATTTGGAGAAACATTTGCAGATTATTCTCTGTTAAAAACTAGCAAAACGTGTGCCTGGTGGCTGAGGCAGTTGAACATCCAACTCTTGATTTTGACTCAGTTCATGATTCCAGGGTCGTGGAATCGAACCCTGTGTCAGGCTCCCTGCTTAAGATTCTCTCTCTTTCCCTCTGCCCCTCTCCCCTGCTTTCACTCTCTCTCCCCTAAAAAAAGAAAAAAAAAAAGCTACGAAACAATGTAAGTTATTAGCAAACCTTGGAGTGGTGGGTGTGCTCTCCATCTTGAAAATTAATAGTGCCAAACGTATCGGTAGGGCTTTTTGTCGTGTGCTTTTCAACAGACCATTGCACATCCTCATTACCGTTGGCCGCTGAGATGGTCCAGGAATAATCTATCCCATGATGATCTCCAATCAATCGCCCACAGTAACACCTTATGTATGGGATAAAAACCAGTTTCAGACAGAAAACTACACAATATTGAAACAGAAAATAGATGTACTGCTTCTACATTTTTCTGGGTAATATATAGATGATACATATGAACAATTTTTGAAACTTCACCTAATTTTATATTAGATTTGTATCACTAGATTGTCTTCTGAGTTTAGACCCTCCCTTGGCTGCACATTAAAATCATTTGGGGAGTGTTTTAAAAAAAAACACCAGAAATCTTGCACACACCCATTCATATAAGTATTCTGAATCATTATTCACAATCACCAAGTGCCCACTGACAGATGAATAGCCAAACCTGAGTGGCATATGCTTATAGAGGAATATTATCCAGCCTTCAAAAGGGAAGACTCCTGGGTTTGCTTCGATATGGTTAAACTCTGAGGATATTATGCTACATGAAAGAAGCCAGTCATAATACAAGTATGATTCCGCTTATATGAGGTACCAAGAGTAATCAAACCCATACAGACAGAAGATAGAATGAATGGCGGTTGCCAGAGACAGGGAGGAGTGGCCAATGGGGAAATATTGTTTAATGGATATAGAGTTTCAGTTTTTCAAGATGAAAAAGTTCTGAAGATCTGTTGCCCAACAACATAAATCCTCTTAACACTATTGAAATTGTTAGGATGGTAAAAAAAAAAAAAAAGTCATATTGTATATTTTAAATATATGCAGTTTATGTTAATTATATCTCAACAAAGTTGTTAAGACAAAAAATGAGAGTGGGGGGATGGCTAAATGGGCAGGGGGCATGAAGGAAGACTTTGGTGGGACAAGCACTAGGTGTTACACATAGGAGATAGAGTCACTGTAATCTACTCCTGAAATCATTACTCTACTATATGCTAACTGGGATGTAAATTTTTTTAATGCTATCTAAAAAGAATAAAAGAAATAAATGAGGGGTGCCTGGGTGGCTCAGTCAGTTAAGCATCTGACTTTTGATTCTGGCTCAGGCCATGATATCAGGGTTGTGAGATCGAGTCCCATATCAGCCTCCTTGGTAGGCATGGAGCCTGTTTAAGACTCTCTTTCTCTCCTTCTGTCCCTCCCTCATTTGCAGACATATACGCTCTTGCTCAAAAACAAAAACAAAAAAAAGAAAAAAGAGAAAAAAACTAAAAAGCTCTAATATGCAATACTTAAGAGTCAGAAAATCTCTTCATATAAAACATAATATCCATATTGAAACAAAGGAATATTAATCAATGCAAAAAAAGGTTTAATTTCAGAGAAATATGTAAACATAGAGCTGCCACAAGAAAAGAGCCATGAGACTTGACTACAAATGTAAATAGATTAATATTTATAATATAAGGAAGAAAAATTCAATAAATGTTCTTGCCGATGATAAGGTTTGAAAACTATTTCAGATAATAACCATAATTTCTACAATGTAACAAAATAAGCAAAATAACAGGTTAAATCTTTTTGAAACTAGAAAACTAGAACTATGTAAAAATTAACAAAATATAATAATAATCATATTGCTGAAAGAATGATAAGCTTCTCCTGTTTCACAAATTAGAAAACATCAAAAAGAAAAATTACCACTTGAGCACATATAACTTTAAAACTTGCAACAATGCAAAACTATACATCTGCAGACCAAGGAAATTATTTGAATCAAATATGTCAGATCATATACCCATTATATACAAAATGGTTACTCAACTTTATAAGTGATCCTGGCTTACCATGTATGTGTGTGAAAGCAACATAAAAATGAATACAAGTTATAGGGTTCTCCTAAGCAAGAAAACAAGATGACGATGAGATATCAGGACAAGAAGTCAGAGGACCATTTCGGAATTCTGCCTGGAGGGGCTCTTGACTCAAAGGATGGAGGAATAATCTCACATGTATAGAATATATGTCATTGGAATGTATTAGAGAGAAATGTATCACCTGGTTATCTTTTGGAGCAAGGGTTAGTCTTCAGAATGAAAAAGCATTTATTCATAAGCTGAATGATTCATTTCACTGTGGCTTTTTCTAAACAGAACATGAGTGGAGGCAAACCATCATTCACACCGGGAAAGACAAATCACTAACTTTTCAAAGGACTATTCTTCATTTGAACCACGTATTTTTCTAGTCTAACCCATTTGAGTTAATGTGGTTTTATTCTAGTTTTTACCAGGTCATTAAATTATGGCAAGATAGCCCCACAGAAGAAACCAATTACCTCCAAATTTTAAAAAAGGGGGAGGGCACCTGGGTGGTTCAGTCAGTAGAACGTCCAACTTCAACTCAGGTCATGATGTCACAGCTTGTGAATTCGAGCTCAGCATTGGGCTCTGTGCTGACAGCTCAGAGCTTCAAGTCTGCTTCAGATTCTGTGTCTCCCTCTCTCTCTGCCCCTCCCTTGCTCATGCTCGAGCATGCTCTCTCTCTCTCAAGAATAAATAAAACATTAAAAAAAAAACTACCATGTTCATCCTTTTAGTTAAAACTTTTAGACGTCCCAAATTATACATCCCTAACCAAAGGCATACCTTGAGAATTACCTTTGTAAGGATGCTAAATGCCAATTCCTTTCCAAACTGCTTTTATAAATTCTATAAAATATCCATCAAAATCCTAAAATGATTTTTGGGGAATTTGACCAAGCAATTTTAACATTCATACAGATGTATAAATTGCCTAAAAGAGTCAAGTGACTTAAAAAAAATCTTTTTTTTGATGTTCATTTATTTTTGAGAGAAAGACAGAGACAGAGCATGAGCTGGGGAAGGACAGAGAAAAAGGGAGACACAGAATCTGAAGCAGGCTCCAGGTTCTGAGCTGTCAGCATAGAACCTGATGCAGGGCTTGAACCCACGAACAGTGAGATCATGACCTGAGCTGAAGTTGGATGCTCAACTGACTGAGCCACCCAGGCACCCCATAAAATGACTTTAAAAAAAAAAGCATTGAGGACTTGTCCTATCAGGTATCAAGATAGACTATAAAACTATAATAATGAAGCAAAGTGGCATTTACCAGGAACAGGAGAAGTAGATCAATGACACTAAAAAATAAATAAAATAAAATAAAATAGCTTAGAAACACAGTCATAGACATATGGGAATCTGTTATGTAACAGAGAAGATAATAGCAATGGCTAGAACAGACTGCCCAGTAACTGACATTGGGACATTTTCCTCTCTATATGAAAAAAAATCAAACTAGGTCCTAGTTAGGTGCAAAAATCACAAGTTTCAGCCATTTTTAATTTCTGGATAGTGTGAAAAAGATGTTTTTCCAGTATTGTCCACATTTGTTACCTCTAAAGATTGTGAGGTCGGGAAAATATAGCCAGGAAGAGGTTCTGGAGAATAAAGTAGGAAACAGAAGGAGTAAATGAAGCCTTTACTTCTTTTCAATATATTCTTAGGTTTGTTTTCAATGTGAGCAAATTTGAAATAATTGCTAAAAAGAAAAAATAATTTGAGGAAAGGTAAAAGAGGTTAGCCAAATGAAACTCTCCATTCAGTGTTATAAACTGAATTTTGTCCCTCAAAACTCATAGGGTGAAACCCTAATCCCCAATGTGACTATATTTGGAGATAGGGTCTATAATGCAGTAATCATTTAAATGAGATCATAAGATAAATGTGAGACAGAAAACTATCAAAACCCTAGAGATAAAAACAAGCAACAACCTCTTTGACCTCAGCCACAGCAATTTCTTGCTCAACGTATCTCTAAAGACAAGGGAAATAAAGGCAAAAATGAACTACTGGGACCTCATCAAGAAAAAACCTTCTGCACTGCAAAGGAAACAATCATCAAAACTGAAAGTCAACCAACAGAATGGGAGAAGATATTTGCAAACGACATATTGAATAAAGCATTAGTACCCAAAATCTATAAAGAATTTACCAAACTTAACACTTGAAATACAAATAATCCAGTGAAAAATAAGGCAGAAGACATCAATAGACGCTTTTCCAAAAGAGACATCAAGATGGCCAAAAGACACATGAAAAGACGCTCATCACTCATCATCAGGGAAATACAAAGCAAAACCACACTGAGATACCACCTCACACCAGTCAGAGTGGCTAATATTAACAACTCAGGAAACAACAGATGCTGGCGTGGATGTGGAGAAATGAGAACTCTCTTGCTTTGTTGGTGGAAATGCAAACTGGTACAGCTGCTCCGGAAAACAGTGTGGAGGCTCCTCAAAAAATTAAAAATGAAACAACGCTATGACCCAGCAATAGCACTACTAGGTATTTATTCAAAGAATACAGAAGTGCTGTTTCGACGGGGTACATGCACCCCAGTGTTTATAGCAGTGCTTTCAACAACAGCCAAATTATGGGAAGAGCCCAAGTATGCATCAACCAATGACTGGATAAAGATGAGGTTTATATACATAATGGAATACTACTTGGCAATGAGAAAGAATGAAATCTTGCCATTTGCAGCAATGTGGATGGAACTGGAAGGTATTGTGCTAAGTGAAACAAGTCAGTCAGAGAAAGACAGAAATCATATGTTCTCACTCATATGTGGAACTTGAGAAACTTAATAGAAGACCATGTGGAAGAAAAGGGAGAAAAATAGTTTCAAACAGAGAGGGAGGCAAACCCTAAGAGGCTGTTAAATACAGAGAACAAACTGAGGGTTGATGGGGGTAAGGAGCGAGAGAGGGGAAAATGGAGGAGGGCACTTGTTGGGATGAGCACCGGGCATTGTATGTAAGCAATGAACCTCGGGAATCTACCCCCCAAAACCAGGAGCTCACTGTGTCCACTGTATGTTAGCTAACTTAACAATAAATAGTATTTAAAAAAAATAAAAATGTAATTCAACAGCAAATAAAAAATGAGGTCATAAGAGTGTGACTCTAATCTGAGAGGGACGGTGTCTTCATAAGAAAGACAGCAGCTCTCTCTTCTCAGTGCAGAGGAAGGCTGTGTGAAGACGTAGTGAGAAGGTAGCTGCCTGCAGAGCAAGAAGAGACGCCTCATCAGAAGCCAGCTCTCATGGCACCTTGAACTTGGATTGCACAGCTCTGAAATAAGAATTGCCAGTCCATGCTCCACTGTTGTGACAGCTTGAACACACCAACACACCCAGCAAGCTTATCCTTCCTCTTATCCTCCACCAAGGACGGTGCCTTCCTTTCCCTGTGATTTGCTAACCTAGGGATTCTGGATTTTTCTTCTCTTATTTAACTTTGGGTCAATCCGTAATGTGAACTATGCTCAAAATTCAGGAAATTACATCTACCTCCACTTAACAAAAGAGAAGGGTAAAACCAGTTACTAACACTTCGTTTGAAATGTAAATAACTGTTAACATTTGTATTCTGCTAAAGAGTTATTTTCGCCCATAAGCTTGTGTAATATTGTGATTTACAATAAATATATATTTGGTCTTTGTCCCCATTTATGGCACAGAGCCCCTAAAACTCTTGAAATTTCCTGTGTGATAAGAAAGATAAGGATACTGATAAGAAAAATAAAGAAAGATAAATCGATGGCCAATGATTCAGCCAATCATGCCTACGTAATAAAGCCTCCATAAAAACCCAAAAGGATGGCATTCAGAGAAGTTCAGGTTGAACTGCATGAACACATGCAGGTGCTAGAAGACTGGCCTTCTCAGAAGGCCACAGACCCGGCCCTACACATAGCTGTTTATCCTTCCTAATATCCTTTATAATAAACTGGCAAACAGAAGTCAATGTTTCTGAGTCTGGGGGCCTTGCTAGCAAATTAACTGACCCTATGGAGATGTTTTGGAACCTCTCATTGATAGCCTATTGGTCAGAACCACAGGTGACAACTTGGACTTGGGGTTGGTACCCGAAGTGTGGGAAGGAAGGGCCATCTTGTAGGACTGAACTCTTCACCTATAGGATCTCCACTCTCTCTGGATAGTGGCACCCTTTAGTTAATTACTTGGTGCTGTTGGGAAAAAAAAACCACACACACACCCATCACACCTGGTGTCAGAAATAGAGCTTTGTCTGAGCACACATCACTTGTAAGTCAAATACAGTGCACAAAGCATCTTCGTTATCCAAATAAAATATAACAGTCAAATGAAAAGGTAATACTTTACAAGTATTTCAACTGGTAGAAGCTCCTGCCAAACACCCTTGCCATTTACACGTCTCAGTAATTCAAGTAATCTATCACATTCAAATACCCTCTCTCCTTCTAAAACATCTCACATTTCTTTTCTAAAACTTCCCTTGGAAAGAAAGGTAAATAGGATGCACCAATAAACCCCCTTCATTGAGTCCATTCAAGATGTGAGAAAACCACCCCAACAGGTTTTAAACAGAGTTCCTAAATATGAAAAGAAATCTTATTTCTCTAAGTCTTACCTGATTAAATTCTGGCAGACCTGGCATCCTGCGGTGCATCTAAATTAAAAAAAAAAACAAAAACAGAAAAACTTCTGTTGGTTTAGAGATATATTTTGAAAGCATACTTATTACACACACCGGAAATATGTTATTTTCCAAGGTCTAGCAAAATCAGCATGTGTTAGTACTCACGTATCATTTCCCAAATACTCCCATTTGCCATGTACCAAATATAATTAGACTGCAGTGACCATGACCTAATTAACAGAACACTGAATTTGAAACCTAAATACCTGGATTTAAGTCTCATTGATTCAATGATTCCTCCAAACTCCAGTTTTCACATCTGAAAATAACATCTGCCCCATAAGGTTATTAAGAGGGTGATCTGAGATAATATATGTAAGGTGGCTTACAGTGGTGGCAGTGCAGCATACAGAATAATGGCAGCCATTATTTTTATCACACTATGAAAATAACAGAATCCCTGAGAATTCTGAGAATTAAGAAAATATATTTATGTATTATAAATATATAAAATACATGTTTGTTATATATATTAATTCTATATTATCTATATCCTATATGTGATATAATATAATTATATATATAATATTTATATATATAAACAACTTTAAAACCATAAAACACTGCCAAATCAAAAGATGGCTGGTATGATTATAAGTATTACACTTATTAATCTTTCTTTTTATGATTCAAAAAAGAACCTTCTGATGTTGGAGAATCATTGTGATCATCAGAGATATTTTAGGTACTAAGAAGTTTCAATTAGAAGAGAATATTAGTTAAAACAATGGAAGAAAAGACCATATTCATAGAATCAGGATCATTCTAAATTATTCAGAAACAAATACTTAGGCCCTGTCACTTCTTCCTGTCCTAGACTTTAGGGACTGTCTTCTTTCAGAAGCTTCAGTTCACCAGCAAGTTAAAAATAAGAAAGACAAAGACATTGTCATCAAGTCTATCAGATATGTTTCATAGTAGAAATTACAAAAGTAACAAATAAAAGACAAACTTTCATCTAAATTTAAAATCATGAACTACCAGCTTTTTTTTTTAATGTTTTATTTATTTTTGATACAGAGAGAGACAGAACATGGGAGGGGGGGGCGTAGAGAGAAGGAGACACAGAACCAGAAGCAGGCTCCAGGCTCTGAGCTAGCTGTCAGCACAGAGCCTGATGCGGGGCTCAAACCCACAAATGTGAGATCTGACCTGAGCCAAAGTTGGAGGCTTAACCAACTGAGCCACCCAGGGACCCCATGATCTACCAGCTTTTTTCTTGTGCTCTATCAGGAAGAAACCCTTGTGAGAGATACAATTTTGCAGGTCTTATTAGGATCTAAGAAAAAGGCTGGCATATGAAGAAACACAATCACACATTATTTTTTTGATAATTACACAAAATAGAGACTGCTTGTAGTTGATCTTGGATCAGTCCATAATATGAAATTATGATCACTGATATTCTTCTTGAGCCTATGGGCTAATGGCCTAGAGTTCATCACATTTCATTAAAGTGGGGATTATGAAAAAGATTTTCTATTTACAGAAACAGAAGGCATTGCCTGAGCTCAGTCTGCCTTCTACTGCGACCACCATCACATTACTAGATGCCATAAAAGGTGAAGGGAAAAAAACAAGGTTACCTTGGCATTCTGTAAAACATTTTATAAGTGGGTAAAATGAAAACTTCCAATCACAAGGCTTATAGACCACAGGTAATTCAATGAGGGTGAGGCTAGTAAATATTTAACAAAGGCAAGGATCAGTGTTTTAGTTGCCCCCAAAGAATGAGAATTTCATGCTACCCTTCCTAAAGCATACAACTGTGGTTTCTAAACTTCAAATGAATATAAGGCCAAATGCTAAAAAGAATCTAAAAGTAGACTGCCCCCCCCAAATTAAAATTTGGCTCTTTTATTTTCCCTTTCCTTTTAATTTCTACTCTCCAAGGGCAATGCCATCCAACTTTAATTTCATGAACACAATTACCCTGGGGAATTTTCCATAGCCCTTTATTCTCCTATCTTCACTGGCCGCTGTTTTGAACTTTGTTCTCAAAGTAGAGCTTCCCAGGGCTCTCAAGAACTCAGCAGTCAACTCAAGTCATTCCATTCTGCCATTCACTATCTGCTCAAACAAAACACATATGGGGAAAACATGGAGCTCTCTACATAATCTGAATACGGTGTCTTGAAATACCCCAAACTGTCACTATTTTCCATAAACGCTCGGGATGGGGATAAGGAACATTCACAATATTTTGAATATTCGGTATTCAGAAGCTGTAAATTGCTCATCCAAACCAGGTAGAATGGACCCAGCGCCAGATATTTTCCTCATTTCTTGTTTCTAATTAAGTTTTTCGTTTTGATTCCAGTAGAGTTAACATCCAGTGTTCTATTAGTTTCTATTAGAGTGATTCAACTGTGCTCTACTGTGCTCAGTGCTCATCCTAAGTGTGCACTTAGTCCCCTTCACCTATTTCACCCATCCCCCCACCCACGTCCCTTCCAGTAACTGGTAATCTTCAGATTATTTTCTGTAGTGAAGAGTCTGTTTCTTAGTTTGTCTCCCTCTCCCTTCCCTCACCTCCCCTTTGCTCATTTGTTTTGTCTCTTCAATTCCACAAACGAGTGAAATCATATGGTCTTGGTCTTTCTCTGACTGACTTATTTTGCTTAGCATGATGATCTCTAGCTCCATCATGCTGTCATAGCTATTCCCCAAATTGCTATTATCCCACTAAGAAAAACAGGAGCCTCAAAGAAATGACATCCACCACAATAGTAACAGTGTCTCGATCCAGGTGATGTCATTATGATAAACTTTTTCTTCTTTATACTTCCTTCAGTCGTTACACAGATGTTTGTCAGGAGCGTACTAAGCAGTAAGCACCGTCAGAGGCACTGGGGGTGGAGGGACGTATGAAATTGACAAGGTCCCTGAGTTTACCCTGTTGTCTACAATAATCATGTATTATTTTTATAAGACAAAGAAACAGGGGTACATGGGTGGCTCAGTTGGTTAAGCATGACTTAGGCTCAGGTCATGATCTCACAGTTTATGGCTTTGAGCCCCGCGTCGGGCTCTGTGCTGACAGCTCAGAGCCTGGAGCCTGCTTTGGATTCTGCGTCTCCCCCTCTCTCTCTGCCCCTCCCCAACTCATTCTCTTTTCCCTCCATTTCTCTCAAAAATAAGTAAACATTAAAATAAATAAATAACAAATAAAGAGAAAGAAACAAACATTGATTAAAAATAAGTAAGTGCTCACCTTACATATATTATTGTATTAAATTCTCTAGACAAATCATATCTCTAAGTTTCCACAAACAGTCCTCAAAGTAGTGCTGCTTTAAAATGAAAAATAGAATTAAAAATTGTACCTGTGAGGGTCTTTTGAGCTAGGTATGATTTTGTTACATTCTCTTTTGTTGAACACTCCTTCAATCCAGGATTTCTGGGACTGAAGAGAAAGTGTCGTTATTTTTTATACTATAATTAAGTGAAAAAGCAGTGTAACCATGTAGTTCAGGTAGGCAATATATACTTAAATATCATGCAAACGGATCAAAATGTCAAGACCAACCCCAAACAAATTAGGCATTTACTGGCTTCTATCACCAGACAACACGGACACAAAAATAATCACAAAGTCAATAGATTCATAATCTGATTTTCCACAAAATGCTCATAAATGCACAAAACTCTAGGAAGGAAATAATATTGTAACTGAAGCATTCTTTTAATTCTGTTAAAAGTCACTTTTAAATCTTGTACCATAGTTCTCTAGAGTGAATTTCAAGCTCTCAAATTTCAAAATTCTCACTCATAAAGTCCCACTTTGGAGAAGATTTCACAGGAAGCTGGAATCTCAGCAAGATTCTGTAAAGGGACTTCAATCTCAAATGGAACTGGAGGATGTGAAAGGAGGAATCTCATGCACATGACCTCAGAAGAACAGAGCTTAAAACCCGAGACACTCATTTCCATTCCAAATGCCTCATTTATGGAAGACTGAGACTTATCTCCCAACCAATGAACATCTGCCAAGAGTCTCTCCTCATCCTCAGGTCAATGGACATACAGCTTGGACTCTCACTGGACTCCCCCTCTTTGCACCCCATACCCATAAAAACAGACCACCCCAAGACCCCAATGGACGCACATGTAGCTTGCTACAGTGTGTGGTTCCTGAACTGCAATTCTCTTGCTCTTCCTGAATAAACTCCATTTCTGGTATTAGGATTTGCCTCGGTTTACCTCTCTATTCAGATAGACAATTTGTTGGTTTTTTTTTTTTACACCAAAGAAAAGTTTTATTCAAGTATAGATTACTGGTTTAAAAATAGATGGGTAAAAGACAAACATACAAAGGTGTACCATACAATGGATTTCCAAACTCAATACTTTTGAAATATAAAACAATGATCATTACCCCTAAAAGTCAGTTTATTGAAAAAAGGTGATTTTTCAGTTGGTCTCTAACTCTTCACTCGATTTTGTTTACAAATGTTACTGGATTCTTCAGTCTCATCTCATATCAGAACTTTGTTTTTGACATGTTTACTTCTCAAAGTAGTATACAGTTATTTCTTTTTTTTAATAAATATTTTTTTAATTTTTTAATGTTTTTTATTTATTTTTGAGAGACAGAGAGAGGCAGCATGAGCAAGGGAGGGTCAGAGAGGGAGACACAGAATCCGAAGCAGGCTCCAGGCTCTTAGCTAGCTGTCAGCACAGAGCCCGACGCAGGGCTCAAACCCATGAACCGTGAGATCATGACCTGAGCCAAAGCCAGACGCTCAACTGACTGAGCCACCCAGGCGCCCCTACAGTTATTTCTTGCAATTAATTAACATCAGCTATAGGAAGCTTCTCTAAGTCACAAGAATTCAGCATCATTGTTGCTTTGGAAAGAGTACTACTTTGGGTTACCTACACTAGGACCCATGTACTGAAAGGCAAAACATTAATGGGCAAAATATGGAGAGTGAGAGCAGGGGGACTAAGAAAAGACAACATTTTCTTTTACCATAGACCTGCTAAAGAAGACTCCATTATTTACTTTGGTACCACTGCTAGAGAAGGAGTTTCTGCCAGCCCACAGGTTGGCTATATAGTTGTCCATTTTAAGTTTCCTTTTCTAAATAACAGCATACTTTAACAATTAGATATATCAAATAAGCAGAGACCTCTAAATAACCATATACCTTAAATTACATTCTTAATTGGTTTAGCAGCCTTGTGTCTGGAAAGGCAACAAAACCCACTGTTCCAAAATTAGAAGGCTGACTTAGAGCCTGTTTGTAAAATGCCTAGTTGTCTTCTGTTAAAGTCATGAAGGTGGACCTTCATGAACACATTAACTTAATAAATGTAAAAATGACCTCAATCTATCAACACAATGTTGAGCCAGCAAAAGCAAAAAAGTACAATCATAAGATAAGGATTGGATTGTATAAAACAAGAAGGAACTATCCTCTTCTACAACACAAGAGGAACATGTATGGTAATAAAAATGATCTATAATAAACTTGCAAAGACATGATTCTGGTTCACATGCAAGTCTGCTTAAACTAACTGTGACTGAATGATTGGAAAGTTTCTTCTAACATAATGCCCATTCATTATAAGCTAAGCTGGTCTTGTTTTCTTATAAATCTCTCACTTCCTTGAATTTGTCTACTATTCCTTCACTGTACAGCCACTTAACTTATAAGCTGGGCCTGCCCAGACTGCCTAGAACGCCTCTCTTCAGAAAGATACCAGATGCATCTTCTAGTAAATATCTGTACCTCAAAACAGCATGTGAAGAACCAGCAACTGGCCCTTCAATGTAAATACTTCTCATTTCACATTATTACAGAAAGAGTGCAGTTTACTAACCACTCCTTCCTTACAGAAAGCTCAGAAGCTGTAAAAATTTTCTGTTCCATTTCAAAACATCTCAATACTTATTAATTCCAAAGATCTGAACACCATGTAGCTGTGGCATTTTGGGAATTAGTACACTCAGGAGAGAAGCTGTGTTTAGAATGAAGTGAGTTGGATCATACTTCATATAGAAACTTGCCAGAAAATACAGAATTATGGAGAAATTGTGAAAAACTTCCATGAAGATGTAAACTGTACTCCATAGTCCAGCTGTTCCCAATGAGTTAGGAGCCGTGCTTTACCCTGGTCAGGAGTTTCAAAAGGTGTTCCTTTAACTGCATGCAAAAATACATACATCCCCAGAGTATGTATGACATTTGTCAAGGTCAAGCAACAGGAACACTGAAGAAGGCAATATTAAGTAGAACAATATGAAGCAAGCCAACTCCCAACACATAGGTCAGCCACATACCCCGGCTGTTCATTACACAGGTATTTGGATTCACCTCACTGTGGGCAACTCCAACATTCATGTTTGCTCCACTGCCCCACTCCCGGCGGCCAGCTGGGAGCAAAACTAGCTCCGCAGTGACAGCGGCTCTTCCAGGCCGAATCGACAATTTGATTCACGTTCTATGAGCATGGCTTACCGCTGATTGGGCCACTTCATGTTGTACAGCCTACAACCATCCCTAAATCCTGATGGGGCGTTGGCACTCATTCGTCCTCCTAATAAAATCTCTCCCAGTCTACAAAACTCAAGTCACAGCCACGCTCTTCCATAAGCCATATTCTAAGTCCAGAAGCAGAGGACGCTGGAACCACAATAGACTCCAGCCAACTGATGAGCTTGGCCTTCTCCTAATATGAACATATTTTAGCTCTGCACACTACAAAAATATAAGTACAATACATAAAAATATAAACACCTGTGTTACCGCAGTGACAAAAGGGTAGTGACGGGAATCTGCAAGGGAGCTTTTTAAACTCCATGTTAGTGCCGCCCCCACCTCCCTCTGACATCTGTTCTCATCCTACAGTTGCAGGAAATGCACGGCACTGGACAGCAGGTGACAAACCCAGCTGCGCCACAGCCTCATTCTCCGGGACCTTGTCCTCAGATCCCAGACACTCAGGATGGGCCTCCCTAAAACATGCTGTTTTGGTGAATTGGTTATTTTGAGCTGTAAGCACTTGGAAGACTACACGTGGAGGGAGAAGCTTTCTCTGAACTCTCTATCTGCCTAAAGACGGATCTTCCAAAGGGAACTCAATTGTCATAAATCCCTGGGAGTTTCATCAAACAGGAAGGATTGGCTCTTTTCGCAAGAGAAGGGGGTAGAAGTCCACATCACACCCAGACAAACCTTGTCCCCTACTCTCGTACCTCCCATCTATTCTTCTAAGAGCCCACTCATCTTTTCTACAAATCACTTACTCTCTCCTAAACTGCCTACATCCCCCAGCCCTTTCCCTATTGGGACAGTATATAAATTCCCAAATACCACTCTTGTTTGGGCATTTACTTTTGTTTTCCTGTTATGTCCCCATGCATAAAACATTAAAAATTAATAAATATGCCTATCTTTTCTTCTGCCAGTGTATTACAGAGCCAGCCATCAAACTTAAGAGAGCAAAGGAAATGTGTTTCTTCCCCCACAATTGTAAAGAGGCATTTACAGACTCCCCTGTTTACTTCAATATTAAACTCATGGATTTTGTTCAATATGCACTAACCCTAAACATAACTGCTGACTGCTGAAAGGAATTGTATATAACCAGAATCCAGATCCTGTTAAGCAAAAAGGAGGGGAGTGGGCATGGACTGATTATTCGTGTGCATTTTAAACATATCTATAAGCAAGGAAAACTTCCCAGATCAAGTCCAGGTCATCTTGAAATCATTCTGTCCTCTTTCTTTTTTCTTTTTTCTTTTTAGAGAGAGTATGAGAGCAGGGGAGAGGGACAGAAGGAGAGAGAGAATCTTAAGCAGGATGCAAACTTAGTGCAGAACCTGACAAAAGGCTCAAGCTCACGACCCTGGGTTCGTAACCTGAGCCAAAATCAAGAGTCAGACACTCAACCGACTGAGCCACTCAGGTGCAGGTGCCCCCAAAATCATTCTACCTTCTTACCCTTTTGTATAGTCAGCAGTTTTTTAAAAGACATCCACTAAATTGGTAAAGCACCAAAAACATACAAACTTGGAAAAATTCAGAGTCACGGAACTTGGAGTGAATGAAACAAAGTTATCTCAAAATCTACTTATAACAAGAAATTACACAATCTCTTGGAATGGGTAAGCCCTGTCCCCACTACAAAAACTAACGATTTCATTTATTCATTCTGCAAACATTTATTAAGTACCTAACTTTTGCAAAACCCTGAGGAAAGTGCTACAAGGAAGTCAGTATGTTTTCAAAGAGCTATTCATTCCAAATTCATTCAACCAATATATTGGACGGCCTCCATGCTGTGAAATCTATGACAGGTAAGACAAAGTTTTTGCTCTGATGTAACTTGGAATACAAAGGGATACAAGGATAATAAATAGATATTGTTAAACTGCATGTGCACCAATTAACTATCCAAAAGAGCTCCAAAAAGGGTCCTTAATACAGGAACCTAGATACACAAATTAAGCAGGCTATGTTATCATTCATTTCTTTTAAAAGACTGGATTAGGGGCACCTAGGTGGCTCAGTCGGTTGAGCATCCAGCTTTGGCTCATGTGATGAGCTCACGGTTTGTGGGTTTGGGCCCTGTGTCAGGCTCTATGCTGATGGCTAGTTCAGAGCCTGGAGCCTGTCTTCAGATTCTGTGCCTCCCTCTCTCTCTGACCCTCCCTTGTTCACGCTGTCTCTCTCTCTCTCTCTCTCTCTCTCTCAAAAAATAAATAAAACATTTAAAAAATTGTATTTAAAAGACTGGATTAGATATCTGACCGGTAGGACTATCCGAGCAAATTAATTTCTTCATGCTTGTTTGCTTATATAGTGAAAACAGATAATAATAATACCACCTCATAGCACTGTTTAAAGGAATAGATTAAAGATTTAGAATTTTCCCTGGGACTTATTAAGGCTTTAATAAAGCTTAGCTATTATTATTGGTATGTCAAAAAAAAATTAGCTCTTGGTTGGTAGCCAGGGAACTTAACTTTGATGTATTCCTTTTTTCTTCCATAGGAAAATACTTCCTGACCTCCGAATCTTTCTCCTGGGACATCTCATACTAAAAAGAAACAACTTCTCCAGGTCCACCTTCCCCACTAGACTCTTGCTCTCATGGGCCCCATCGCCCACTGATTACTGGAACGGACACCACGGCTAACACACGTCAATCCAGAACTTCAGGAACCCATGAGCATAACCTTCCCTTCACAGGTGTGCATAGGAAACCTGTGCCATAACAAGAACATGAAAACTTAGTTCCTGCAAGTCTCTCGTCTTATCTGAAAACCACCAGAAAGGAAAATCAGGCGGAATTTGCAAGAGTTTCAAGCAATTCCCAGTTCCAAACTTTACTGTATCTCGTGATGGTAGCCTTTCCAATCCACTCTGCAGCACTTTCAGAAGAGACTTCCGCATTCAGGCCAACAGAGAGTGATTAGAAACCGGGGGTCTGTTGGTTCTAATTCCATAGCCGGGATCTACTGAGGACAGCTGCCCAGCGTGGTGGCGTCTGCCACATGGAGGAGCAAACCGTCGTGGGCAGCAATGGGCAGTGGGGTTATGCCATTCCTGCAGCATGGCAGCCTACAGAGCTGGGGGTTCTTTTGAGATAGATACTGAGGTGGAGCGTGTGGTGACTGACATTATTATTTGGAGGCGGGAAAGGCAGAGGACAAAAAGGGGAACAGAATTTGTCTCAGTTCTGTGTTTGCTTCACCTTAAAATATAATCAGATTGTACATACAATCCCAGGCCTGGGGTGAGGGCGGCCAATAGCAAACAAATGTCTAAAAACGAATCTTCCAACAGAAGCTATACAAATTAACTAATAAGCTTATCAATCAATAAGCTATATGAATTCATCCCTGTCCTCACTGGAAGTATTTCTACATCGGGGCTTTTCAGGGCTTCCAGAGAATAAACAGATCCTCTCTCAGGGTAATCTCTGAGAAGGCATAGTTCTACAGATTTTATTTTTTAAGTAATGTCTGCACCCAACATGGGGCTTGAACTCACAACTCTGAGATCAGAAGTCGTATGCTCCACTGACTGAGCCAGCCAGGCACCCCTGAGAAGGCATAGTTTTAGACACATTACTTAATATTTTTTAAAATTACGCAAAATTACGCAGTGTGCATTAATTGCTCTTTAAAATCCACAGGGCTGTGTGATTGGGAGTGAAGGGGTACACAGATTACAGGTCATTTTTTTAAAAAAACTTTATTGTACTTTTAAAAAATCTAATGTCTAACAAATGCTTGCCCCGGTGAAACTACATGTTCCCGTTTTTATGCTCCCCACACTTTTTTTTTTAATTCAAGTTAGTTATCATATACTGACTGTCGTATTGGTTTTAGGAGTAGAATTTAGTGATTCACCACTTACATATAACACCCAGTGCTCATCCCATGAAGTGCCCTCCTTAATACCCATCACCCAGTCAGACCATTCCCCTGCCCATCTCCCCTCCAGCAACCCTCTGTTTGTTCTCTGTATTGAAGAGTCTCTCTTTTTTTTTTTATGTTTTTTTAAATTTATTTTTGAGAGACAGAGAGAGACAGCATGAGCAGAAGAGGGTCAGAGAGAGAGGGAGACACAGAATCTGAAGCAGCTCCAGGCTCTGAACTGTCAGCACAGATCCCGACGCGGGGCTGGAACACACCAACCGTGATCATGACCTGAGCCAAAGCCGGAAGCCAAACGCTTGACCGACTGAGCCACCCAGGCACCCCTGAAGAGTCTCTTATGGTTTGCCTCTCTCTCTGTTTTTATCTTATTTTTCCTTCCCTGCCCCCATGTTCATCTGTTTTGTTTCTTAAATTCCACATATGAGTGAGATCATATGATACTTGTCTTTCTCTGGCTTACTTCCCTTAGCGTAATATACTCTAGTTCCATCCACATTGTTGCAAATGGAAAGATTTCATTCTTTTTGATCACAGAGTAATATTGCACTGTAAAGATATACCATGTCTTCTTTATCCATTCATCGGTTTTTGCCCACACCATCTTATACATATACTATGAACAATGCTTAATTGCTCTTCAGTAGTTTTTTCACTTAATGTTATCGTAATCTACTTTAAGATAGTGTTAGCTTACTTATCTTGGAATCTACAATATGCAGGCAGGCACCAGAATGTACCAGAGAAATAATATTTTCAGACTCCAGATGGACATTTGATATTTCCTCTCCATGGCCTTTCCTTTAAAGCAAGGAAGGACCTCTTCAGACTGAGTGGCGGGCTGATGGACTTCCCCAGCACACAATTTGTTGGCCCAGAGAAATTGCTTCACTGCAAAACAAGCCCATTCGCTGGGAAGAGTCAGCTCAGGGTCTTCTAGAGGTTCTGTCCACGTTCTACAGGGTTACTTCATAGGACTCACTTGACTGAAGATTAACGACCTCAGACAAAGGGTATGCAAACTTAAAATAACCAAAACTCAAGGAGCTGGTTCGCCTACACTGCCACAAGTTGATCTCACTGGTTTCCAAATAAGTAATCTTTCCAGCAGGCAGCATTTAGGCATACTTCACAAAAAAATAACCTTAGGTGTTTTCTTCTTTTACGGTAGGAGACAGTGGGCTCTATTTTTGCTGGTAATGAGTTTTTTGGGTAGCATCATTAAAAATGGAATGTCATTTTTGGCCACTGCTCCAGCTACAGGCCTGGCAGGAAGCTAGGAGTCTTCTCACAAGACTTTCAGGATCAAGCGATTCCCGGCCAAGAAACAAAAGCAGAATCGTCCCATTCCCCAATGGATTCGGATGAAAACTGGCAACAAAATCAGGGACAACTCCAAGAGGCAGCACTGGAGAAGAACGAAGCTGGGTCTGTAAGGGATCGTACATGAGATGGCCCACGTCTATTCTGCCGCCTGCAAGTACCGAGTTCTTGGTCTATCACCTCCCCAAGTACCGCGTTCCTGGTCTATCACCTCCCCGTTACCCGACCTGTAGACCAGTTTTATCAGGGAAACAACTTCTCTGTTATGATTTTGCATCAGTAGATCGGTTCAGGAATAAACATGTGAGATGTTTTGGTTGAAAAATAAATAAATAAATAAATAAATAAATAAATAAATAAATAAATAAATAATAAAAATGGAATGTCAATGGAATAACTCACAATTCCCTAAAATGCCAGTTCTCCTGTTTAGGTGAGAAATTTTGCTAACATTTTCATTTACTGCCTTGTGGAGCAAAGGCTTTAGAACTTAAGAATGAAAGTCTACATTATATAAACTCTAAAGTACATGAGGACAACATTTATGAATTCTCCACAGAAGCTAATGCAGAATTGGAAGAACTCAACAGTCATTGGCCAAGTAGAGCATATCATAAATGTTCAAACTGAAATGATGTCTTACCCCAACCCTCCCCTTCCCAAGTTGGTGAAAGTCCTCCTCATGTCCTAAAACACGATTTCAAATAGCAGTAAGGAGACATCCTTTTTTCTGTCACAGAGGCTTCAGCTTTACCTGGTCCCTTGGGAAATAAAAAATGCAAAAAAAAAAATGTAATCTCAGATCATGTTAAATCATTATAATAAGAAAAGAGGAAATGAAATGGGAAGTTCCTCAATGAGTATTCTTTGCAACTGTCCCTGGATAGTAAAATACAGAATTTAACTGAATGCTGGGCCTATTTGTTATATAATTACTCTAAACTGTTAAGATTTTCAAACTAAATAAAATCATTCTTGTGGCGCCTGGGTGGCACAGTTGGTTAAATGTCCTACTTTAGCTCAGGTCATGATCTCACAGATGCTAATAATCAGATTCTGTGTCTCCCTCTCTCTCTGCTCCTCCCCTGCTTGTGCTCTGTCTCTCTCTGTTTCTCTCAAAAAGTAAATAGGCATTAAAAATTTTTTTAAATAACAAATAGATAAAATCAGTCTTCTCCAATTTCCAAGTAGAAAATATCCATGAATTTGTTACCTCTGTACACAGATGGTCTTTATTTATGCTCCAAATATCCTGTTAAATTATCCAAAACTTTACTATAAAAATCCTTTTCTTAGGATGAAACTATACTTTTTTTTTTTACCACAAATATCATTATTAGTAAAGCTATCCTCTTAAATAATTGACTTTGAAGAAACCCACCACCCTCTGGGACAATAATGCTTTTATTTGGAATTACAGGTTAAAGGTAATTTTATTTAGGTCATCCATAAAACGATTTTTATATGCACAGCACAGCAGAAAGAACATTGCAACAGGAATTTACTTCTTGAAAACCAGGAGAGATACATACCACATGTTAAATTTGGAAAAAATTAAAATATTCACTGAAAGAATAAGAGAGAGAGAAGAAGAAGAAAGATGAGAAGAAACGAAAAGAACTTAAGTGTGAGCAATTTCAATGCCATGCTACGTCCAGGAGTACACCAAGTTCAAGAGCAGCAGTTCTCAAACCTTTGGGGCTAAGGACCCCTTCATAGTCATAGAAATTAACAAGAACCTCCAAAAAGCTTTCATTTACATGAGTATATCTACCAATATTTATGAATTCAGGAAACTAAAACTGGGACTTTTTAAGACATTTATTTAATTAATGTTAAATACCAGTAATAAGCCTGTCACATGTTAACATAAATACCTTTTATGAAAAAACAAACATAAGATTCATAAAGATTTTAAAGAGAAGAGAGTTGTCTTATATTTTTAAATATCTCTTTCATGTCTTACAAGAGAGCTAGATTCTCATATCTGCTTCTATATTCAGTCTGTTTCAGTAAGTGGTTTGGGTTGAGGTATATAAAGAAAATTTCCCTACCACTGATACGTAATTGGAAAAGGAAGTAGTATTTTCATTGCCTTTAAAATTATTTTCTAATATTTATTTATATTTATGACAGAGCATGAGTGGGGGAGGGGCAGAGAAAGGAGACACTGAATCAGAAGCAGGCTCCAGGCTTCACAGAGCCCAACACAGGGTTTGAACCCTCAAACCGTAAGATCATGACCTGAGCCAAGGTCAGATGCTTAACCAACTGTACCACTCAGGTGCCTCAATTGCCTTTTGAGGCACCTGAGTGGTACAGTTAGCCTTAGGAAAATCCCTCTGTATACTCATAAGAGAATGAGCAAATGAGGCAAATGTCTTAGTACCATTTTGAAAGTAATCTTGATTCTGAGGATCCTTTGAAAGGGTCTCAAAGACCCCCAGGAGTCCATTAACCACACACAGAAAACCAGTGCCCCAAAGTGATCACATGTAGGCACTAGGGTGAGTGTGAGCTGGAGACAGGATCTACGGTTTCCTTATTGGTCTCAGGTCCCACACACAAGTCTTAATCTGTGCATCTTATTCCATTTGCATTGTAGTATTTCAACATCCCCTATTTAGCCTGGTGCTCAGCTGAAAAAAAGGTTCAACATTGAGAAAAAGCAATTAGAGATTAACTCTTCACCTAGAATACTTTATGAGCAATGTAGGGACTTTGGAAAGATAATTTTGACTGTTTTTATTTCTAACCTTATGGCTGACTTTAGTGCCTACCAAATTTTCCATCCCAAAGATGTCACTGAAGCATGATAAATGGAAGGGCAGGGGAGGTCATCAGTCCTTCAGAACCCAGAGGTAGTATATATCCAATCATTTTATCCATTCTTCCTTAAAAATATCAATACATCGAAGAATAATAGCTTCATTCATTCAAAAATACTTTGGTTCATAAATAAACTAAAAAAGGGGGGAGGGAGTTGCTGGGTGGCTCAGTTGGTTAAAGCATCTGACTCTTGGTTTCAGCTCAGGTCATGATCTCACAGTTCGTGGGACTGAGCCTTGAGTCGGGGCTCTGCGCTGACAGCACAGAGCCTGCTTGGGACTAACTCTCTCCCTCTCTCTCTGCCCCTCCCCAGCTTGTCCACCTTCCCTCTCTGTCTCTCTCTCTCTGCCTCTCTCTCAAAATAAATAAATAAACTTAAAAAAATATTTTGGTTGGCATATATTATTCTTATAAAAATAAATAAAACTGTGTCCCAAAGAGCAACACCTAAGGGGGGGAAACCCTGTGTTTATAAATAGACACCAAGTATGGCACAAGAACAGACTGTGGGACTCCTTGGAAGGAGAAACCCTTCTGCCTGCAGATATTTGAGAAGCCTTTAAGGAGGATGGGAGACTTAGGAAAGTCCTTGAAAGATGACAAAGGTTTTGAGAAGTGACAGAATTTGATGGTGGTTAAGAATGCAGAGAATTCAGAGAACACTTACGGTAAAAGCCGCATGGACACTGGGGAGCAGAGAACAGAGAAGATGAAAGAGCCAAGTGCCTCTGGAAATAACTAAACATGAGGTGCAGAGAGTTCAGGGAATAAGGAACAAAGAGTTACTCATGAAGATAGTGACATGAAACCTGAAGTAGAGAATGGAGAAGTTTCTCTCTTCAATAAAAAACTGGCATTATCATAAAAGTAGGACCATTCAAAGAAAAGCTAAGATGTGTTTAATACTGACAAGAAAGTAAGGAGAATGATGATTTTGCCCATGATCAATGAACAGATCGAGAGAGATGTAGGAAATGGTGCAAAACAAGAGGCAGCTAGTATAATGTACCCTTGGAGAAATGGTACTAGGAACAACAGCCACTGAATGAACAATATAAAGCAAAAACCATCATGAGTGTAGCCTTCCCTGTATGTCAAAGGCTACACTAAGTGCTTTATGTGTTTCAGTTACAGTAGTAGTCACAGCTGTGTGACAGATACAGTAATTACTACCTCTAATGGAGGAGGAGAGGGTTCCACCCAATACCAGAGCCAGAGCCCTTTTGCAATATGTTTAAGAGACAAAATTGAAAGAAAGCTTATTTCATGTTGAGAAAGCCTAGACCTTGTTTGCAGATAAAAGAGAAGCCAAGAGAGAGAGAGAAGTTGTAAGAGAGAATTAAAATGACTTTAGAGACTTTGCAGGGGGTTGGGGGTGGGAGGAGGTGAGGAACTGGTATGAACAGCTAAAGAGGAAGGCTCAGCCTTGAAGAAAATGCATCTTCTTCTGATAGAGTCAAGGAGAGGATGACAAACATTTTCTTCTTGGTAATTCTGCCCAACACCCTATTACCTATGTGCTACAGAAGTCAGCGTGTTTCACTCTGAAAGCTGCAAATCTCAGCATTCTCCTTTGCCCCTCTTACCAAGGGAGAAAAAGTTAAGGAAGGAGATACACATGTACGGTCATAGTGGGCTTTCTTACCACCAGCACTTCCCTATACAAAAGCACAATACACTCCTATGTTCTACAGATCATAAGGATTGGAGACACTCTCCATCAAACTTAAGATAGATGAGGAACATCAAAAGTATCCCCCTGGATGCTCTATGGACTAAACTGCAACTTGATATTCAAAGGATGTCCCAATACACCAACCTAAAAATGTGTGCCTTGGAAGAATATATAGGTCTACAGACATCTACACTAAGCAAGTAGAAATTTAGCATAAAGGATAAGAGTAAATATTATTGGAGATCACTGGGCAGTCAGACTGGCAGGGCAAGGTATAATGAGAGGAAAGAAAGCAGAAAGGAAGAGCAAGGTAAATGTCCTTTCTTTGCCAGCCTGTAAGAAATCTCCATCAGCAAACTGGAGAAATCTTTATTGTCCTGGGTAATTGACCCCAGAGATTGTTAGAGCAACATCAACTGTCCAGCTACAAACATCCATGAACATTCCTTTAGCTGCACTTAGAAACAGGCACTCAACTTTCATTAAAAAAAAATTTAATTGGATGGAGCACCTGGGTGGCTCAGTTCGTTAAGTGTCTGACTTCAGCTCAGGTCATGATCTCACAGCTCATGAGTTCAAGCCTCACGTTGCACTCTGTGCTGATAGCTCAGAGCCCGGAGCCTGCTTCATATTCTGTGTCTCTCCATCTCTCTGCCTCTCCTCAGTTCATTCTCACTCTCTCTCATAAATAAACATTAAAAAATTAAAAATTACATACCACATAGCTTTCATGTACATGTATATCTATCTGTCAGGTAAAAATTTATCTAAAAAAATATTTTATTTTAGCCACTCTGACTGGTGTGAGGTGGTATCTCAGTGAGGTTTTGATTTGTATTTCCCTGATGATGAGTGACGCTGAGCATCGTTTCATGTGCCTGTTTGTGTCCTCTTTGGAGAAGTGTCTGTTCCGGTGTTCTGCCCATTTCTTCCCTGGATTGTTCATTTTTCTGGATATGGAGTTTAGTGAGTTCCTTGTAGATTTTGGATACTAATCCTTTATCTGATATGCCATTTGCCACTATCTTTTCCCATTCCATTGGTTGCCTATTAGTTATTTTTATTGTTTCCTTTGTAGTGCAGAAGCGTTTTATCTTGATGAGGTCCCAACAGTTTATTTTTGTTCTTGATTCCCTTGCCTTGAGGAATGTGTTGAGGAGGAAAGAGGAAATTGAGGTTAAGGAGACTGTTTCCTGCTTTCTCCTCTAGGGTTTTTATGGTTTCCTGTCTCACGTTCAGGTCCTTTATCCATTTTGAGTTTATTTTTGTGAATGGTGTAAGAACTATAGATGCTGGCAAGGATGTGGAGAAAAGGGCACCCTCCTACACTGTTGGTGGGAATGTAAACTGGTGCAGCTGCTCTGGAAAACTGTGGAGGTTCCTCAAAAAATTAACAATAGAATTCCGCTATGACCCAGCAATAGCACTGATGGGAATCTACCCAAGGGATACAGAAGTGCTGATGCATAGGAGCACATGTACCTCAATGTTCATAGCAATACTTTCAACAATAGCCAAATCATGGAAAGAGCCTAAATGTCCATCACTGATGAATGGATCAAGAAGATGTGGTATGTATATACAATGGAGTACTACATGGCAATAAGAAAGAATGAAATATGGTCATTTGTAGCAAAGTGGATGGACCTGGAGGGAGTCATGCTAAGTGAAATAAGACAGGCAGAGAAAGACAGATACCATATGTTTTCACTCATAGGTCTAACAGGAGAAACCTAATAGGGGACCATGAAAAGGGGAAAGCGGGGGGAAAAGAGTTGGGGAAAGGGAGTGAGGCAAATCATGAGAGACTTTTGAATGCTGAGAACAAGCTGAGGGCTGAGGAGGGAGGGGGAAAGGAAAGGGCGGTGATGGTCATGGAGAGGGGCACTTGTGGGAAAGAGCACTGGGTGTTATACAAAAACCAACTTGGTAATAAACTATTTAAATTAAAGAAAAGAAAAAATATTTTAAATATCTATTTATTTATTAGAAAAGCACACGTAGGGGAAGGGTAGAGAGAGGGGAACAAAGATCTGAGGTGGGCTCTGAGCTGACAGGCGGACTGACAGCAGTGAGCCTGATATGGGGCTTGAACTCACGAACCTAGAGATCATGACCATAGCCAAAGTCAGACACTTAAACCAACTGCGATATCCACGCTCCCTACTAGTAAAAACTTCTAAGTGAATCCAAATATTGCCATGTTGCCCTCCATTGAGGTTGTGTCAATTTATAAACAAAAAGTATGAGTTACTAATAACTCTTGAACATTACAGAATACACTGGGTATAAAGCTTTTTTAAAATTTTTTAAATGTTTTTATTTATTTTTGAGAGAGAGAGAGACAGTGTGAGCAGGGGAGAGTCAGAGAGAAAGGGAGACACAGAATCTGAAGACAGGCTCCAGGCTCTGAGCTAGCTGTCAGCATAGAGCCCGATGTGGGGCTCAAAACCACGAACCATGAGATCGTGACCTGAACTGACTGAGCCACCCAGGGACCCCTATAATGTATTTTAATTGCTTCATAGAACTACAGTATTTTTTATAATTAATACTCAACTCCATTCTAAAAAAAATATTTGAAGTGACCAAATTGCTTCAATTTAAAAATAACTTTAAAATAAAACAGTGCTCACTTCAGCAGCACATATACTAAAATTGGAATACAGAGAAGATTAGCACGGCCTCCACGCAAGGATGACACCCAAAATCGTGAAGCTTCCATATTTTTTCAGCAATCAGAAAGAATGAAATCTTACCATTTGCAACTACGCGGATAGAACTAGAGGGTATCATGTTAAGTGAAATTAGTCAGAGAAAGACAAATATCATATGAGTTCACCCATATGAGGACTTTAAGATACAAAACAGATGAACATAAGGGAAGAGAAGCAAAAATAATATAAAAACAGGAGGGAGACAAAACATAAGAGACTCTTAAATATGGAGAACAAACAGAGCGTTATGGATGGGTGGGGGGAGAGGCTGAATGAATAAGGGGCATTAAGGAATTTACTCCTGAAATCATTGTTGCACTATATGCTAACTAACTTGGACATAAATTTTTTAAAAATTAATAAAATAAAATAAAATAAGTAATAAAAATAAAATAAAACACCAAAAAAATGTACTTGTCTGAGGAACAAGAATCTCCTTAAGCATCCAAAATGGCTTTAGTGTGCAGAAGTGATAAAGTATCTTCAGCAGAACTTTGCCAATGTGTGAACATTAAATAGCAAGACAACTGAAGACAAAAGACTTCAACCAAAGAATCTCAGTGAAAGAGTACTGGTTTTCTGACCATTATCTACGAATGTCCCATCTTCTTTGAGAAGTCATGGGTTAGAGAAAGAACAGAAGGAAGAAGTACAAAATAGTGGTTGCCCATTGGCAGTCCATTCATTGTATGCAACTCGGCCAACAGGGTATATTAAAACCACCTTATTTACCTCACCAGGTTTAAAAGGTAACAAAAGAACCCCTTACTTCAAACTAATATGTCTAAATCTGTGCCCCTGGTTTCCCCCATCCAAACCTATTCCCTACCTATATTCCCAAAGGGCTTATTAGTATATCCAGGTGTCCAAGTCAGAAACTAGAGCACCACTGTTCATTTCTCCCCATTCTTACTTCCTTTTTTTTTTTTAGTTTTTTTAAATGTTTTTATTTATTTTTGAGAGAGAGAGACTGTGAGCAGGGGAGGGTCAGAGAAAGAGGGAGACACAGAATCCAAAGCAGGCACCAGGCTCTGAGTTGTCAGCACAGAGCCTGACGCGGGGCTCAAACTCATGAACTGCAAGATCGTGACCTGAGCCAAAGTCGGGCGCTTAATCAAGTGAGCCACCCAGGTGCCCCGCATCCTTACTTCCTAGTCAACCACCAAGACCTATGGATTCCACTTCTTAAGCATCTTTTGCCCATGTCTCTCCATCTATATTGCCACTATGCTGAAGGCACCATGAATGGTTGCCTAGGTTGCCTCCCATCTGGTTTTTCTGCCTCCATATTTTTCTTCTCTGATCTATTCTGGACAATAAAGCCTGTAATCTGAAAGTTAAAAAGTTAACGAGTGTCATTCTCACCTAAAACCTTTCAGTGGTTCCCCTGATGTCATCAAGATAGTTTAGACGTCCATCACCAGAGGTACAGCCCACTGCCTACCACATCTGAGATGCTCTCTCTCTCTCAATTTACCTCTTGCCTCTCTCTACTTCAATTTCTGTATTCTAAATATACTAACCAACTTTGTATTCTCTGAATTCACCTCCTGTTCCCTCCATGCTGTTCTCTTCCTAGGATTGTCTCTACTCCCCTCCTTTCTCCACGAAGACAGAAATCATGAAAACTTTCTAAGAAACTCTCTTTCTGAATCTCTGAATCAGGATCTCCTTCCATATGCCTCTGAACCTTCTGTGCTTACCCCTAGACACTGTATAATCATGACCTATTTAGACTGACCTTACTCTCAGCCTTGGAACATAGGGGACTGCCTTATTCATTGTAGTATTCTCAGTGTCTACCTCAGTTCTGGGTACACATCTGAGCACTTTACCTGAGTTCCTTAAGCATATTCTGTAGACCAAAAGTCGTTTATGGGAGGAAAAGAAAATATTTTGTGGCTATATAAACACATGCAAATAGTGTGACTCTCCAGAAAAAATAAATCCATTATTATCCATTATTCCCCTAAATACATTTGACCAAGGATCATCTCTGAGGGAATTAGACACCATTTGCAAAGACCAAAATTTTGGGAGATTCTTTTCCAAGAGATTTCACCAGTTCTCAATTAAGAATGTTTCCTCCCCCTGTCTCCCTGTCCCTCCCCTGCTCCCACTGTCTCTCTCTCTCTCCCTCCCTCTCTCTCTCTCTCTCTCTCTCTCTCTCAAAAAATAAATAAAACATAAAAAATTTAAAAAAAAGAACATTCCCTCCCCCCAAAGCATATATCTTACTGTAAAATTTTCTCTTCATCTAAGAGTTTTAACTTACTTTTTAAAAAACATCTTTGAGATGGTTTAAGTTAATTTAAAAGATACAAATCTTTAAGATTTTTATCCTAATTGAAGCTAAAAAATTTCAGGTAGGATACAAATCAGTGTTGGTTTTTGGTTGGGTTTTTTTGTTTTGTTTTGTTTCTTTTTTTTTTTTTTTTTTCAGAAGAAAAGAATTCACATCCAGAATAACCAATTCCACTAAAATTCCAGAAGGAATAAATGAGTGTGGTCCAGGAAGCTGAGAATCACAAGTCTGTCAGCCGGATACCAAGAATCCTGTGAGTAACAGGCTGGCAGATGAGAAGCCTCACTTGCTAGAGTCAAGTTTCCCAGCTTCTGTTTCTGACCATTACACTTGATTTTCAAAGTTCCAATGTTGTTTAGAAACTGACTGTTCTTTCAGTGCAATTCAGGAAGGAAAGGGGAACACAGCTACCACACAATGCCTTTCTCTAAATCATTGAGGAGCCAAACTGCAGAGCAGCCTTCCATTTTTACTGAGTTTTAGTTATTAAGAGGTTTCTTCTATATTTAATTTCTTCTTCTGTGAAGATGAGAAGAAATGCACTATATCCATAAGAAAAAGACCCTGAAATGACCCAAAAAGGCAATTATAAAAGAGGGATTAAACAAAAGAAAGGCAGCTTTTTTCTTTAAAGAATGTGTCATTTGAATGCTAACAGTATTTATATAATACAATGGGTTGTATTATAGAAGAAGGAACATTCTACCTTACTCACCTCCTGTCTCAAACTGACCAAGACTTTCCTTGACCAAACGTGATTAGGCTCTTTCTGACTTGAGTCCTTTCTTTGACGAAAGGCTCTGTTCTTGACCCACCACTTTTACCAAGAACCTGCTGAGACAGTACAAATTCCCCATCCTTGGTATCTGATCACCCTGGTCTGTCTTCAGCAAGAATCCTGCTGAGGTGGTCTAGCAAGAATCCTTCTGGCTTTGATCTTTTCTCTTGTAGTTTTCCCTTCCCTCACCTGACCTCCACCTCACTCCTTGGCTATAAATATATAAATATAAACACACACACATAGAGACACACACACATAATATAAATCTCCACTTGTACTCAGAGTTGAGCCTCATCTCTCTGGCCTACTGTAAAACCCCCCATTGAATTGTCTTTCTTATCGTCTTTAAAAAGTGTTACGAAAAATTCTCTTTAACAAAACCCAAGCGCCCCCCCCCCCACATACAAGGTTGTCTGTAGGTCAGAGAACAAAACTCTTGAAACATTGGCGTTCCAGTAACTCTTGAGACTCTCTGGTAGACTGGATCTTCTAGAGCTTTTCCCTTCAATTAAACTGGAAGATAGACTCTGACATCAAGAGGATTCCATTGAGTAGAGACGCCTGGGTGGCTCAGTCAGTTAAGTGTCCCATTTCGGCTCAGGTCATGATCTCGCGGTTTTTCAGTTCAAGCCCTGCACTGGGCTCTGTGCTGACAGCTCAGAGCCTGGATCCTGCTTCAGATTCTGGATCTCCCTCTTCTTTCCACCTTTTGCCCATTCACACTGTCTGTCTGTCTGTCTGTCTGTCTCTCTCTCTCTCTCTCTCTCTCTCAAAAATAAAAATGAAGAAACATTTTGTTTTAATTCCTCATTTAAAGAAGACTCCATAGAGGGCTCTGTCAGGGTAAAAGTCTCCCAGGCCTTACCTATCACCTTGTCCTTCATACTCCCCATTCGCTGAACCCAAATACCAGACAGTAAAAAGCGATTTCTGTCTGAAAAGACTCCACTCAAACTGCTGCTTCTCAAGAATGTGGTTTCCCTCTTAAGGACACGGGTTTGAAGTTCAAGAGACCAAAACAAGAGCCTAAGTGGTTTGCCACTTCATTCTATTCAAGAGCAAAGATCTGATCTGTAAAGTCTTATGCCCGACCCACCATTCCCTCCTACTCTGCTCACCTAAAGACTCTAACAACTCTAACACCTGTGTGGCTCAGTCAGTTAAGCATCTGACTTTGGTTCAAGTCTTGTTGTCATGTGATTGAGTCCCATGGGGCTCTGTGCTGACAGTGCAGAGCCTGGATCCTGATTCTGTGTCTCCCTCTTTCTCTGACCCCACCCCCCTGCTCAGATGCTCTCAAAAACAAACATTACAAAAAAATTTTTGTTTTAAAAAAAGAAAGTTTCAATCTAAAGACTATGGACCCTCTTCTCTGTTTTCATCCACACTATCTACTTGCTTGAGCTTCCTATCATAGACCTAAACTGCCTGACTAGATTCCTGAGTGCCTCTAGGCCAGGTAAGCACAAGGATTAGGAGGAGGGTGGGGTGGGGTGGGGGAGATTTGGTTTGCTTTGTTTTTTTAAATCACTTTATAGTAGACACTGACAGTGGGGACAAAGTTTGGAGAGAAGGAACTGATCCAGGCCAAGGATCTACAAAGTGCCCTATAGACATAAAATTCTTCTGGGAGTAAAATTCTCTTTCCTAAGATTATAAGATTTAATTTACAAAAATCTCTTGGTTCTGTAAAAGGTCAATGGAGGACATCAATGTTCCCCAGAAAGAAGGAAGATATTTCCATATTCAAAGACCAGCTTGCTCTCTGCTATAAGATAATAGGCCTGGTTCTTTTTGTAAGATAATATTTAAAAAGCAGGTATCTTAGTCAATTTGCCCTCCCATAAACAGAATACCATACACTGGGGGGTTTATACAACGAATGTTTATTTCTCACAGTTCTAGAGAATGGAAGCGTAAGAGTTACCTTAAGATGGCGACCGAGCGGCCATTTTGCTGTGGGTCGGAGAAAAACACCGTGCATCGATGATCCCCACCCCTCACCTGCAGACCTGGAAAGTCCCGCGCCAGTTTGAAAACAGCCAATCACAAAGCCCCAGCTTCCCATCACCCTGACAGAGGAGGCAACCTATCCCATCCCGCCTTGTCCCTAAAGTGCCCTTATTTGGTGGTCTGCCCTCCCAGGACCGACTGGAAGCCTTTCACCCATAAAATACCTCACCCCTCCCATTCCAGACGCGACTTCCCTGACTCCCCCCTCCCGGAGTCACGGAACCTCGCCCAGGAGTCACGGAACCTCGCCCAGGAATCGGAGATCCCAATAAAGGCTTTCTTGGCTCCATAACTTGGTCTCTTTCTTTCCTCTCATCTCTGCCTCCAGCCATTAAATCTTACAGGAAGTCCAACATCAGTGTGCCCACATGGCCGAATACTGGGGAGAGCCATCTTCCTGGGTGACAATGGTCACCTTCTCACTGCATTCTTACATGGCTGACAGAGATAGTCTCTTTTCTGTGTCTTCTTATAAGAAGACTATCTCAGTTGATACCTGTCACAACACAGCATTTTATATACTGTTAAGTGAAACTGCAATACAATCTAAGTTTATTTTGGGAGTGTTTGCTGTATCATTGGATTTAATGAAATGTTTAGAGGTGCAGTAGGCATGACTTTGAGTAGATAATGAAAGAAAATGCAAAATGCTTATTGATTTATGATGTGGTTTCATCTTAGCTTGG
>NC_043712.1:74747822-74768807 GCF_006229205.1 Suricata suricatta | reverse complement strand
AGCCCACCTGCACAATACAAAGCACTTTATGTTAACTGCCCAAGAAGATGTGGGAAGTAGGTCGGTTGTTATCTCCATTTTAAATGAAAACACTGAGTCAGAGATGTTGAATGATTGCCCCAAAACACAATGGCTCATAAAAGTGACACTAGAATTCTAGTTCATGCCCTTAACAACTCCATCCACTTCACTATCACTTACCTACAGAATTCGTACCTATAGCAACCCCTAAAGCTGGAGAGTGTTTTATGCTTTACAAATCACTTGCCTGAACATCTCATCCTCACATGAATCCTGCGAAGTCTCTAATAGATAATGAGTAAGATCAAGCATACGAAATGCCCAGAAAAATCCCTGCTTTAGAGCATGTCTTCTGTGAGGACCCTCAGACCCATAGAGAAATATCAAGGTCATGAACCCCTAGAAACCGTGCACAGTAGTTCTTTGTCCATGGTTCCAGTTACCTGCAGTCAATTGCAGTCTAACAAATCATAAGAAGATCAATAGAAACCCAACACTTTGTCACATTGCCTGTATCATTCATTTCCCTTCATCTGATATCATCACAAGCAGGGTGAGTACAGTACAGTTAGGTATTTTGAGAGAGACCACAATCACCTAACTTTTATTACAGTATATTGTTTTGATTATTTATTATTAGCTATTGAAAGTCATCTCTTACTATGCCTAACTTATAAGTTGAACTTCATCATAGTTATGCACCTCTAGGAAAAAACACGATGTATAGGAGTTGATACTATACAGTTTCAAGTGCTCATTGGGAGTCTTAGAACATATCTTCTGCAGATAAGGGGGAGCTACTATAACACCTTTTGTGTGGATGTGAATATTGTGCATTTCACAGAAGAAAAGCTCGAGCTGAATCAAAAATAAATGCCAGACAGTTCTCCAGACAAGACATACAAATGGCTAAGAAACACATAAAGAGTCTGAGCATCACTAGTCACTAGGGAAATGTAAATCCAAACTACAATGAGATACCTGTCCACACCCACTCGGATGACTATAATCAAAAAGACGATACAAAGTACTGGCAAGGATGGGGAGAAATTGAAACTATCATACCCACTCCTAGTGAGACTGTAAAATGCCACGGTCTCTTTGGAAAATAGTATGGCAGTTCCTCAAAAAACTAAACGTGGAAGTACCAAGTCCACTTCTAGGTGCCTACCAAAAAGAAATGAAAATACATGTCCACACAAAAACCTTTATACAAATGTTCACAGCCACATTATTCACAATAGCCAAAAATCAAAAACAACCCAAATGTCCATCAACTGAAGAATGGACAAATGTGCTATATCCATACAATGGAATATTATTCAGCAATACAAAAAAAAAAAAAAAGAAAAGAAATACTGATACATGCTACCTGGATGAACTTCAAAAACCTTATAATAAGTGAAAGAAAGCTGATAAAAAGGAATACATACTGTATGAGACCCCTTATACAAAATTCCCAGAATAGGCAGACGTATAGTGGCAGAAAGTAGCTCAGTGGCTGTCTAGGGCTGGTGGGGATAGAGGGACAGAAGGTTAACAGCTAAGGGGTGTTGAGTTTCTTTTAGGGATGATAAATATGTCATAAAATTGACTGTGGTGATTAGATGTACAATTCTACGTGCCATACATTCAATATACTGAATGCCGTTAAACTGTAGACTTTAAATAGGTGAATTAGGGGTGCCTACCTGGCTCAGTTGGTAGAGCATGCAACTCCAGATCTCAGAATCGTGAGTTCGAGCCCCACATTGGGCATAGAGACTACTTTAAATAAATGAATGAATAAATAAATAAATAAATAAATAATCAATCCATGAGGGATACTGGGCACACGAAAGAGTGAACAGTATTAGACACTAGGTAGGCTACATTTTTTCCCTATTCACACATACCTATGATAAAGTTTAACATATAAATTAGGTACAATAACTAATAATAAACAATTGCAATAAAGTTATGTAAATGGGATCTCTCTCTGCCTCAGAATACCTTACTGTATTGTACTCATCCTTATGACGATGACATGAGATGATACAATGCCTGTGTGAAGAGGTGAAGCGAGGTGAGTGATGTAGGCAGGTGACGTAGTGTGAGACTACGTGACCTTGTGATGGGCTGTTGAAGGAGCCCCAGTCTGTGGGTGAATGAAACCACAGAAAACAGAACCGTAGACTAAGAAGGGACTACCATGTTTATAAAAGTAACAGCCCACGGGCAGAAAGCAAACCACAAAAGTGGTTTATTCAACCAATAAAGTTTCTTCAAAAATCTCTGAAAGCAACTACCAAAATATAAAAATCAAGAGGGTTTACATTCAAGAAAGAATCTGGCGCGCCTGGGTGGCTTGGTCAATTGGACGTCTGACTCTTGATTTCGGCTGGGGTCAAGATCTAACCGCCAGGATCTCTTACACATGGGATTAGCTCCAAGTGGGGCTCTGCACTGACAGCATGGAGGCTGCTTGGGATTCTCTCTCTCTGCCCCTCCCCCACTTATGCGCATGTGCACTCTCTTTCTCTTAAACATTTAAAAAAAGAATCCGTACATCTGCATTTCTTATATAACAAGGGGCAGGGGGAGGGGGCTAAAGCAGAATCAGGCAAATACTAGGCTTTCATTTCAACTTGGCAAAAGTCATTGGGACCAATGATGGGCAGCCATTTTTTAGTCAGGACTCAGTAAACCTGAGTCCCCAGCAGGCCTTGTTTTGAGTTTCAGTCTTTGAGCTTTAATCACATTTTCAAACGAATTTCTGCCTCAAAGCACATTCATAGCTCTTAGAAGGAGGTGGCCAGTGAAAGGTGGCTATTTGCTTTATAGGTAAGGAAACTGAGGTAAGTTTGCCTAAGGCAGAAAGGCATACAGCCAGCAGTAAAACTACCTTTTCCAACTATTCCTTTTATTACTCTTCTCACCTTCCTGCTGATACTTCTAGAGACTTAATTACCACATTATGTTCCTTTTTTTTATTACAACTAAGGAAAATCAGTGATCAAGAACATGCCACATATTCCAAAATGGCATTATCAGGCTCTGTGATCTAATCACAAGGAAAGTTTCTGCCTGGCCCTAAGTGTCTTTAGTTGGTGTGGGCAATTTTGAGGGGGCCCTCTCGGCCTGTATCCCAACACACTCCACTACTAGCGAAGATAGAAAGAATGTTCATCTTGCACACACGGCAGGGGAATAAAATCCCAAGAAAGTGTATTTTCTCCAAGGTCATTGCACACACCTGTTACGGAAAACCCAAGTTTCTGACAGACAGACCCTGAACCAGGTGATCTGCTCACATCAAAGATGACCATTTTAAGAAGCTTTGAATCTGCAACATGCAAAGTGAGGAGAGAACTTTGGTTGCCCATAGTCATTCATTTCACTGGGCTTTGAGTTTGTCTGGAAGAAGAAACATCTGTATGATGGCCATACGTCATTTAGAGAAAGGGAGACTAAAGCATGACCAAACCCGCCAGGCTGATCTCTCCAGTCAATATGTATAGCACAATTGTGGTTCTAGAATACCTGACCTTTATCCAGTCCTAGCATTTCAAGAACCGGAGCCAGCAAATAGCACAGGATCGCTCCTCAGAGGGCTGCAAAGCAAACGCCAGCAGGGAAGGCACCTGCCTGTGCCACCAAGTAAACTGCATTTCCAATCAAAATGGATCAGCTGGCTCTCAAAGAGGCACTTGCTAACAAACTCAGGAAAAGAGCAACCTCTAAGCCAAATAAAACTACAACTGTCACTGCTCCCTACTGCGTAGCTGGTCCCAGCACTCTGAAATAGTCTCAGAGTTTATCAGCACTATAAATGACTGACGACCTCTTCCCCAGACTCACAGAGCCCAGAGCCGCCATGGAAAGAAAGGGAAAGCAGCATTAGGCCACCCCAACAAGGTGACCTGCCAAGCGTTCTGGCGCTAAGTGCCTCAAGAAAAAGTCCCCAGGGCTATCCGGGGCTCCCCCTTCAGCACACCCCGGAAAGCCACGGATCCCAGGCAGCCACTGAACTCAGCTGCAACTAGGTTCAGTCACTCTAATCAAATGAGAGGATGAACCCCATTACAGGGTTTATGTGAAAATCTTTTTTTTGTTCAATTGTGGTAAAATAGACATCATATGGAATTTGCCATGTTATTTTTAAGTGTGTGGCTTAGTATTACTAAGTCAAGTCACAATTTTGTGCAACCAATTTCCAGAACTTTTCATCCTGCATAACTGAAACTTTACACCCATTAAATAACTCATTTCCCTCTTCCCCCAGCCTCTTGACAACCTCCAGCCTACTTCTCTCTTCTCTGAATTGGACTAGTTTAGTACGTCATAGAAGTGGAATCATGCAATATTTGTCTTTTGATGACCCCTTATTTTACTTAGTATAACATCTTCACGGTTCATCCGCGCTGTAGCAGGTGTCAGAATTTCTTCCCCTTTTAAGGCTAGATATTGCACTGTGTATATGAGTGTGTGTGTATGTGTAAACACACCACATTTTGTTTATCCATTCAGAAAATCTATTTCTGTATCTCAGGAGTCTGATGATGTTGCTCTGGTGACAAACAAGTTATGAAGTTCAGTTTATTATTATTTTTTAATATAAGTTATTGTCAAATTGGCTAACAGTGTGTTCAGTGTGCTCTTGGCTTTTGGGGTAGATTCCTGTGGTTCATCGCTTATATACAATTCCTAGTGCTCATCCCAACAAGTGCCCTCCTCGATGCCCATCACCCATTTTCCCCTCTCCCCCATGCCCCATCAATCCTCAGTTTGTTCTTTGTACTTATGAAGTTCAATTGATAATGATCAGATTTTATACTGCAAAAGAGAGACAGGCAGAGACAGAACCTTGACCGCGCCATATTGGTATTCCAGGGAAAGAATGACAAGCTAACCCAAGCTGCAGTGCAGCTAAATTCCAGCATCAAGAAACGACACACCATTCCACTCTCCAGCTCAAAAATAAGTTCTGTTAACTATATATCCCCATGTTCTGGAACAGGTCTTAGCACGTGGTTAGCACTCATAAATTTATAAATGTCTGTTGACTGAATGAATCCAGAGAAATGATGAAATGCCCCAAATCCAACAGCTGGAATGCCTCTGGATTGGAAAGAGATGAGGTTGGGGGATAGAAAAAGAACCTTCTGTTTGATTTTCTCTTCTTTTTTAATGTTTATTTATTTTTGAGAGAGAGAGAGAGAGAGAGAGAGAGAGAGCATGAGCATCAGCAGGGGAGGGGCAGGGAGATAGGGAGACACAATCTGAAGTAGGTTCCAGGCTCTGAGCTGACAGCACAGAGCTGACTCAGGGCTCGAACTCATGGACTGTGAGATTGTGACACTTAGCCGACTGAGCCACCCAGGTGCCCAGTTTGATTTTCTATTGGTAGTGTTCGAATTATTTACCACAAGAAATTATTTTTGCATTGTTAGTGGGATTTTTTTTTCTAAGGGCAAAAAATCTGAAAGGATAATTGGTCATTAAAAATACTGAGCTCATCTTATGTGTACCCTTTTTCAGAGGCTACTGGAATAAGTGCTCCAACAAAATGGCAGAACAAATCAAGAAGACATGGGATAGAAAAAACAAGATCCAGCATAACAGAGGCAAAGGGAATCCCTGATGATGCTGAGGGCAAGTGACAGCTCTGCCTTCATCCAACATCATGAGCAACCAGTCTGGACATGCAAATCAGGTTATAAAGCTGTACTCAGGATAAAACTGGTTGCAATAGGTGTTAAACACAGGATCATCTTAAGAGGAGATTTAAGTAACTGGCAAAGAACTTGTCAGTTAAATTCTTGAAAACGCCATAGAGAATTCTAGAAACACACAAAGACAACTCTGGGAGAAAACAAAAGTCAGAAAGGGGGAGTGATCATATAGTACATAACTCAGCTTTTAATAGTGTGTAGGAAGGCAGAATACCATGGACCGGACTAAATCCTGACCTAACTAAAAATTATGGTGGAAGGAACGAACAGGAAGGATGCATGTGAATGGCGGCTGCATAAATGCAGAAGAAATTTAAATTCTCATACGCCATCTGGAAAGATAATGCATGATGACTACACCTGAAAAATCAAGAAGCACATAAGTATTATTTCAGGCATGAGTGAGTACCAACAAGCTGAAAGAGTTGAACATGAATGCTCTTTCTGAAAAGCAGGAAATGATGGGGGGTGTTCTGCTATTTTTAGTAACAAACCTTATAGAATTATTTGACTCTGAACTATGTATATGCATACAACTTCAATAAAATTAAGAGGTAAAAAAGAAATGAGACCCACATTGGAATGTCTTACCAAACAATGATTTTTTTTGAGATAAAGATGGGGGGGTGTGAAGCAACCGAGAGGGGGGGGGGGAGGGAATCTTAAGAATCTTAAACAGACTCTACACCCAGCAGGGAGCCAGATGTGGGTCTCTATCTCACAGTCCATGAGATCATGATCTGAGCTGAAATCAAGTCAGACACTTAACTGATTGAGCCACCCAGATGCCTCATTTTTTTAAAAATAGGAATTAGTTGCCATATACATTTCTAATCAGACACAAAGAAATAACTGAGTTACAGGTAGGATGGATGCTTTGAGTTCCAACATTGGATGATTCAAACAAGTGTAACGAAAGTCCCTCTAAGAGTGTTTGGACTCTTCAGCCTCTACAGAATTACCCATGATCAAAAATCTAGTGAGAAACAAAAAGAGGCAAGACATATTTCAAGTCCAATGTTTACCAAACCCTTGAGAGTCCTGGCATAGACGTCCTGCCAAAAGCATGAGCCATTATAGAAAATTGTAAATAGTCAAGATAAGACCAAAATTTGTTCCAAATCTCCAATGTGCTGTACGGGTTTCTTCCCTCTCCTCCAGGGCACAACTGGTTCAAAGTGCTAGTCATACCCTTGTCTATCAAGGCAAGTTTAATACTAGCGTACTAGTCCCTAATTTTGGCCCCCAAAATGAGGCTGATGCTGAGTCCCATCTCAAATAATTTACAACCCCTGGAAGGTTGTGGCGGAGGGGTTAGAGGAGGAGGTAAGAAATGGCCAGGTTCTTACAGCCAAACTCAGATGTCAGTCTAGTCGGAATATTTAACGCTTCATTGGTTGTGGAAGAATCCAAAACAGATGAAAAAGGAACATCAAAATTTGTGTACCAGGAGAAAGAAATTGAGGAACTTGGTTTCCACTCTGGCAGTTAGGGGTGACCCACCTTCTCACTAGGAACAAATGATCAAAATCCTATGTGTGGCCAGAATACCTATATTCTTCGTGTTGTAAATCACTGCCCTGAGTTTAAATCTGTTTTCCTCCCTCAACTTCATTTTCCTCGCCTGTAAACCAGTGAGGTGGAGCAGGGGAAGGGGTGATGATAAACCTCATCGGGTTATTGCCAAGATGAGGCGATAACAATTATAAAGTTTTGCAATCGGCCTAAGTATGTTAGGCATGATTTTCTAAGTGCATGGCGTATGAACCACCTCATTTAACCCTCAAATTATAAATATTAGTATCTCATTTTCCAGATGAGGAAGCAGAAACACACCAACTAAGTAACTTGCCCAGGGTCGTAGTCAGTGGCGGAGCTGGTAAGCTAATCCAGCTGATCCGGCTCCAAAGACAGTGCTCTTAACAACCAGTCTGTACCGAAACAAATGGAACAGGACGCGCTCAATAAGTGCTATGTATTCACACACGGCGTGCGCCAGTCCAGACAAAGAAGGTAAGTGATCGCCAGTGTGGGGTTTGGCTGCCTTAAAAGACCAAGGTCTCCACTCCTCTCCCTCCAGCCCCCAAGCGCGCTTCTTTCCCAAGCGCCCCCGGCGGCTGCGGGCGCCCTCCCTCTCCAAGCCCCCTTGAACTTCCAGTCCCGCGCCTGGCCAGGCGGGGAGAGGAGCGGGTCCGCGAGTCCCGAGGCTTCGATCCTGGCGCGCGCGAGAAAGGAGGAGCGGCGGGCGGGCGCCGGGGTTACCTTGACCTGCACTCTCATCGCTCCCGGACTCCCGCGCGGGGCCGCGCAGGGGCGCACACGGCCTCCTGGGCGCCTCTCCCTTGGGCTCCGGGAACCGCGGCGCCGGGGTCGTCCGGGTCCCCGCCGGCCAGACGCGACCCTGGCCGCTCCGGGCTGCACCTTCTCTCCTCCCCGCGCCTCGCTCACGCCACGTCCGGTCTCCTCTGCCGCCGGCCCCGAGCGGAACCAGAGAACTGCCTCCTCTCCGGGGACGCGTCCCTAGCGCCCGAGGCTGAACACCGGGCCCCGTTAGGTTTCCGCTCTGACACCACCTCTGCGCTGGCCCCATTCCAGTTTCTGGACTGGGAACTGCGGGACCAGCCCTTTAGTGAGTGCCCTGCAGAGATAATAATCAGCTTCAGCTGGAGACCCGAGGGCTGGGGAAAGCAGGTATTTCGTAAGTCCTAGCTATTCTAGATCTGAGTAGTGGTGCGACTGGCCCCACCCACAGCCGTCCGGGGGCCCTGGGTGCGGATCAGGAGAGTGGCCTAAGGCTCTTTTGCCCCACCAAGCTTGGGCTGCCCTGCCTACCTGTGAGCGCTCCACCGCCCGTCCGGCTTTCATCCTTGACTTGCAGGCCCCGCTAGCAAAGCCTTATCTGAGCTTCTGACTTGTGGAGTCAGATCTGGGCTCCACCTCCACCGGCTACCTTTTACTGCCCTGCAGATTTGTCATACTTTTACCCCTCAGTTACCGCCTGTGCAGAAAGGAGGTGTGTTTCGACCTTACATAATGAAAAGAGTATAGTGAGGGTCAAATGGAATGTTCAGTAACAGATTGGTGGTATTGCATTGTTCTTGTTGAGTCAACTGTGGTGGGGGAGGACACGGGACATTTACCCTTGTAGCACTTTTACTATCTAGGAGTTTCTGGGTATGTCAAGGGCCACTCCGCCCCTGAGTTTCCTTACCTGCGCGGTGGGAATGACAGCGAATAAAACCACCTCCCTCAGAGGTTCTACTGAACAAAAGAAATCCACTAAGTACCAATACAAATGCTTTCCTGATTTCTGTTATTTTCGGTGCATTCTTCCAGCTAGGAGTCTTGATTTAAGGTTGGATCCGTGACTCCGGGTGGATCCCAGTGTCTGGCCGGCAGAAGTGATGCTCACTTGTAACTAATTACATGCATTGTAATTCATCCCTGATTATTGACTTCAGATTAGACGTGCCTACCCTTACAGTCCCCTATGAATTTCTGTCCAGTGAGCTCACATTTGTAGACATGGGTTCCCCTCCCCCCACCCCCACCCCGTCTCTGTGTGGTTTTAATTTTTTTTTTTTGCATTTATTTATTTTTGAGAGACAGAGACAGAGCATGAACAGGGGAGGGGTAGAGAGAGAAAGAGACACAGAATCTGAAGCAGGCTCCAGGCTCTGAGCTAGCATTCTGCATAGAGCCTTACACGGGGCTCAAACCCACTAACCGTGAGATCATGGCCTGAGCCGAAGTGGGACACTCAACCGACTAAGCCAGCCAGGCGCCCCTCTCAGTGTGGTTTAAACGAACAGTTCTTTCTTTATTAGAAAACCTGAACCTCTCATATGTGTAGTAGCATTTAGTTTTCCTATTAATACAGTCAATCTTTCCTCTCCTTGACCCATCTTCTTCACACTGTTAATGATCTGTAAGCAGTTAACAGGTTCAGAAGCTGCCCACACCCCCCCCCGCCCCCAGGCAGTTAGGCAGGTCTGGATTGGTGTTCCTCCATTTATGTCCCCTGTTGGGTCTCTCACAGCGCTAGAGACTGGGAGCGCTCAGAAATCTGCAGACCCACCAAGAAGACTGGACATTTGAGACCCAAGGTTCTTACGAATCTTGGCACACTATGATCACTATCTTCTTGTTTAATCTTTGGTACATTTACATGTTCGTATGGTCACAGGTTCTTTTCAGATCAAGCTGCAAGGCACAAAGTCTAAAATACCAGGGCCATCCCAGGATATATACCGGGGCAATTCCAGGCACATGGCATCTAATGTGCTAGTTTACAAGCTGCCTTCAATTCCCAAGCTGGATCTGAAACACCTGAGCCATCTGTGAAAACACAGATTCCCAGGGCCCCACCCACCCCTCCCAGACCATTTGCATTGCAATCTCTGGGGTGGGGCCCTGGGAATCTGCATCTTTTATAAGCACCTCAGTCAGCTTAAAGGCTTATCTATAGAAGTCTTCTGGCCACAAATACACCCATGCCCAGAGACCAACTATGAAATTTAAACTTTAGAATGTTCATTAGTAGTCCAGTGTAGCTTGTGATTCAAGCCAACAAATATTTCCTGAACACAGATTGTTTGTCAGGTACCCTGCTGGGTGTGGGGAAAACAAAGATGAATAAGACATTGTCCAGTCTGCAAGGAGTTTGAGTTTGTAGGAGGAGGAACAATAAAAAATGAAACCGTACCTGGGGCATCATTGGTAACCCTTGTCAACACAAACAGTGTTGTATTTTCTCATTTGCTGCCCTCCCTCCCTTATCCTTTTCTTCTCCTGCCCATTCTTAACTCCTATGTCTTGCTCTTTGTAAGACCTCCCTTTTTTATCCTGGACTTTGTGTAAATGTTTGAATCCTAACCTAACATGTTTTTAAAGTCAATCTAATGATTTCAGAATGGAAAGGAAGAGCTGATTTTTCAGCAGAGAAAAAATGGATATGACTTTTTATTTTTTAATGTGTGAAGATCTTAATAAGTCCCAGTAATTAGAGGCCACTAAGGGGTAGTTTCTAAGATAGGCATTCTTCTCTTGAAGAGAATTGCTTCAAGCTTGGAGTTGGTTTGGGTTGGGTTTCCTTTATTTGGACAGGATGAGGTTGTTGGGGTTTCTGCGAAGTAATACTTCCCAGGCTCTCTGACAGCCCAGGGGGAGAAAATGAGGGGAAAAAAAAGAAAGCTCTGTGCCTTTGCACCAAGAAGAAGAGAGAGCACCATGGGAAACTTCTGGCCCAATGCAACAGGGCATATGATCATCTCTGGTTTGCGGTCACCCTTTTCTTTTCTAAAGCATAAAGGGAACAATGAATGCTATGGTATTCTGATGGGGGTAGCGGGAACTATGAGAAACCTATGGTGCGGTGTTCCACAAGTGGGGAGAGTTTAAAGGAATGGCTTATGAATTAAGAAGTCAGAAGAAGGGGTATGGCCAGTAATGAGGGATGAAATTCAGCTCTCCTAGTCCATTCCTGTGTAACTGTGTCTGTTTTTAGACTTCCCTATTCAAAAAAGTTTATGTTTTAATTTATTATTGAGACAGAGAGAAACAGAGCATGAATAGGGGAGGGGCAGACAGAGAGGGAGACACAGGATCCAGAGCAGGCTCCAGGCTCTGAGCTGTCAGCACAGAGCTGATGCGGTGCTCAAACCCATGAACTGTGAGATCATGACCTGAGCAGAGTCAGACGCTTAACTGACTGAGCCACCCAGGTGTCCCTAGACTTCCCTATTCAGAACCAAGGGCTTGAGTTTCAATTTCATGAACTAATTTTCCCCAATGGCTGCAAATCAAATTTTCTTTTTTTTAAAGGGTTTATTTATTTATTTTGATAGAGAAAGAGAGCATGTGCACAGGCAAAGGGCAGAGGAAAGGAGAGAGAGATTCCTAAGCAGGCTCTACACTGTCAGCACAGAGTCCAACACAGGGCTCAACCTCATGACCAAGAGTCGCATGCTCAACTGACTGAGCCGCTCAGGTGCCCCAAATTTCCTTTTGAAAGGAAGCAATCTATTTTGTTCTGCTCATTGAATAAATTTATCTCTTATTCAGTGCTTCTAAAGGGAATCTGCTCCCAATTTATTTCTCTATTTGCTTTGAAAATCAATTCTTTCTCCTGGCTGGCAAGGTGGAAAAACAGGAACTCTGAAATACGTTTCATTAAGGTTTAAAACAATACCTTTTAAAAAAATTTTTTTTTAATGTTCATTTATTTTTGAGAGAGATGGAGACAGAGAGTGAGCTGGGAAGGGGCAGAGAGAGCCAGAGACACAGAATCCGAAGCAGTCTCCAGACTCCAAGCTGTCAGAGCAGCACCCACTGTGGGGCTTGAACCCACAAGCCATGAGATCATGACCTAAGCCAAAGTCAGATGCTTAACCGACTGAGCCACACAGGTGTCCCAAAACGATACCCTTTTTGAAAGCATTTTAGCATTCTGGATGGAAGGCATGTCCTTTTCCATCACAGTGCCCTCGAAAGTACACAGTGCACTTCATACTTCAGATATACACAAAGATATATATAAGGATATACGTAGTACCACTTCCTATTAATGAAGAAAGACTGCTAATAACCCACACAGCCATCGTGAATGTTTAAATAAATACACTGTGGTCTGTCCATGCCATAAAACACTATGCAGCTTTCAAAAGAATGCGTTAAATCTAAAGGTACAGAAAGGGAAAACGGCAACTAGTAAAAGTATCATCTCACTTTCTCAGATTTGTGTGTGTAGGTTGGAATATGTGCAGGAAAGTTCTAGATGAATATAGCCAACCTGTTAACAAGGGAAGGCACACTTACATTAAAAAGTTATTCATTGCTTATCTGAAGTTCAAATTTAATCACACAAGGTTGTTGCACAAGCCCACTTTGGTACCTTCAAGCAGCCACGGGTGCTCTTTTAAAGTGTGCATTACAGACAGTGACACCAAACCTAAGCTCCGCTAGAACTGTACCTTCACATCCAACACTGGATGGTTCTTGAAGGAAGGATAGCAAGGGTCTTAAAACAGGTTGAGCTCCTGTAATGAATCGCCGGGCCAGCTCACAGATACTATCCTCTTCAGCTTCTTTAAAACAAACACAGTGGATACTAGAATTTGTTGAGTGACCACAAACTCCTGACATCCAAGCGCACACTTCTTTGCAATGTGACTCTGCCCCCACCCCTCTGCCACCCATGCAGTGGCCCAGACTCTTCTCCCCAGCCCTAAATCTGAACCAGATCTGTGGCCAATAAAATATGGCCAAAGTGACATGGTTTAAGTTCCGAGTCTAGGTCTCAGGTGGCCCTGAAGCTACAGTCTTCACCCCCATATAACATCATCCTAGACCACCATCCTGGGGAGAAAGACCACGTGGAGAGACCAGCCAACCCTCAGAATCATGTGGGATAATCATCCGATGCTATTTTAAGCCACTAAATTTGGGGGATATTCGTTGTGAGAAAATACATAACTCAGTTTATTTTCTCATTCTTTTCCTTAACTTCTTTTTTCCACACAGAATCTCTGCCAGGACTCACTAAGGGTCAGAAATCAGGAGGCTCACCAGTTTCTCAACTTATAGGATGTGAAGCCAATGAAAATTTGAACACAGGTCTGTGTGGCTGTAAAGATCTATTGTTTTGTTTTGTTGTCTTTTCTACATACACCTTGAACATAATGAGGGTTCATTAAAAATTTAGTTGGATAACGAACTATATGAGTCAGAGGTTAGTTTTATTACTTTCATATGTCAGAACTAAGAATATATTTATTTGGCAGGAAATATCTACTGGTACTGAAATTTTAACCTTTAATCCTTTTCTCTAGATTAAATTACTTAAAAGAAGAAGAAAAGAATCCCAAATCCACTATTCAACCTATTATGTTTTCCCTGAAAGGGAAACTGTTCATCCATAAAACAACTATTCTAGTAGCTGAAGGAATTTTGCTATTCCATTCTAGGTGAGAAAGCTGAAAGACAGAAAAAATATGTGGCTTAAGTAGAAGAAACCAACTAATTAAATCCTCCACTCGACTTATTTATCCAGCACTGCCTTTTTTCTTTTCAACTTATTTTTAAAAGAGTAATGTATGTATGTATGTAATCCCTTGAACTAAAATGAGAGTCTTTTAGGGACGCCTGGGTGGCTCAGTCAGTGAAGTGTCCGACTCTTGATTTTGTCTCAGTCCACAATCGCACAGTCGTGGGCTGGATGGGGAGGCCTTGTGTTGGGCATGGAGGCTGCTGAAAAGTCTCTCCCCCCCCCCCCGCCCCTCCCCTGCTCGTGCTTGGGCACTCTTTCTCTCTCAAATAAATAAATAATAAAACGAGAGTGTTTTAAAAGCATTTTTTAAAGTTTTTTTTAATGTTTATTTATTTTTGTGAGAGCAAGACAAAGAGCACAAGCAGTGGAGGAGCAGAGAGAGAATCTGAAGCAGGCTCCAGGCTCTGAGCTGTCAGCACAGAGCCAGATGTGGGGCTCAATCCCATGAATGGGGACATCATGACCTGAGCTGAAGTTAGCCATCTAACCAACTGAGCCACCCAGGCACCCCTTAATAACATTTTAACTTGATATATTTTAAGCATCCCTTTGGAAGTATTCTCTACATTATCACTGTGTGCCATGAATAAAGGAGGGAAGAAATGGGTACTTACTGGGCACTCGCTGTGGGCCCAGGTACTTTGTTATATACCTTATTTTATTTAAGACATTGTTTTATATAATAAGTGAGTCCAAAAAAAAGTCAAAACTTGTCATCAAGAGTCATGGACTGAGTAAGTAGAAAGCCTGGAATTCCAGGGACGGTCTGTCTGATTCCGAGGCCCATGGTGTTTCCATCCTATCGGAGTTCTTCTCTAGAAAAATCTCAAACTCATTTACTACTGAGGCTTTGTTTTGCTATTACTTATCTTGTTTTAATGTCGCTTCAATGAAGTTATTTATAAACCCTGAGCAAAGACCCATTTTTCTTCCAGCCAGCTTTCAGGGCTGTAGGTAGTAGTAGTAAGTCTACACAGCAAATGAAATTACAAGCTTCCAGTGGGAGGAGGTCTCTACATCCTTCTCTAGACAAATCGCATATGATTTACTTAATGAGAAAGATGGCCAGGCATTTCTGTAATATCCTTGAAGGTATAATAACTCAAACTTTTTTGAGACAAGGTCATGATGTTTAGATATGAAATCTGGATTTGCTGTAATCCAAGCATAAAATTTATCTAGCCATCTTAAGTAAATAAATCCTGAGGGTTGGCTGTGTGGTTCTGAAGGTTGGCAGTCTCTCCACATGGTCCGTCTTCCCAGGATGGTGGTCTAGGGTAGCGCTACATGAGGGGGACAGTCGCGGCTGAAGGGCCACTTGAGGCCTAGGCTCAGGAACCTCACAGCTCTGGTAAATGGAGACTGTTTTACTCATCAAACAGTAAAATGCTGTCATAAAAGACTTCACAACACTGGGACCCAGAAAGATCACATCTAGAACTCTTGCCCCAAAAAACACTTTATGTTTGATGCTAATTTGTATAACAAGATATTCGTATCAAAATTATATAGTACATTAGGAATTAGTTCAAAGTCTATTATGACAGAAGTAATTAATTATTATAGGGGCTGTTGAAAAATACTAACAAAAAACATTCCAAAAGAATGCCGTAAAGGAAGTTAGAAGAGGATATATATTGTATGAGTACAACTATATAAAATGCTACACAAAAAATTAGAAATGGCTCCTTTTTGTTTTTTCCAAGTATTCTGTAATGCGATCTTATTATTTTTGTAATTTTAAAAATAATTAAAAGTGAAAACCTCACATATCTTGGAATCACTTCTGGGATTACCTGAAATTCCCATTTTATACATTTTCACATCATATTGTCCCTAATAAATAAAACATGAATATCACTCATTTCCCAGACCCTTTGAGCCCCAAGTTCAGTACCAGTGCTATTACGTTTTTATGTTTTATGATTCATGTATTGCACTCAATAGCCTGGTGCTTTTTTTTTTTCTTTTATAGTTTATTGTCAAGTTGGTTTGCATATAACACTCAGTGCTCTTCCCCACAAGTGCCCTCCTCCATGCCCATCCCCCCATTCCTCTCTCCCCCTCCCCCATTAGCCCTCAGTTTGTCCTCAGTATTCATGAGTCTCTCATAATTTGCCTCCCTCCCTTTCCCCAACTATTTCCCCCCCTCCGCCTCCCCCATGGTCCTCTGTTAGGTTTCTCCTGTTAGACCTGTGAGTGAAAACATATAGTATCTGTCCTTCTCTGCCTGACTTATTTCGCTTAGCATAACACCCTCGAGTTCCATCCACGTTGCTGTAAATAATAGCCTGGTGCTTCTTAACCTCATGGGTTAGGATAATTTTGTTCTGGCGATAACTATTTAACACAAAACCCTGATGCCAACTTCTTTGCCAAGGAAGCTATTGCATCGATACTTATGGAGATCAAGATAAATAACGAAAGAGCAACAACATAAGAATGAAAACATTTCTATGTAACTCTCAGCAGGAATCCACATATTATCATGATGAATGAAGTTCCTATTGGCCTTTCACAGTAAGGCCACAAAGGTACAGATTACACTTTGCAAGAACGTGAAGGTCTGATATTTCTATACCTAAGCCTCTAATACTTAAGCCAAGCAAAGTGGATATTCCTCTCCCTGATTCTTCTTCTGTGTACAATTTTGCAAGCATAAGTGATCAATTTAATATGCTATTTCTTAAACGTGCCCCAAAACTTTTGTCTCTATACACTCTTTGAACTAACTCAAAATAGTTCCTCCACAGAGCTCAGAATTCATCATATTTATTATTCTGTGAACCATAAAATCCCTCTGAATATGGGAGAAGGAAAAAAATAGCTTTTATTTCATAAGTAAAGAAAGTCAGGACTCATAGCAGAGAATGATCAACTAAGGTGCTAAAATATGGCCAGCCCATCTGGGGCTCCTCCCAGAGGTGGCATCCTCGGTATATGCTCTAGTCAATGTCACTCGAACACCCCTCTGTCACCAGTGTCCAATCTGTATTGCCCATTTGGAAAGAGCACAAATAATCCCCCAAAGTAAAAGTCTATCTCTGTAATGATCCTTCGTCTTGTTTATTCTCTCCTATCCATCTCATTAAAACCTAATCGATGTGCCTCCTGATCATGATGTGTACCCAGAAGACAGTGCCCACCAATTATCCAGATGTTCACTTCCCTATGACTGCGGCCCTCTTGCCAGTTTTCTACCATCCTTTCTGTTATTAGATGAGATCTGCGGGGAGCTGCATCAGCCTTGCTGGATGACACAGTCACAGTGAGGAAATGGCAGACCTTTGCACAGCTCCTGCCATGAAGCAAAACTAGTATCTCCTTCTATTATTGGCTCATATTGGGAATGGGACCACTGTTATTGATTAGGCTTCACAATGTTCCAAATCAGACCGATATTCCCCACACAGTTACTCCATAAGAAAAAACATATTCCTGCACCTGCATAAGAGATTTTAGATCAAAGTGCTGCAGATGTTTGCCAAAAGGCTCTTCTAATGAGCCTTGCAGACCCAAAACATAAAAGAACTAAGAACACAAGAGTTACAATTAACTCTGGCCCAGAGAAGAAGAGCCTAACTTAAAGATAAAAAACAGAGTAGGACCGACATAAGTTGCTACATATACCTTTGCTCACTGGAGCCATTAATACTGTCCCTTGTACTGACTTCAGTTATGAGGATGGATAAAAAACCAGAAACCCAGGTGCAAGGTCAACACACGGAGGGCCCCCATTGTGCTTACATCAAAGAAAGGGCTTTCTCAAGCATTCTTTCTCTTATGGTTGATGAGCTAGATCAAGTAACTCCTAGCCTATCTACATACAATTTAACCTATGTTTTAATTTTAGCATTACTAACTTAAATAATATGTATATTATCTTGTTTTTTACTAAAAACATCCTGTTGTTCTCTTGGTTATAAAATTTACTCAACCTCACTGTAAGTGCATTACATGACTTGGTTATAACTTGTTAATTAAAAACAAAGGCATAATTATTGGCCAAAAACAAACCCATACAAAATAAGATAGGTTTGTTACTTTCTTAATCTTGGGGACTGATGCCAAGAATAAATTGGGATGGTTTTACAAAAATACTCCTGTAAAACTTGTTCCTATACACTTTTAATGACTAAAGCACCTTATCACTAAAAATTAGAAACTGTAAACAATTTCTATTTTCTGATGTCATGTTATCTCTTGGCCTATAAAGAAAGACACAAAAAACAGAGAGAGCAGAGATGCCTGCCTGGTGATCGAGAAAGAAACTCAAGGCTCTCTCATCACTCTCTCGCGCCGACCCCATCCATCCTTCAGGGACCCCTGGACCTGCTGGGGCTGGACTCCGGCAGAAATCGTGGCCATCGCACAAAGGTAGGTTGGAATCTTCACCTCAGAATGTCACCTTATTTGGAGACAGGACTTTTTCAGAGGTAACAAGTTAAAATGAGGCCATTAAATTAGACTCTAATCCAACATGAGCGGTGTCCTGATGAAGAGGCAAGATGCGGACATGTGCAGAGACATGCGTAGACAGGAGAAGAGGACCCTCTACAAGCCAAGGAGAGGGGCCGGAAACAGATCCTTCCCTCAAGCTCTCATTAGCCCCGACCTTGCCAATGCCTTGACTTTCAACTTCTGACTTCCAGAACTACGGGACAGTAAAATTTCCACTGGTTAAGCCATCCGTTTATGGCAGCCACACAAACTAATATGCTTTCCTACAATTAAGATTTATGACAATTCTCCCTAAATCTGGCCTTTTAACGAGGGGCACCATTACTCCCTATTGCTCTAAAATAGACCCAGATAGTACCTCCTGCACAAGCAAAAATATGAACAGCACCCTCTTTTTTTTTTTAAAGGGTCCATGTTTGTGCAATCACCCTACCTACACTACCCACAATCCTTCCTATAACCCACTTCCCTTCAGCCATGAAGTTCCTTGAAATCCCTGTGGCCTCTGAATGTTACAGACCTCCCTCCGTGCAACGACAAAGGATGTTCATTTAATAGCTTTCATCAATTTTTATTTTGTTTAGACTAGACTGTACACCTTGTAAAGATGGGAACCGCTTCTTCCCCTTTGCATGACCTCGCATGCAAGAAATGTTTATTCAACCCAACTAAATGGAAGTAAGAGCTTTATTATCTACACCGCTTTGGTAAGTATCATACTTGCTCCAAATTACCCTCTCTTACTTTAGAAGTTATCAAGAAACAGATGTAAATTGCTAAGTATGTTATGGGGCTCAGGGATTCTCATTTAAAAAGTATGAAGAAGAAGCAAGCTGAAACATTTTAGCTTAAAAGCATTAGTATGCTAGGCCAGCAAGACTGTAATGACAGAGGGAAGCCAGACTTGCACAAGTATTAGTATCATATTTCCATAAAATATTTTACAAAGTTGTCATAGCATAACGGAAATCAAAAACCACAAAAGAAGATGATTACTGCAAATAATGCATCACCTCATTGCAGTGAGCACAGATTAGAAGATACACCCTTTCCTGTGAACTGTCAGCTAGATCTAAAGGGATTGGACCTGTATCTACAGACTTAAAAGTCCCAGCTCGGACAGTATCTCGAGGACTCAGGAAGCCCAATCGCTGCTATTTGAGGCCCTATGCACAACTAGAAAAGGATCTGTAATCATGGTCATGGGACCAAATCATTATCAAGACCACCCAAGGAAACAAGAGTACTTCAGGAGGCTGTTACTCAGAGATGTCTGGACAGTTGGCCTTCTTTCTCCCCGGTGAGAAGGGTGAGCACTTAGCAACAGCAGGTTTAGATCTGAAGAACTAAAAGAGCAGGATAGGATGTCTGTCAACATTGCCTTAATGGAAGTGCAAGGTATCCAGTGTAACTTCTTTTGGAATGGTGATGTGAACCCAGGGTTTATAGGGCTTCTGGCCCAGAAGGAACTGGGCTCCTTTCTTGACTCTGTCCACAGGTGTCAATGGTGGCTTTGTACTTCAGTCAGAAAACCAAAGAGAGAGAGGGTGGCCTCTGTTCTTTCCCTAGGTAGACACTTCTCCTCCAAAGTTCTGAATTATGGAGGCACTTGGGTGCGCTCAGATCTCCGCCCAATGCTGCTGGAAACAGCGTGACCTCTGCCCCTCAGTCCCCTTCATCTCCTCCAGCCAGGCTAGGAACTGCGGCAAAAACTTGCATGCACCTCTTTCATACCAAAATCACTCTATTTTTTCTGATAACAGCAATACGTCCTGGTTGTAGAGAATTTGGAGAATTCAGAAAGATGCAATGGGGACAGAGAGACACAGTATGAAGAATGACTCCCTGGTAATTTCTTCTCTCAGTTTCCTTCTAGAAGCTCTCTTTTCAGTATCTCTCCACCTAGCTCTCCTCCTCAGCTCAGTCTTGTACTTCCTGTCACTTCTAATGGAAGCAATAGTTTGGTAGGTCAGTACTTGAATTACAGATTTCATTTGGTGTAATTAAAACTATCAACAAAGGGCTTTCCCAGGATACCTGGGTGGCTCAGTCAATGCAGTGTCCAACTCTTGATTTCTGCTCAGGTCATGATCTCATGGTTTGTGGGATAGAACCCCACATTGGGCTCTGCACTGACAGCACGAAGCCTGCTTGGGACTCTCTCTCTCTCCCTCTCTCCCTGCCCTTCCCTGGCTTGGGCTGGCGCTCTCTCTCTCTCTCTCTCAAAATAAATAAATAAACATTTGAAAAAGGGGGGGGGCTTTCCCTTTTACATCACCCACTGTACACGGTGGCAGTTTCCAGCTACAGAACGGGACCTGGTAAGAGAGGAATCCATCTGATACAGCACAGACTCTTTCTCCCCAACTCCCAGGAACCGCTGGGAGCCCCACTACCCCAGGCACCCACTACCCCCATCTACAGCAATGACAGATATTGCCCTGAATGAGGATTATTTCCATCCTGAGTGGAGAGGCCAGGAACCCATCACCTCTGTACCTCTGTCTCCATGGGAACACCGGTTTTGGATTCCAGACCACCTCTTTACAAACTAGTTCACACAGCAGATGATTTCTGGAGGGGGACTGCACGTGCTGGACCCCCCTGGAGAGCATGGCAGCAGGCGCTGGGGGGGGCATGCGGGAAGCGGAAGTGGCAAGCCCACCCTGGTGAGGAAAGGGGTGCGGTGAAGGTACAGAGGGTTGGGTGAGATGCCTACAAGTTGGAAGGAGAGAGAGGGCA
>NC_043712.1:74734651-74747722 GCF_006229205.1 Suricata suricatta | reverse complement strand
GCTTTGTAAAGACGGTAAGATATAGATTGAGATTCATAACACATCACCTCATATATAAATGTCTTAAACACATGCTAAAAAACAAAGAGAGTACACATTTTTCAAAAACAGACACGAAAAGAGGACATTCATTAACCACATTAGAGCCACTGCTGTGGTGGCGAAGGGGCATGGCAGTAGGTAACAAGAAAAATAAGGAACAGAGGCGTAAGTAAGTAAATAAGCAAATGAATACATAAAAACAATAGCAGTATCTTTAACAGATCAGTGACCAAGTGCCATAAACTGAGAAGTCAATTAACTCATTTCTCCACATCTGAATTCTACTAACAAGATTTTAAATAAACTCACATATTTCTCCCTCAAAACCTATACTTTTTTGAGAACTCTAATTACAAAGTAGTAATTATTTTCCTATCCTATTAGCGTCTCTTCCAATTATTTTCTGTTCTCTTTGTTCTGTGCTCTGACTTCCCTTTTTGGCAACATTTCCAACCTCATCGCTTTTTATTCATCTGACTCGTTCGTGTATTTACTCAAAAAGTATTTACGTGTCAACTCAAATCTGAAGTATATGTACTGCTCTGGATGCTTAGAGGATATGAGGGAAACCTCTCATGCTCCATCTTTCTGGGAAACCACATTCATTTATAAGAAATTTCTTTTAATGTTTATTTTGAGAGAGAGAGACACACAGCATGAGTGGGGGAGGAGTCTACAGAGAGGGAGACAAAGAATCTGAGGCAGGCTCTCAGCACAGAGCCTGACATGGGGCTTGAACCCATGAACCACGAGATCATAACCAGAGCTGAAGGCAGATGCTTAACCAACTGAGCCACCCAGGTGCCCCATCTGGGAGCCCACATTCTAATAGATGCAAAGCATCAGCCCACAAAATGGCTTAAACCAGCCCAAGGCAGCACTGGTTTCATGTCTGAAAAGTGAGAGATGGATGTGAATATGTGATGGAATCCAGAGATGAGACATCAGCGAGGCTTGAGGTGGGGGGAAAGATCTGCTTGAAAGGTCATAGCTGTGTCAGACCTTCTCGGATGAGTGGTATAGATTAGAGAGAAAGGAGGGGACATCCTAACTGGGAGCGTATCTTTTTACAAGGCAGAGTTAGACCTGAATGGAGCCCAATCAGCAAGCATCAGAACTAGACACTGGAAACTGAGGTAAGGAAGTAAGGGTGATGCAGGTGAATTAGCAGAGAGCACGTTGTAGAGGACTTGAAGGACTTTCTTGCCAAGAAATCTTGATCTTATCCTGTGGACAGCAGGAAGCTTCTGGAGGTGTTTGAGTCAGGCATTGTATAGAGTTTTCCTTTTTTATTTATCATATCCAGCCTCCTACCAAATCCTGCTGCGGCTCACAGTGCTCTCTCTGTCCAGTCTCATGGAGGCAGACTAAGCCTCCATGGCGGGTCTGCTGAACTCCTACCAACCTGCTCTCTTTGCTGCCCCCACCCCCTTTCACTTCTCCCACTTCTTCGGCTTCATAACCTGACCTCACCCTATCAGAGACTGGGTTATGTGTGTTCTCCCAGCCTCCCACGGTCACCTGTACCATAGTAGCTGATTCATTAGTGCATTCAACAGATGCTTACTGATCCCCTCCTGCCTGCTGGGGGCTCTGCTAGAAGCTGAGGGATAAGCTAATCCAGAACCAAAACCTGCCCTCATGGCACCCAGAGGCAGAGAGAAGAGTTATCGTATCTCAGGATCCTATTTTTTACTGTAGAATTTATTACACTGGAGGCCAACCGCCTCTTAGACTATGAGCTCAGGCTGTCGGGCACTTTGTAAATGCTCCATAAACGTTAACTGAGGGAATGAATGCACAGACGCTTGGAGAATCCTACTCATATGGCAATGAGAATTATTATCAGTCCTGAACTGATAATGGCAATCTTACCCCTTCTCAGAACTGCTGATCACATACAAATGTAAACCCTAGGTCACCGGTCATCAGCAAACCTCTCCTGTGAAGTGCTAGGTAGTAAATACATTAGGCTCTATAAGCCGTTTGGCCTCTGTCACAACTGCTCAGCTCTGCCATCAGACCACAGAAGCAAACGTAGACAATACGTAAAGAGCGAGTGTGGCTGTGTACAACAGATGGTGTTTATAAAGGGCTGTGTGTAGGCCGGGTTTGGTCCATGGGCCCTGGTTTGCTAAACCATGAAACAGAAAAGTTACTTCTGCTGATTTTTCAGAACCGCCTTCATGCCTGTTCCATATACTAATTTAGTTGTTAAATCTAACATTTAAGTTTACTTTTTTTTACAGTGTATTTATTTTTGAGAGAGAGAGAGTATGCAAGTGGGGTATAGACAGAGAGAGGGGAGAGAGAATCCCAAGCAGGCTCTGCACTGTCAGCACAGAGCCCGATGTGGAGTTCGAACTCACAAACCATGAGATCACGGCCTGAGCCAAAACCACGAGGTGGACACATAACTGACTGAGCCACCCCGGTGCCCCCTGAGTTTACCTTTAAACACACATCAGACATTTGCCATAGTACTGTTGTGAAAGAATGTGCAATTTGGAGCCAAACAGACCTATTTTACTGTATGGTTGGCCTTTTGGTAAGTTTTTATCTTTTTGAACCTCTGTTTCCTCACTATAAACATATTTTTAAAATCCTGACTATGAAGACCAAGTGAGAAATGTATACTGAGAGCTGAATGTGATGCCTAGCACATGGTAGTTCACACATCCCCCCTGCTGTGCTTGGTCATGTTCTTTTTCCCTCCTGTAAATCCCTTAATCCAATTAGTTACTGAAGATCTACTGCATTCAAGGCACACTTTGAGATACCTCTAAAACTCCTCCAAACCCTCCCTGATATCTCTCTTGATTACTGATTCTCAAACTTGGCTATAACACAATTTACTTAGGAGCCTAAAAGTCCCGATGCTTGGGTCCTGACTGTAGATATAACGGTTATAAAGAGTGGCACAGGTATCAGAATTATCCTCAGATAATTTCGATATGGAACCAATTTGAAAGTCATTGCTCTGCACTCAGATTCTGGCTTGAATCAATTCAGATAGCTCCTCCCTCTATCTTTCCACCTGCCTCCTTTGAACAGCGAGTAACTATCTGCACATCTTCATAGAGCTAGAGTTGACTGGATCTTGCATCTGTCACTTACTCGTACTTATATTAACTCATTCAGGGAGAGCAGAAAAGAATGATATATATCCATCTTCCTTTGCCTTTGACCCTTGCTATTTACCTGTCCAAGATCCAATCCCCTTCCCTGTAGCAATGACCTTGACTTTTATTTGGGGCTCCCCTTCTCCCACACCCTCAGTCCGCCTGGCCTGCTTGAGGCTTTACCCTTCGGACTGGAAGCTCCTGAGCCCCTGAAAGCAGTACATGATCGCTCCTTGCTGCGGTCAGTGTTCGTTGACTCTGACCGTCACGACTTTGTTTTCTAGGGAGGCCTGCTGAAACGAAGACAGCTTTTCTGCTGGACTGGATCTGAGAGACTGTGGTTCATAGCGATTTAGGCGGCTATTTTACAATCCCAAAGAAAACATCTGTCTGAGAACAGTACAAAGTGAGAGACAGAGATGTCATTTTGAGCAAGGGTGTCTAGCTATTTCTCAAGCCAGGTGCACTATTAAATGGCCATGGGAGCCAATAAATGCCCTTGCTCTTCCGCTCTCGCCGGTTTAGTCAGGTGGTGTTTTATCAGCAACCAAAAGAATCCCAAACAGATACAGTCACCTCCCACCTCCCTCAGAACCAAACCTAATCATCTGTGTTGGCAGAGAGTATGTGCCAGAATCAAGCCCTGGTCATTCATTCAGCAAACATGCACTGGGTGCCTATTGTCCACAATGCTTGGCTTACAACGAGGGGTTCTGGTAGCCCCCCAGCATTAAGAACTGCACGCATATTTGAAGAAAGAATACCTGGCAACAACACCACCTCCCCTACTGTCAGTGAGCCCCTGTGCTAAGTGCTGAGGACAGAAAAGATCATAAGACAGGCTCCGTATCTCCAGGGTTTGTAATCAAATTGGAAAGATGGCATGTGCGTAAGAAGATAGGCAGCAATCTGGACTGTGAGATGCATGGACTCCGGAGCTCAGACATCAAACCGCAGAGTAAGAAGTGTAAGCAGAAAATCCTAAGTGAGCACGGCACTTAGAACCACAACGTTTGCATCTTCCTTTGAACCAAAATTATCCAGGAAAAGGAAGGAAAGTGTTGCAAAAGTTGGAAAAGGGTATCGGAGGTTTGAAAGTTGTTCTAAATCACTTTTTATACTTAAAAATTAAGGTATTTTGTGGGACTTAATTGCTTGTAAACTAACCATGCCAGTTTTAAATAATTTAGGGGTGCCTGGGTGGCTTAGTTGGTTAAGCGGCCAACTTCAGCTCAGGTCATGATCTCATGGTTTGTGAGTTGGAGCCCTGCATCGGGCTCTGTGCCAACGGCTCAGAGCCTGGAGTCTGCTTTGGATTCTGTGTCTCCCTCTCTCTCTGCCCCTCTCCTGCTCACACTCTTGTCTCTCTATCTCAAAAATAAACATTAAATAATTTAAATATTATAGAAATCTCTTCATTCATTCATTCATTGAAAACACTATTTATCACATGCCTATTAGGCACCAGACACAATTATATACACTGAGATTTTAGGAGTAAATAAAACAATATCCTGACCACTTATATTCTAATGACTACAGAGTAGAAAGAAAACTTTTGCATTCAGCTCCCCAAAAGTAGAATGTTGTAAGAATGTGTCATCCCAATAATTTTTTGAACACTCAAAAGAAAAATACTGATTAGTGTTCTCAGAAACAATACTGTTTGAATCATAGTGGGAAAGATGTAAATTAAATTATTTTCAAAAAATAACTCTTTCTTCTACATCCTTTTTAATTCATCACTGATGTATCACATACATAAGATTTTATACAAGTGACTGGAAGATACCTTGTAAAACCCATTAATGTAAGTGCAGACAGAAAAAAAAAGGGGAGAAATAATCATTAGCTCTTTTCACAAAATCTTCTATGTGCCCAGGACTGTTCTAGGCCCTGAAGAAATCTATTTTTACTAAACAGTCCAAAGAATGTTCCATCACTGTGGAAAGACATTTCAGTAACAGTTCAATTAAATAAACAAGCTGTTTAATTAATAAAAAAATTTTTTTCAAGAGGAAGTGAAGCAATTTTGTTTGGCATGCATGCTTAATTGTGTGTTTTAGTTTCTCGGTTTTGGCCTGTGATCACTTAAAAATAATCGTCAAGTAAATCTAAATGGTTAATTGTAATTGGAAGAGTGCACCTTTCGCATTTTATGGCGTATAAAATCTAGCATAGGAGAAAATAAACACGAGAGCAACAAAGAGGTTCTTTCACTTACCCTCTTCATAGCCACAGCCAGGGTAAACTTCCCTCAGCCTTTGGCCATTGAATTTTATCCTGAAGTTTCCATCTGCTGCACAATCAGATAAACTCCGGCTTTGGGGAACAACTAATGGAACCGGTGCCGTAAAAGGAATGGCTGAACAAATTTCCATGTGCTTAACCTGAAAGGGAGAAATTGCCGAGCGAATGGAGTAAAAAGTGTTTAGCTGTTTTTCAACCAGAGGGGGTGATTTCACGTTTAGCAGGAACTTGTGACTAAGATCGCTGCGTCGGGAAATGATTAACGCCCCTGTCCTCATCTGCCCCGGCTCCCCAGCTGCAAGAAATCCGCCGAGGCAACAGCATCAGTCCTGGGCTCTGCAGGCACTGACTACACCGTCCTGGCCCGCGTTCTGTGCGCTGGGTCCAACTCTACGTTACTTTCTGCAAAATGAAAATGCACTTAGAACCTCTGCCCATTTTGCCAGTGGTTATTTCCACAGAAGTAGAGAAAGGGTTGGTTTTTATTTTCCATTTCGGTGCCCCGCCTCCAAAGATGGCTTAATCATTGATATCCTTCTTCTTAAAATCCCCAAGTTTTATAGGAAGCATTAGCAGGGTGGCTGGGTATCCTTCAGCCTTGTGTGCTTCCCCAACCATGCTTGAGTCCAAAAACTTGAGTGCCCTTTTGAACTGCCATTTCTCACTTTTCTGGAAACCAGGGGCTTGGAAAAATGAGAAAGAACAAATCAATAGGCGCACATACCTTGGAGGCACTAGAAAGTAATCAAAGGATTATTCTTTTTCTTTAGATGGTTGTTAAAAAGACCCAACTCGTATGTGACCAGTCCTTCACAAATGCTTCCAGAAGAAGCAGGGGGGAAAAAAAATCTCACCCAGAGATGAGAAAGAAATGGCAGAGATTTCTTTAGGTGAAATGTGCCTTATCTTGTGAACAGCAGCCTGTTATAATATCTGCCAACACGTGTTTCTTTTAGTGGAATTCCACTCCACCAACAGGGCAAAGTAGATGATGCATTTCCTGTCAAGTGGCTGAGGAAAGCCAAAACTGGGTCTCAAATACAGTGCTGAATAGACAGCTTCCGAGCTGGCTGTCCGTTGTGTTTATTATGCTATCAGCTTCATTTTCCTCATAGCCCTTAGACTGCTGACTTAGAAGCAGATTGATGACTCAGAGTTCTTATCACCCTGCCTGAGGTATTTTCTACGAATTGCCAAGCTCCTTTTAGGAATTCAGTTTCATCACCACGCCACGCCACCCCCGCCACCAAAGAAGCAAGTGTGAACAGTTTCAATGCTGTAAAACAATTCCAAATAAATTCAATGAGTTTTTTCCTCTACATCCATGCATTGCTTTGTCTCTGAAATTTAGCAAGTGCTCTAAGTGAATGTCATCCACTTTAAACGCTAAAATGATGAGCGTTTTAAAGTCGTTACTATTACACCCTCATTTCCTTTTGTTGGGCTACAACAAATAGCTGGAGAAAAATGCCCAGTGTGTGCACACACATACACACACACACACACAGTTGCACGCACAAGCTTTAAGTCACCTTCTTTGTTTGTCATTTAACAGTGCCTGGCACATAGTAAGCACTGAATAATCATTTGCCAAAAAAAGCAAAAACAAAACAAAGGAAAAAATCTAATTCTTCCACTGAGTTTCTTACCCTAGATTTTAAGGGAACCACGGATTCTCTGAACCCTGAATTGTATGTGAAATTTATGATTATGTGCATGTTTCTGGGGGAAAGGGTATTAGGGTCCATGAAATCCTTAACTTAATGCGTCCATGACACACACAGAAAAGGGCAAGAGCCACCACCTCAGAGAAATATTAAAAATATAGTCTCAAAAAAAAAAAACAAGGAAGGAAAGAAATGCACTCCAGGGTTCAGCTTGTGAAGTAGACTCTAGGGTTAGGGTGAGACTTTTCAGGAAAGGATTATATTATCTCCCTAATATGGCAGAAACCAATATTAACTGTTTCGAGTGACATACAATATCACTACCTCTTTTCTAATACAAGTAGTACAAGGTTCCTATTATTTTAGCCGTAATAAACACAAATGGACAGCGGATCATAGTGCAGGTTGAAGTGAGTCAGAGTCAGTTAATGATAGCCAGATACATGGCATTACACGGTAATTAGACACAAACGATAAGAAAGTGCAAGTGCCTGAAACCAATATACTTTTATATGGTCAGAACAAATTTCTCTGTTTTCGGGCTTTAACTTGTTAATAGCTGCAATGACGCTAATACCAGTGGTAAGTATCAGGGATGCTTATTGTAAGAGTCACCTTGGGAGTCACATTGGCATGCTGACTGGTGGCCATTTTGCTGTGGGTTGGAAAAACACCGTGCACTGACAACCCCCACCCCTCACCTGCAGACCTGGAATGTTCTGCGCCAGTTTGAAAACAGCCAATCATGAAGCCCCAGCTTTCCATCGCCCTGACAGAGGAAGCAACCTATCCCATCCCACCACGTCCCTAAAGTGCCCTTATTTGGTGGTCTGCCCTCCCAGGACCGACCGGAAGTCTTTCACCCATAAAATACCTCGCCCCTCCCGTACCAGACGCGACTTCCCTGACTCCCCACTCACGGAGTCACAGAACCTCGCTGTCAGGATCCCAATAAAGGCTTTCTTGGCTCCATAACTTGGTCTCTTTCTTTCCTCTCATCTCTGCCTCCAACCATTAAATCTTACACTTATAAGGGGATGCTGCCTGAGTCCGACCTGAGATGATTTCATCTTGACCCAGACCCAGGAGTTGGTGCTGGGTCACAGAGGAGTCCCAAGGAAATGAATTCTGCCTATCTAGCATCTGGGCAGAGGGAAAGAATCCCATCTAGGTTCCAAAGAAACAGGGAAGGCAAGATACCAGGATAGGGAATGAAGGCCCAGAGCTGTCAGCTGAACTCAGGTGGGGAACGTTTCAGACCGGAAGAACACATATGGCCCCATCGACGGCCGCAACAGCTGGGTAAGCCACGGATCTCAGTGGTAACTGGGCACCTGCAGGAGGGCATGGCCATTCCTTCTCCCACAGCCTCCCTCCCTTTCTAGAAAGACCCATACCAACTTCCCCCCTACCCCAAATTCCATCCCAATTTCTCTTCCACGGGAGAGAAAGCAAATACAATCCTTCCTGAACAAATGCTTTGGAGGACAGACCATGTGTGAGTAGCTTAACCAGCGTCATTTCTCAAGTACCTATTAAACACCATGTGTTTGCTTTGTATTCATTTTCTCCATTTATTTCTCACAACAACACTAGAAGATAGACTCTATAATTATTCACTTTTAACAGACCAAATCTTCTTAAATGCAAAGTAGTGCAACTTGGAAAGAAGTATACTGGAACTCTCTAATTTCCATTACAATACTTTTATCTTTAGCTTCTGTTTATTCTCATTTAGTGTCAACTTTCATTTCTTCAGTTCTGAAGGAATACTCCACTTGCTACCTACCTGGTCTCTTATCCTCCGGGATTCATCTGTGCACATGTGCACACACATACACACACACACACATCCCATCAAGTGGACGTGTAAGGTGGGCCACTCTAGACACATCACCGCTGCAAGAAGCTGGACAGACAACAATAAGCAGATTTCTGCTTTTTAGAAAAATGTGGAAGTTGTAAACACTTTAAATATTCATGCTTTTTTCATATTTTCAATCACATTTTCTTTTTTAAAGGAAATTCTTTTTTAGAGGAAGATATATTTTGGCATATTTAGTCTTTGAGAAGCCATTGGATAGGACTGTCAAATGTTTACTTAGAGTAAATAAAACCTGTTATGACTATAGTTCTGATAGAATACATCACATGAGTGATACATGGGCGATTTTTACTGCAAAGGAAGCTCTTGGAGCATTCTTTTGATGTGGCATCACTGAGCAACATTTGGACTGATGAGGCTATCGTTCTTGGTCACCCGATGGTCACTTACACGGAGCTGACTGTTTCTGGAGCCATCAGTGCTCCATAACACTGGAGTCACTCTTGATAGAGCAGCAAAGATGATCTTTTCCACTAAGTAACCAGCAACTAAAACAACCAAATAAGAGCCATAGTAAAAGTATGATAAAGCTAGTAAAAGCTAGATAAAGTATGACAAGAAAATTCCAGTCAGGTTTTTCAAAACGACCAAACAGAAATATAACTTATCTGAAGTCTGACTTTCATTTAGAGCTTTGCAAATCCTAGGACTGTGCATATATCTATATAATATGTTGATGGGTTACAAAAACAACTAATACGAATCATGCATATATAACTGCAGTTGTCAGTAAGTGTGAGTTGTCAGACGGTTGCCTATTGCAGTTACCTTGTCTGCCTTTCTGGTGGCTGGGACACCTCTAAGGGTGAAGACCATGTCCCCTGACCACCCACCCTCTCTCTAAGGCTCTGGCTTTTATTCCTGTAAAATCATGTCCTTTGAAATACACCAAGAGCTTGATTTGACTTTAGCTGAGATCCACCTTCTTTCATTTCTTCTAACCTCCATGGGCCTGTGCCCAAATAGGAACTCTCTCCCCACCCTTGGTTTTAGAGATGCTACACTCTCTCCCCTCCCTGTGACTGCCCTTTTCCTGCCTCCTACCCTTTCTAAAAGGGGTGCTGGTTCTAGATATGTGGCCATGGTCCTCTGTTGGGAACTAAGGTCCAATGGGAAATAGGACATTGGACCTTAGTTCCCAACAGTCTTCTTTATGTCTTCTCCACCAGTGTCTCAATCACTTCTATTGCTTCAGTGGGCACCTCCATGCAAAGGACTCCTAAGCTGGTACTTCAGCTCTGAGTCTTCCCCATCCAGAGATTCCGGACTACCTGCTGAACATTTGCAGCCACCACCAAGTTCCGTTCAGCAATTCGAAAACTGCTTTGACTTCATCCTCACAATCCTTGTTCTTACCTCTCTTTTTCTGGTAATGATCCAATTATTCTCTTGCCAAGGTGTGACATTTCAATGTCACATGTTACTTCTCTGTCTCATGGTCCCTTACTACTCACCAGTGTATGTAATTGTTGCCTACATTTTATAGACTTTTTCCTTCATTAAAAAACTCTTGCCTCCATGCCTTCTTAAAAATGAGTTTTCATTCCTACTGCTACTGTCTTGCTTCAGCCATTCGGCTCTAAACTTCTGGGTTGTTGTCATTTCCTCCTGTTTGGTATCTCTCTCTCTTCTCGGTTTATTTCCTACCAAATAATAATGCCTTAGAACACCACTTTAGTAGTATTCTTTCCTGATCAATGAGCTTCAACCACAGTATCTCTTAGAGGTTTAGAACAAGGCTTTTCCAACTTTAATGTGCAAGTGAATTACTTGAGGCTCCCCCTAAAATGCAGATTCAGCTGGTCTGCAGTGGGGCCTGAGAGTCTGCATTTCTAGGTTTGAGGTGATGTTGATATTGCTAGTGTGCTCCTTGAGTTAAGAATTTAGACTTGAGACTCCTGAGTGGCTCAGTGGGTAAAGAGTCTGACTCGGTTTCAGCTCAGGTCATAATCCCACAATTTCATGAGTTCCAGCCCCGTGTCAGGCTCTGTGCGCAGAGCCTAAATGGGATTCTCTTTTTCCCTGTCTCTGCCCCTCCCCTGTTTACACTGACTCTGTCTCTCTCAAAATAAATAAATTAACTTAAAAAAAAAGGATCTTAAAAAAAAAGATTGCAGGCGCCTGGGTGGCTCAGTGGGTTAAGCATCTGAGGTGAGCTCAGGTCATGGTTTCACGGTTCATTTGTTCAGGCCCAGCACTGGGCTCTGTGCTGACAGCTCAGAGCCTGGAGCCTGCTTCAGATTCTGTGTCTCCCTCTCCCCGCCCCACCCCCACTCATGCTATGTCTCTCTCTTTCTCTCTCTCAAAAATAAATAATAAACATTAAAAAAATGTTTTAAAGATTTAAAAACAGAGTTTATGACTTGGGTCAAATCCAAGTCTCATTCTCCTCACCTGCCTAATGGGAATAGCTAATAACAGGCCACCCTGCTCTGATTTTTGCTTCGTTCAATAAAACAGAATGACTTTGTTAATATGTAAGTCCAATCATGTCCCTCCTCTGATCAAAGACCTCAGTGCCATCTGTCTCACTTAGGCAAAAACAAAATCCTAATAGTGGCCTGCAAGATCTGACCCACCTTTGCCTCCATGACTGTGTCTCCTTGCACTCTCCTTCTAGCCACACTGCCTTCTTGTGTTCAGAAGACCTAAAGCTTCTTCTTGTAGGCGTCTACTCTCACCGGGAATCCTCTTCTGCCTAAGATACTCTTCCTCCTGCTTCCCTTTCAGCTTGGACGCAAAGGTCATTTTCTCAGTGGTATCTTCCTTTGCCCACTTCCTAAAATCATGAACACCCCTCCTCCATCACCAGCTCCTTACATCCCCTTCCTTGCTTTATTTTTCTCAGCAATATTTATCCATTATCTAGTAAACCACATATTTTGTCTATAAAATGTAAGCGACAAGAGGGCATAGATTCTTGCCTATTTTACTAAGTCATTCATACATACATGTCTGTTTCTTTTGGTTCCCCAACACCTAGGAAAGTGTCTGGTATATAATAGATATAAATAAATATTAATTGAATGAAGAATGAATGAATGAATGAATGACCTAACTCTAGGGTTAAATTCCTGGTACCTCAAATACAGCTGTATTGAGTCCGATCACTTGGAAAACCCAAGGAATCAGTCTGCAGAGAGAGAGAGAGAAGGCTGTCCACAGTTGGAAGGAGATAGCTTGGCAGGATCTAGGTGCATGTATGTGAATTGGGGAGATAAAACAATGGAGCTATGGAAGAGAGGGAACCCTTTCTGAGGAGAGACAAAAGGCAGAGTAAGACAGAGGGGTTGTGAAAGTGTGGCAGAGGGTTAGCACAAGAGGAAAACCTCTCTGGACCATGGACTGGGAAAGATAAAGTACTGAGCATCCCAGTTCTTTCTTGCAGCCTTTGGAGCTGAAACTTGGAGGTTTTGGAAGTGTGTGACTTTCTCCAGAGCAGAGCATTGGTGCATGCTCCTGGGCAGGAGGGAGTCAGCCCCAGAGTGCATAGTGTGGTGTAGTGGTCTCTGGGGTGCATTGGTTAAGAACAGTCCCCTTCCCAGAGTACTTTGGGAAGAAGACCCTCAAACTGCTAGCCAAAGGCCTTTCATCAGCAAAGGGGGGAGGCTCTACCCTGGAGGAGGGGAGCAGATCCACACAGTGCCAGGTCCTTTAAGACATCGGGTTTTGAATCCTAGCTGAGCACCAAGGGGAAGGTTCAGGAGAACTGTGTGCAGGGCAAGCCGACCGCCCTCACTACTCCGAGGGCTGCCTGAACAGAGTGGGTTGAGGTCCCCCAACCAGGGATATGGAGATGGTGATGCCATTTTCGCCGCCATCACCCCCCAACACCAACATGGTGGGACTTCAGAGAGCAGCACAGTAGTCCCCGGGGAACATGAAATCAAATGACCTACCCCACCCCTCGGTGCCTGGCAACTACTTATCTACTGGAGCAAGCCTGACCCAAGGCAGCCACCTCTCCTCCAGCCCAGCCCAGCCACCACCTCTAGGCACCAAAACACAACTTTTTTCTTTTCTTTCTATCCTCCCTCTTCTTCCTTTTTCTTTTGGAATCAGGCTCATCGTGTCTGACTTCGGTTTTGTCATTTCTTCTTATGTA
>NC_043712.1:74707084-74734551 GCF_006229205.1 Suricata suricatta | reverse complement strand
TATATATATATATGTTTTTAATCAGGTTTTTTTATTCTATTCTTTTAGATCTTTTCTCTTTTCTTCTGCTTTTTTCCTTCCTTCTACTTTTTTGTAATCAGCTTATAGTTTTTCTTTTGATTCTCTATTTGATTTTCTTTTCTCCCCTATCCTTTGACTTTTGTTTTGGGACCAGGCTTCCCCCAGCCCCTTTTTGTTTCCAGGGTTACTCCAACAAACAAATCAAAGCACACCTATTAGAGGACCAAACACTGCCCCCTGTATGCTCGGAGGAGCGCTGCAGAGGACTGAGTGGGAGGACGGAGCAGCCAAAACACAACCACACAGTGCACGTGACATGCTCCACAAGCACTTCCTGCAGGGCCAGGCCCTGGGCAGCATTCGGCCCCTTTTTAATACAGTAGTACTTGCAGGTGCAGGTCACATAACAAACTTTTAAAACACCCAAAAAGGGGCGGAAGGGCGCGCGAGGGCCGCAGGGAGTTCCGGGCATGCGCTATGGGCGTTTTGGCGGGAAGCGTGGGGCGGGCTGGACAATGAGAGTGTCCGCCGTGTGAGCCAATAAAGCTGCACTGGCTTTGAAAAAAAAATAAATAAATAAAAAACCACCCAAAAGACAGAAACTTAGCCAAAATGACAAGATGGAGGAATTCTCCCCAAAAGAAAGGTGAAGAAGAAATCACAGCCAGTGAGTTGCTCAAAAGAGATATAAACGATATATCTGAACAAAAATTTAGAACAATAGTCATAAGACCAATATCTGGGCTTGAAAAAAGCATTGAAGACACCAGAGAAACCCTTGTTGCAGAGACCAAAGAACTAAGGATTAAGGATGATTTAAAGTGCTATTTCTGAGGTGCCTGGGTGGCTCAGTGGTTAAGTGGCCAACTTTGGCTCAGGTCATGATCTTGCGGTTTGTGAGTTTGAGGCCCATGTTGGACTCTGTGCCGACAGCTCAGAGCTTAGAGCCTGCTTCAGACTCTGTGTCTCCTTCTCTCTCTGCCCCTCCCCTGCTCATGCTCTCTCTCTCTCTGTCTCTCAATAATAAATAAACTTAAAAAAATTTTTTTAATAAAAAAAATTAAAGTGCTATACCTGAGATGTAAAATAAACTAGATATAGTGACAGTGAGGACTGAACAACCAGAGTAGAGGGTAGGTGAAATAGAAGATAAAATTATGGAAAATAATGAAGCTGAAGAAAAAGACAGAAAGGATATTACTAGATTATGGAGGGAGAATTAGAGATCCAAGAGATTCCATGAAAGAAAACAATATCACTATCATAGTAGTCCTAGAAGAAGAAAAGTGAGAAAAAGTGGGGGAAGATTTGTTGGACAAATGATAGCTGAGAACTTCCCTAATCTGGGCTGGGAAACAGCCATCTAAGTCCAAGAGGTACTCCCTTCAAAATCAATGCTGTGGCACCTGGGTGGCTTAGTCAGTTGAGTACCTGACTCTTGATCTCAGTTCAGGTCATGGTCTCATGGTTCCTGAGTTTAAGCCATTCATCAGGCTCCATGCTAACAGCAAGGAGCCTGCTTAGGAGTCTCTCTCTTCCCTCTCTGTCTGTCCCTACCCCACTGTGCTCTCTCTCAAAATAAATAAATAAGCTTTAAAAATTTAAAAAGAAAATCAGGTCAACACCATGACATATCATAGTGAAACTTGTAAAATACAAAGATAAGAAGAGAATTCTGAAAGCAGCTAGGGACAAACGGTCCTTAACCTACAAGGGTAGACACATAAGTTTAGTGGCAGACCTGTCCACTGTAATATGGCAGGCCATAAGGAGTGGCAGGAAATAGTCAATGTGCTCAACAGGAATCCAGCAAGGCTATCATTCAGAATAGGAGCAGGAAAGACTTTCCCAGACAAATTCAAACTAAAGGAGTTCGTGACCATTAAACCAAGCCGGTGAGAAATCCTAAGCGGACTCTGTGAGTGGAAAGCAGCAAAGACTACAAAGGACCAGAGGACATCACCACAAACATAGAATCTACAGATAACACAATGACACTGAATTCATATCTTCCAATAACCACTCTGAATGTAAATGGACTAAATGCCCCAGCCAAAAGATATGGATAAAAAAATATGATCCATCTATAAGCTGCCTCCAAGAGCCTCACTGTAGACCTGAAATTACCTGCAGGCTGAAAGTGAGGGGATAGAGGCCATCTATCAAGCTAATGGACATCAAAAGAAAGCTGGAGTAGCCATACTTATATCAGACAAACTGATTTTATTTTTTTATTTTTATGCTTTATGTTTTTATTTATTATTGAGACAGAGAGAAAGAGAGCGTGAGTGGGGGAGGGGCAGAAAGAGAGGGAGGCACAGAATCTTAAGGAGGCTCTAAGCTCTGAGATGTCAGCATAGAGCCCAATGCAGGGCTCGAACCCACGAACCGTGAGCCACCCAGGTGCCCCAGACAAACTGTTTTTAAAACAAAGACTGTAACAAGAGATGAAGGGCATCATACTCTAACAGACAGACTTAAGAGATATATCCAGAACATTTCATCCTAAAGCAGCAGAATACATATTCTTCTCAAGTATACATGGAACATTCTCCAGAATAATCACATATTGGATCACAAATCAGCCCTTGACACGTACAAAAATACTCAGATCATACCATGCATATTTTCAGATCAGAATGCTGAAAATTGAATCAACCACAAGAAAAAATTTGGAGAGACCTCAAGTACATGGAGGTTAAAAAACATCCTACTAGGGACACCTGGGTGGCTCAGTTGGTTAAGCGTCCGACGTTGGCTCAGGCCATGATCTCGCGGTTTGTGGGTTTGGGCCCCGTTTTGGGCTCTGTGCCAACAGCTCGGAGCCTGGAGCCTTCTTCAAATTCTGTGTCTTCCTCTCTCTCTCTCTGCTCCTCCCCTGATTACACTGTCTCTGTCTCTCAAAAATAAATAAATGTTAAAAATTTTTTAAAAAATACCCTACTAAAAATGAATGGGTTAACCAGGAAACTAAATTAGAAATTAAAAAATAGATGGAAGCAAATGAAAATAAAGCACAACAGGCCAAACCCTTTGGGATGCAACAAAGGTAGCCCTAAGAGGGAAACATTGCAATTCAGGCCTATCTCAAGAATCAAGAAAGGTCCCAAATATACAACCTAAACTTACACCCAAAGGAGCTAGAAAATGAGCAGAAAATAAAGCCCAAAGACAGAGAAAAAGGGAATTAATAAATATTAGAGCAGAAATGAGTGATATAGAATTTTTAAAACCCAGTAGAAGAGATCAATAAAATTTAGAGCTGATTTCTTGAAAGAATAAACAAAATTGATAAACTCCTAGCTAGACTTCTCAAAAAGAGAAAGGACTCAAAAGATAAAATCACTCACTCACACACACACACACACACACACACACACACACACACACACGAGGAGAGATCTCAAGCAACACCACAGAAATACAATTATAAGGGAATACAATGAAAAATTAAATGTCAACAAACTGGACACTTTAGATGAAATGGACAAATTCCTAGACACTCACACATTACCAAAATTCAAACAGGAGAAATAGAAAATTTGAACAGGCCCATAACCAGCAAAGAAATTGAATTGGTTATAGAAAATTTCCCAACAAATAAGAATCCTGGGCCAGATGGCATCCCAGGGGAATTCTACCAGCTGATACCCGAGGATCTGGTTGTCAGCTGGCCTGAATCTAGGTGTTAAGATCTTTTCCTCTGGGACACTGACAGCTCTTGGCACATCCTGAACTCGTGGGAGCTATTAAAAATACAATAGACTGCTTGGACAAGTACAAAGGTTTAAAAGACAACAAAGAGCTGAGGCAGGGCTGAATAACAAGGTTCATCTGCTACATGAGGCCACTCCTTCAAGACTGGGAGAATGGTTGCTTCATGGGCTATAGAAACCAACACAGAGAGCAAAGCAAAATGAAGAAACAGAGAAATGTGTTCCAAATAAAAAATCAAGACTAAAACCTTAGGGGGAGAAGTTTAGGAAATGGAGATAAATAATTTACCCAATAAAGAGTTCAGAATAATGGTCACAAAGATGCTCATTGAACTTGGGAAGAGAATGGAACACAGTGAGAACTTCAACAAAGAGATTTAAAAAAAAAAGAGAAAATACCAAATAGAAGTCACAGAGCAGAAGAATACGGTAATTGAAATGAAAAATACCATAGAGGGGTTCAACAACAAACAAGATGAAGCAGAAGAAAAGATCAGTTAACTAGAAGGCAATCAATCAGAGCAATGCAATGAAAAAAGAATTTTTAAAGTGAAGGTAGCTTAAGGGACTTCTAGGACAACAATAAGCAGACTAACATTCACATTATAGGAGTCCCAGAAAGAACAGAGAGAGGAAAGAGGGCAGAAATCTTATTTGAAGAAATGATGGCAGAAAACTCCTCTAACCTGGATAAGGAAACAGTCATCCTGATCCAGGAAGCCCAGAAAATTCCAAATAAGAGGAACACAAAGGAACCCACACCAAGACACATTTTAATTAAAATGTCAAAAGTTAAAGACAAGGAGAGAATATTAAAAGTAGGAAGAAGGAAAAAACTTCTTACCTACAAGGGGACCCCCATAAGACTGTAGGTAGATTTTTTAGCAACAACGTTGCAGGCCTGAAGGGAGTGGAATGACATATTCAAAGTGCTGAAGGAAGAAACTTCCTTCCAACCAAGAATACTATACCTATCAAAGTTATCATTCAGAAGTGAAGGTGAGATAAAGAGTTTTCTAGACAAGTAAAAACTAAAGGAGTTCAGCACCACTACACTGGCCTTATGGGAACTGTTAAAGAGACATCTTTAAGCTAAAAAGAAAATGTACCAACTTGTAACAAGAACACATATGAAAGAATCAAGCTTACTGGAAAGATAAATATATAGTAAAGGTAGTTGCTTAATTACTTACAAAGCTAACCTGAAGGTTATAAAACAGAAATACTAAAAGCTATGATTATAATAATTAGGTAAGGGACACATAAAATATAAAGATATAAAATGTCACATTAAAAATTTAATACATGGCAGGCAGAATAATATGTTGAGCTTTCCAGTAGGATCAAACTTAAGTCGTTATCAGCTTAAAATAGACTGCTTTATTTTTTTTTATTTTTTAATGTTTATTTATTTTTGAAAGAGACAGAGCATGAGCAGGGGCAGTGGGGTTGGGGCAGAGGGTACAAAGAGAGAGGGAGACACAGAATCCAAAGCAGTTTCTGTAAGAGTTACCTTAAGATGGTGACCGAGCAGCCATTTTGCTGTGGGTCAGAGAAGAACTCCATGCCCTTTGAAAACAGCCAATCACGAAGCTCCAGCAGCCCCCCACCCCGCAACAAAGGAGGCAACCAATCCCACCCCTCCACGGCCCTAAAATGCCCTTACTTGGTAATCTGCCCTCCCAAGACCAAACCAGGAACTCTTTCACCCATAAACTACCTCACCCTCCCGTACTGGGGGCAATTTCCCTGATTCAACCCCTACTCGAGTCACAGAACCTCGCCTAGGGGCCACAGACCCCAATAAAGGCTTTCTTGGCTCCATAACTTGGTCTCTCTCTTTTCTCTCTGCCTCCGCATATTAAATCTTACAGTTTCCAGGCTGCACTGTGAGGCTTGAATTCATAGGCTGTGAGATCATGACCTGAGCTGAAGTTGGATGCTTCACTGACTAAGACACCCAAGTACCCCTAAAACAGACTGTTTTAGATTTAAGTTGCTATTATAAGTCTCATGATAACCACAAAACAAAACCTATGGCAAACACACAAAAGAGAAAGAGAAAGGGAATATGAGCATACGACTAAAGTAAGTCATCAAACCACAAAGGAAAAGACAAAGAGGAACTACAAAAAACAGCCAGAAAACAACCAAATGATGAGTTCAGTCCATTTACATTTAAAGCCACCACTGAGAGATAAAAGTGCATACCTATCAATAATGACTTTAAATGTAAATTGAAAAAGTAAATAAATAAATAAATAAATGTAAATCCACTAAATTCTACTATCAGAAGACATAAAGTGGCTGAATAGATGTAAAAACTCTCTATGCTGCCTGGAAGGAATTCACTGTGTTTTATTTATTTATTTATTTATTTATTTATTTATTGAGAGAAAATGAGCAGGCGAGTAGGGAGAGAGAGAATCCCAAGCAGGCTCTGGGCTATCAATACAGAGTGCCATTTGGGGCTTGATCTCACAATCATGTGATCATGACCTGAGCTAAAATCAGGAGTAAGACAGTTAACTGACTAAACCACCTACGTGCCCCAAGACCCACTTTAGATGTAAGAATACACACAGATTAAAAGTGAAGGCTGGAGGGGCACCTGGATGGCTCAGTTGAGTATCCAATTCCAGCTCAGGTCATGATCTCACGGTTCGTGAGTCGGAGGCCTGTGTTGGGATCTATGCTGACAACTCAGAGTCTGGAGCCTGCTTCCCATCCTGTGTCTCCCTCTCTGTCTGGCCCTCTCTCCTGCTTGCATTCTGTCTCTCTTTCTCTCAAAAATAAATATACATTAAAAATTTTTTTAAATAAAAATAAAAGTGAAGTGATGGAAAAAGATATTCTATGCAAATGGAAAGAAAAGAAAGCTGGAGTAGCTATACTTGTATCAGAAAAGATAAAAGACTTTAAAACAAACACTGTAGAGACGAAGGGCATTATATAATGATATTCAAGTCGATAAGAAAATATTACATTTGTAGATACTTACACACCCAACATAGGAAAACCTAAACATGTAAAATGAATATTAAGAGACCTAAGAGAAACAGCCAGCAATAAAATAAGAGTAGGGGATTTTAATACTACTTATCTCAGTGCATAGATCATACAGAAAGAAAATCAATAAGGGAACATTGGCCTTAAATGACATGTTAGACCAGATGGACTTAACGGATATTTGTAGAATATTCCATCCAAAAACAACATATATTCTTCTCAAGTCCACATAGAACATTTTTCAAGATAGATCATATGTTAGGCCACAAAACAAGTCTTTTTTTTAAGTATTTTATTTAATTTTAAATTATTTTTTAAATGTTTATTTATTTTTGAGAGAAAGAACACAAGCAGGGGAGGAGCAGAGAGAGGAGACAGAGGTTCTAAAACAGGCTCTGTGCTGACAGCAGACAGCCCAATGTGGGGCTTGAAATCATGAACTGTAAAACCATGACCTGAGCCTAAGTCAGACACTTATCTGACGAGGCACCCAGACAGCCCAAAATAAGCCTTAATAAATTTAAAAGGATTGGAATAATCTCAAGCATGTTTTCTGACAATGGTATGAAACTAGAAATTAATTACATGAAGAAAAATGAAATATATACAAATATGTGAAGATTAAACATGCTGCCTAATAACCAATGGGTTAGTGAGGAAATCAAAGGAAATATCAAAAATAACTTCAGACAAATGAAAATAGAAATATAACATTCTAAAATTTATGGGATGCAGCAAAAGCAATTCCAAAGCAATAAATGTCTACCTCAAAAAACAAAAAAGCTCTCAAGTAAATAACCTAATTTTCTCCCTCAAGAAATCAGATAAAAAGGAATAAATAAAGCTCAAAGTCAATAGAAGGAAGGAAATAACAAAGATGAGAGCAGAAATAAATAAAACGGAGAGACTAAAGAGACAACAGAAAAAAAATCAGTGAAATTAAGAGCTAGTTCTTTGAAAAGATAAACTTTGACCACTCATTAGCTAGACTCACCAAGAAAAAGAGAGAGGGCTCAAATAAATAAAATCAGAAATGAAAGATTTTACAACTGACACCACAGAAATACATAGAATCATAAGAGACTGGTATGAACAATGATATGCCAACAAATTGAATAACCTAGAAGAAATAGATAAATTTCTATGTAGGCCCACCAACACTGAATAATAATGAAATAGAAAAATATGAACATGTAAATCATCATCAAGAAGACTGAATCAGTAATCACAAACCTCACAACAAACAAAAGTCTAGGACCAGACAACTCTACAAGTGAATTCTACCAAATTTTCAAGGAAGAATAAAGACATTCCTTCTCAAATCTTCCAAAAACTAGAATAGGAGGAAACTCTTCCTAACTTATTTTACGAGGCCAGTTTTACTCTAATACCAAAACCAGACAAGGATGCCACCAGGAAAGAAAATTACAGGTCAATATCTCCGATGAATACAGATGGGAAAATCAACCAAACATTAGCAAACTGAATTCAAAAATACATTAAAAGAATCATACCCCACGATGAGGTGGGATTTATTCCAGGGATTCAAGGGTGGTTCCACATCCACAAATTAGTCAATATCATACATCACCACCAGATGTATGGTTATCTGAATAGATGCAGAAAAGGCATTTGGCAAAATTTAACAAACATTTATTAAAAAAAAAAAAACTCTCAACAAAGATGGTATAAGAGGGAATGTACCAAAACTATAATAATTAAAACAGCATGGTAATGGCATAATAAAACAAACACAGAGATTAACAGAATAGAGAGCCCCAAAATAAACCCATGCATATATGGTCAATTAACTTACAACAAAGGAGCCACAAATATACAGTGGGAAAAGAGAAGTGACTTCAATAAATGGTACTGGGAAAATGGAACAGCCAAATGCAAAAGGATGAAATTGAACCACTGTCTTCCGCTACACACAAAAATGAACTCAAAATGGATTAAAGCCTAGAGGCACCATAACTGCCCAGCTAGCTCAGTCAGTAGAGCATGAGACTCTTAAAGACTAGAGGCACCTGGCTGGCCCAGCTGGCCGGGCAATGCAACTCTTGATTGTGGGATTAATGGCTCAAGCCCCATATTGGGAGTACCACTTACTTTTAGAAGTTTTTAAAAAATGGATTAAAGAATTGAAAATAGACCTAAAAGTACAAAAACCCTAGAATAAAACGTAAGTGGTAAAATTTTTGACCTAAAACTTGGCCATAATTTTTTGAATCTGACACCAAAACAAAAGCAACAAAAGCAAAAATGAACAAGTGAGACAACATGAACCTAAAAATCTTTTGACAGTAAAGAAAACTATCAACAAAATGAAAAGGCAACCTATTGATTTCAAGAAAATATTTACAAAGCATATATCTGATAAGGGGCTAATAGCTAAAATATATAAATAACACAAACAACATAATGGCAAAAAAAAAGTCCAATTTAAAAATTGGGCAGATCTGAATAGACATTTTTCCAAAGAAGACATATCTTGGCCACTAGGTGCATGAAAAGAAGCTCTTTAACATGAATCATCAGAAATAACAAGTGTTGGCAAGGATGTGGAGAAAGGGAAACCCCTGTGCACTGTTGGTGGGAATGTAAATTGGTACAGACACTATGGAAAAAAGCATTAAACATTAAAATAGAACTATATGGCAAAACTAAAAGGCAACCAAGGAATGGAAGAAGATATTTGCAAACAACATATCAGATAAAGGGTTAGTATCCAAAATCTATAAGGAACTTACCAAACAACACCCAAAAAACAAATACTCCAGTGAAGAAATGGGCTAAAGACATGAAGAGACACTTCTCCAAAGAAGACGTCCAGATGGCCAACAGACACATGAAACAATGCTCAATGTCACTGATCATGAGGGAAATACAAATCAAAACCACAATGAGATAGCACCACATATCCATCAAAATGGCTAACATTAACACCTCAGGCAACAGCAGATGTTGGCAAGGATGCAGAGAAAAAGGATCTCTTTTGCCCTACTAGTGGGAATGCAAACTGGTGCAGCCACTCTGGAAGACACTATGGAGGTTCCTCAAAAAATTAAAAATAGATGGGGCGCCTAGGTGGCCGGCTTTGGCTCAGGTCATGATCTCACGGTTCCTGTGTTCGAGCCCCATGTGTTCGATCCCTGCGTCGGGCTCTGTTCTGACAGCTCAGAGCCTGGAACCTGCTTCAGATTCTGTGTCTCCCTCTCTCTATGACCTTCCCCTGCTCGCACTATCTCTGTCTGGCTCTCAAAAATAAATAAAAAACATTAAAAACATTTTTTTTAATTAAAAATAGAAGTACCCTATGACCCAACAATTACACTACTAGGTATTTATCCATGGGATACAAGTGTGCTTTTTTGAAGGGGCACATGCACCCCAATGTTTATAGCATCTCTATCAACTATAGCCAAAGTACTGAAAGAGCCCAAATGTCCATCAATGGATGAACGGAGAAAGAAGATGTGGTATATATGTACAATGGAGTATTACTTGGGAATCAAAAAGAATAAAATCTTACCATTTGCAACTATGTGGATGGAACCAGAGGGTATCATGTTAAGCTAAATTAGTCAGAGAAAGACAAATATAATATGACTTCACTCAGATGAGGACTTTAATATATAAAACAGATGAATATAAGAGAAGGGAAGCAAAAATAATATAAAAACAGAGAGGGGTACAATAACATAAGAGACTCTTAAATATAGAGAACAAACAGAGGGTTCCTGGAGGGGTTAGGGGAGGGGGGGATGGACTAAATGGGTAAGGGGCATTAAGGAATCTATTCCTGAAATCATTGTTGCACTAGATGCTAACAACTAACTTGGATGTCAATTTAAAATTTTTTAAATAAAAAATTAAAAAATAAAATAAAATAAAAAAGGGACAACATCAAATGCTGACAAGGATATGGATAAACTAGATCACTTATACCTCACTAGTGGGAATGTAAAATGATATAGCCACTCTGACAACAGTTTAGGGAGGCCTGGCTGGCTCAGTCAGCAGAGCAAGCAACTCTTGATCTCAAGAGGCCTGAGTTTGAGCCCCATTGTTGGGGAGAGAGCTTACCTAATAAAAATATAATAATAAAATGTTTTTTAAAAAAAACTAGGGGTGCCTGTCTGTCAGTGGAGTGTGTGAATCTTGATCTCAGGGTTGTGGGTTCAAACCCCACGTTGGGTGTAGAGATGACTTAAAAATTTTAAAAATAATAAAAATAAATAGACATTCAACTACCCAGAACAAAAATAATAATACATAAAATAGAACTACATATGATCCAGTTATTTCACTTCTGGGTATTTATCCAAACAAAACAAAAACGTTAACTCAAAAAGGTATATGCAACTCTGTGTTCATTTCAGCATTCCTTATCAATAGCCAAGATAGGGAAACAATCTTTTTTTCACTATTTTTTAATGTTTATTTATTTATTTTACTATGGTATCATCTCTCTTACATTCTGCATCTATAAATTAAATACATAATAAATTAGCAAACCAAGCTCACAGATACAGAGAACAGATTGGTGGTTGCCAGAGGTGGTGAGTGAGAGGCGGGAGAAATAGGGGGAACACTAATTGATAGATGTAGTTACGAACCGATAGAGTCATGTGTGACACCAACACCTTCGCCTGCAAGACTTCACAGGTGCTTGATTAACAATAGGACACAATAGTCAAATGATGCCTGTAAAGCTTAGGGTTGGAATGACATTTGACATTATTGGATACGCCTACATTTTGGCACCTGCAGTTTTACAAGCTCTACTTAGAAAAACCTATCACATTAATAAAAATAAAAATATTGTCTTCAAATTTTAATAAGCATAACAGAATCATGTAATAATGCCCTTTGTAATTCTAAGAATTACTACCTTTCTTCCAAAGGGTAAACCAACATATTTTAAAGAGGTGATTAAAAATATAGAGCCACTTTTATGGAGAGCAATACTACTTAAAAAATTCCAAGTGTTCAAAAGACTCATTAAGTCTCAGAAAAGCTCAACTAAAATATTCAACATCATTCTAACTTAGATTAAGCACCAAAACAAAACAAACAAAAATCAGAATTAGCTTAATACAGGTACAAAAGAATAATGTTTGTATCTATCCAACTCATTCAAGTAGGTCAGAGGGGAGTATGTATTTTATTTTTTTATATTATCCTTTTCTTTTTTTCAAGTTGTTATTTGAATTCCAGTTAGTTAACCTACTGTGTAATATTAGTTACAGGTGTACAATATAGTGATTCAACACTTCCATACAATAGCGAGTACTCATCACAAGTGCCCTCCTTAATGCCCATCACCTACCTAAACCACCCCCCACCCACCTCCCCTCTGCTCTCAGTTTGTTCTCTGCAGTTAAGAATCTGTTTCTTGGTTGGTGCTCTCTCTCTCTCTCCCCCCTTTGCTCATTTGTTTCTTAAATTCCACATGTGAGTGTAATCATATGGTATTTGTCATTCTCTACTTATTTCACTTAGCATATATAATTCTCTGTAGCTCCATCCATATCATTGCATATGGGAGGATTTCATTCTTTTTTATGTCTGAATAATAATCCAGTGTGTGTGTGTATATGTGTGTGTGTGTGTGTGTGTGTGTGTGTGTGTGTGAGTGTGCGTGCATGTGTATATCACATATTCTTTGCCCATTCATCAGCTGATGGACACTGAACACTTGGGCTGTTCCCATAACTTGGCTATTGTTGATAGTGCTGCTATAAACACAGGAGTGCATCTATCTCTTTGAATTAGTGTTTTTATATTCTTTGGATAAATACCTAGTAGTGCAATTGCTGGGTCATAGGGCAGTTCTATTTTTAACTTCTTGAGGAACCTCCATATTGTTTTCCAGACTGGCTACATGGGTTTGCATTCCCAACAACAGTGCAAGAGGGCTCCCTTTTCTCCACATCCTCATCAATACCTGTTGTTTTTGTTATTGAGATATATGTAAGTTTTGCTACTCTGACTTTCTTTTGACATCCATCTGCGTGATAAATGTTTCTCCAACCCCTCACTTTCAATTTGTAGGTGTCTTTAGGTCTAAAATGAGGCTCTTATAGGCAGCATATACATGAGTCTTGTGTCTGTGTGTGTGTGTGTGTGTGTGTGTGTGTGTGTGTGTGTGTGTGTTTTAATCCATTCTGGCATCCTATATCTTTTGATTGAAGTATTCAGTCCACTTACATTCATTTGTGTTTACGTTCATAAAAAGTATTGGCCTGGCTCTCAGCACGGATCCACTGCGTTGGTGAAGTCTGTGAGCCCGAGTTCCAGCCGAGCCTGTAATGATAATAAAGCCCTTTGCTTTTGGGAAAAAAAAAAAAAAAGTATTGACCTGTAGTGTTTTTTTCTTGTAATATATGTCTGGTTGTGGTATCAGGGTAATGCTGACTTCATAAAATGAATCAAAAAGGGTTCTCTTTTATTTTCTTAAGAGAGATTATATTCTATCTTAATGTCTGGTAGACTTCTTGAAAACCTGTATGTCTGGAGGTTTACTGTTAGAATATTTTTAACTAGCTCCTCTTTTTTTTTTTAATTATAGTTTATTGTCAAGTTGGTTACCGTATAACACCCAGTGCTCATCCCAACAAGTGCCCTCCTCCATCCCTATCACTCATTTTCCCCTCTCCCCCACCCCCATCAACCCTCAGTTTGTTCTCAGTATTTAACAGTCTCTTAGGGTTTGTCTCCCTCCCTCTCCTTAACTATTTTTTCCTCTTCCCCTCCCCTATGGTCCTCTGTTAAGTTTCTCTTGTTTCACATATGAGTGAAAACATATGGTATCTGTCCTTCTCTGCCTGACTTATTTCACTTAGCATGACTCCCTCTAGGTCCATCCATTTTGCTATGAATGGCCATATTTTGTTCTTTCTCATTGCCATGTTGTATTCCATTGTATATATAAACCACATCTTCTTGATCCAGTCCTCAGGTGATGGACATTTAGGCTCTTTCCATGATTTGGCTATTGTTGACAGTGCTGCTGTGAACATTGGGGTACATGTGCTCCTATGCATCAGCACTTCTGTATCACTTAGGAAAATCCCTAGCAGTGCTATTGCTGGGTCATAGGGGAGTTCTATTGTTAAATTTTTGAGGAACCTCCACACTGTTTTCCAGAGTGGCTGCATGATTTACTAGCTCCTCTTATTTTCTTTCTTTAGTAGGTTTCTTTCATCTATTTCTTTAATAGATAAAGAACTGGGGCACCTGGGTGGCTCAGTTGGTTAAGCATCTGACTTCAGCTCAGGTCATGATCTCACGGTCCACGGGTTCGAGCCCTTCATCAGGCTCTGTGCTGCTAGCTCAGAACCTGGAGCCTGCTTCAGATTCTGTGTCTCCCTCTCTCTCTGCTCCTCCCCCATTCATGCTTTGTTTCTCAAAAATAAATTTAAAAATTTTAAAAAATAAAGAATTGTTCTGATTATCTATTGCTTCTTGAATAAGCCTTGGTAATTTATACCTTTGAATAAATTTATCCGTTTCATCTAAGTTGTCAAATTTATAGGAATAAAGTCATTCATAGTATCTGTGACTCCAGTGACACAAATATACACACATTTTGCTATTGTCCCACAGGTTGTAGAAGCTCTGCTCATTTTCCATTTTTTTCTTTATTTTTTCCTTTCCTTCACTTTATTTGTTTGTTTGTTTTAACGTTTATTCATTTTTGAGAGATAGAACAGAGCAGGAGCAGAGAGGGACAAAGAGAGAGAGGGAGACAGAATCCAAAGCAGTCTCCAGGCTCCAAGCTGTCAGCACAGAGACAGACGCAGAGCTCAAACTCACTGACTGTGAGATCATGATGTGAGCAGAAGTCGACACTCTGAGAACTGGGCTACCCAGGTGCCCCATCATTTCCTTCATTTTAGAGAGAGGCAGGGGACAGGGAGAGGGAAAGGGGCAGAGAGGGAGAAGGACAGAAAGGGAGAGAGGGGCAGAGAGGACAAGGCAGATTGAGAAAGAATCCCAAGCAGGCTTCATACGCAGGGCAGAGCCTGATGCAGAGCTGGACCCCACCACCCTGGGATCATGACCCAAGCCAAAATCAAGAGTCAGGCACTCAACCCACCATGCAGGACCCCTTTTCTTCTTTTGTAGATTGGAGAATCTCTGTTGATCCATCTTGACATTCAATGATTCTTTCCTCTGCCATCTTTATTCTGCTACCTAGTACATTTACTGAATCCTTTATTTCAGGTATTGTATTTTTCTCTTCTAAAATTTTCACTTGTTTCTTTTCTTGGTGTTTATATTTCTTTTGAGAAATTCTATGTTTTCATTCAGTTGTGTTTCTTTATGGAGCAGTTTTGATAGATGCTTTAAAATTCTGGGTACTTCTAACAATCTGGGTCACCTTGCAATAGACATCTATTGAATGTCTTTGAAAACATTTTTCAATTTTACTGACTGCATGTTGACTATTGCCTTTCCTTTTACAACTGATCACATTCTTTTTTTATTCTTTGCATATCAAGTATTTTGGATTGTGTTTTGAATAATTACTTTGTGAGACTATTGGTCTCATCAAAATCTTCTAGAGGATGTTCATTTTTTTTTTTTAAGTAGATATTCAACACAGTTAGGTTCAGATCGTAAGTGCTATCTCTTCTCCCATGGGCAGAGTTCTAAGGTCAGTTCAGTTTTAAAATCCTTGACTATGGTGCTTTGGGCCTGTCCCATGCACGCATCACTCAGACATTAGTGAGGGAGGGATTAGAGCATAAGTTTCTACTGTGGCTTAGTCTTTGCTATGCAGCTCTCATTCTGTCTCTTGAATGTGTCCCTCAAGAATAAGCCCAGGACTGGGGCACCTGAGTGGCTCAGTTAGTTCAACATCTGACTTTGGCTCACGTCATAATCTTGTGGTTGGTAAGTTCAAGCCCCATGTCGGGCTCTGTGCTGACAGCCCAGAGCCTGGAGCCTGCTTTAGATTCTGTGTCTCCCTCCCTCTCTATCCCTCCCCTGCTCTTTCTCTCATTCTCTCTCTAATAAATAAAGATTTTTAAACTTTAAAAAAAGAAGGAATCAACCCAGGACTAGTGCCAGTTTATATACAAAATTATGGGATCACTTACCCAGCTCTCTCATCCCCAGAATTCACTCTTGCTCAGAGCAGCTCCCTTTCCTGGTCTTCTGGCCAAAAAGGTAGGTTTCTTTCAGTGTTTAGGCTGCCCATGTCGGCCAGTGGAGTTCTATTGGGTGATTACTCTTGGTTCAAAGCTGGGAGAGAAGTTAAAAAATAAAACCATAAAACTTTACTCTCTATGAATTGCTTTGCCAAGTTTGACTTCCATTTCCTATTCAGTAATGCATTCATTTAGAGACCAGAGGTGTATTTTAGTTGGGCTCTTAGTTGTAATTAGTGGAAGATAGAGTTTGATTAGCTCTCTGAAAGTTATATATTTTTTCTTTATTTCTAAGCATTTTTACCATTAAAACTCTTAGTAATACCAATTTATGATTTCACTATATCATGTATATTTTAATTATCCATCAATTCTCTTAAAAGCTATTTTTAAAAATTTCTAATTTACTACTACAGTGATGGGCGAATTTGCATCTAGTTTTCTGATTATCCTTTAGGATATATTTTTAGATACAGAATGAAAACTAGTTCAAAGATTATGATAAGGCTCTTAAAGCATATTGCCAAACTGCTTTTCAGAGGCTTTGCTAAAAATAAAGCATTATCTACAACTTTTGCCAATTTGTATAGAATAGGTTCTTAATATTTGAGATCACAATTAAGCAAAAATGTTTATCTTATGCTTATGCTTATTTTTCTTTTGTAAACTATTTTTCTATGTCCATTACCCATTTATTAGAATCACAGTTTTATAATTAATTTATGAGTTATAAATATATAAAGAAGAAATTATACATGTATCTGTCCATTAGTGCAAAACAAAACAAAACAAAACAAAACAAAACCCACACCCTGGAACAAACCAGAAACTAACGAGATTGTTTACTTATAGACACAAGGGGAATAAAGTAAGGAAAACAGAGGAATGAGAACGGGGAAGTTAGGGTGAGTGACACTTCTCTGATTATACATTTTTGTGTAGTTCTGACTCAGAGAACCACCATGTCGATGTTTTACAAAAAAAAAAAAATTTAGATCAGGAGTCAAAACTGATATAGAAACAGAAACAAATGACTCCAATTGTATTACAAATAAATAACCAACCTAAGTACCTTTAGGAAACAACATATTAATTGAATAGCCAAAGGCTAAACACAAAAGGAAGTATACATAGATATTCTACTCCCACCAGCAGGCATGTTTGGTGCAGTAGTGTATTTGAGGACTGAGCAAAGAGATGAATAGGGGATATGACGTCTACTTCTCAAAGCAGTTAAAAATAAAGGATGCCTGGGTGCTTACTGGGTGTCTGATTCTTGGTTTCCACTTAGGTCATGATCTCACAGGTTGTGGGATGGAGCCCATCAGATACTCCCTCCCTCTCTTCCCCTCCCTCTCCCCCTTTCAGGAACATGGTGCACACACCCTCTTCTCTCAAAATAAATAAATTTTAAGAATGTTTTCAAATGTTTATTTTTGAGAGAGAGAGAGAGCCAGAGCATGATTGGGGTAGGGACAGAGAGAGAGAGAGGGAGACACAGAATCTGAAGCAGGCTCCAGGCTCTGAGCTGTCAGCATGGAGCCCAACGCGGGGCCAGAACTGTTTTAACTGTGAGCTCAGGTCGTGAGCTGAAGTCGGACGCTTAACCAACTGAGCCAACCAGGTGCCCCTCAAAATAAATACACTTAAAAAAAGAGGGGAAATTATAATGAACACTGGTGTTGGATGGGGATTGCAAGTGTCGTATGCACTCATGTTTTTTTAAGGTATATATACAGATTTAGACACAAGTATACTGATAGATGTAGAAATACATATAGTTGTAATACACATATATTTTATAGTTTTGTCAGCTGAGAAGATCTAGAAGCAGTGATACTCAGTACCAGTGAGCAATTTTGCACCCAGATCTTCATTTCTAAGTACCATTGTCTAATAACAGAACCAGGGCTGTTTGGAGAAATGATTCCAATCAAGACTAAAGTGAAGATATCACAAGAGAAATGTGTGACAGAACATCTGTGTGAGAAGGTGCGGAAATGCTGAAAATGATAGTCTGCATTAGTTTTTTAATGCTGCATAACAAATTACCACAAACTTAGGATTTAAAAAAAAACCCAAAAAATATCAATTAGTTCACAGTTCTGTAGGTCAGAAGTCCCACTTGGCAGGATCTCTGTTCAAGGGTGTCACAAAGCTGAAATCAAGGTGCCGGCTAGGCTTTCTTGGCTCCTCTGAAAATTCTGGGGAAGAATCCACTTCCATGTTCATGCAAGTTGTTGGCTCAGTGCAGATCTTTAAGGTTGTAGGACTGAGTTTGCTGTTTGCCTGCGGGTTGGCTGCTGGAACTCACCCTCCTCCCTTACAGGCTATTGTTAGCTTCTGGTCAGATGGCTCCCTTCATCTCCAAAGCCAGGAGAATTGCTCTTATATTGAATCCCTCCCACATTTTGCACTTGTCTTCTGTCTCTGACCCCTCCACCCATATTTTTAAAGGGCTCATATGATTAAGTCACATTCACCTGGGTCATTTCATCTTACGATGAAGTGGTTTGGGACTTTACATTTGCAAATTCCTCAGATTAGTGTTTGATCAAATGACTGGATGATACACTGTGGTCTGGGAATCTTTGGGTCCCCTGTAGAATTTTACCACAGGATGTAGCAAAAAGACACAAGATATTAGCAATCAATAAATATAAATTACGAGAACACTATCGGTCAGGTCTGTGGACTCCAGAATTCTTTGGAAGTGACCTTAGTGTTTGCCTCAATTTCAGGTATTGTCAGAGATCATGAATAGTCTTACCTATCTACCTATCAGAGAGATAGCAAAAAAGTGCATTTCATGGACTATAAAGAAGAGACATATATATTTGGTGCCCATTTTGGGTTCTGCACAGTGATTGTATCATCTCATCCCCACTCTGCTCCTCTAGGTAGGTATTTGTGTCCCTGTTTTCTGAAGAGGATGCCAAGGCTCAGACTGTTCAGTGAAAAACACAGTGGTGCACAGGTGGCATAATTTCCATTCATTAACCTTGCAGATGCAGAAGTGTATTGCCAAGGTTAACTGGCACTCACACAATAAATAACACGTTAAAAAAAATGGGGAAGGGCAGAAAAGCTAACTTAAATGGCCCCCCAGTGGCCAAATCTGTTGTAACAATTTCTACAACAAAATAACAGATTGTAACTCATAGAATAAAATATATGCCCTTAAGTCTATACTGATATAAATCACTGAATAAAAAATGAAGGTGAAAGGAAAGCTCACGGTTTAATGAATTCCAAAGAATAGATGTAGAAGGCATAATGAAAATAGCAAGTTACCATACACCAGAAAGTTGACATACACTAGACCAAGTTTTTCATGTACAAATCAACAGATCCTATAATTTATGTGCTGAATATGATGAGAAATGGGATATTTACAGTCTCAAAGTATCTTCCCAGAAGATAATTATTATATAGGAGAAAATATTAACTTCATAACACAGAAACTTGCCAGACACCTCCTCAACCAAGTAATTGAAGTTAGAATCACCAAAAAACAAGACAAGGTGACACGCAGTGCCTTCTGGTCTGATGCACTGATACATCTCTTCTCTGGAGTTCTCACCAAAAATGCCTGGTTATGAGACATGTCGGACAAACCAAAACTGAGGGCTACCCTATGAAATAACTGCTCAGTACTCTGCAAAAAGTACCAAGGTCATGAAAGGCAAAGAAATTCCGAGGAATTGTTTTAAAGGAGACACTACCGCTAAATACAACATGGGACCCTGGATTGACTCCTGGGCCAGAAAAAGGTTAGCGAGATGATGGTAAAATTTGAATAGTCTATAAATTTTGCACACTTTTTTACTTCTTTTAAGAACTGTCATAAGTCATTCTTTCCATATCCTCATAATAGCATTACAGATTTATATTAACTTTCATTTCCTCATTTTCATAACTGTACTGTGGTAACATAAGACGTTATATTAGGGAATCTGGGTAAAGTGTATACCTACCTTTAAGTTTCCATCTTATTTCATCCACTATGCAGTTTTGCCAAATTATCTGGAGTTAATCATTTTTTCTAAAAGGATATACATATGGATATGTATGTATATACCTTTACATATAAATTCATATTTTACATATTAAACACGTTGAAATGTTTAAAGTATATACACCTGCATAAAAATGTTTAGCCTGATTTCAACATATTGACAGCAAATAGTTTCCCTGACTCTCTGTACTTTAGTTTTGTATGTTGACATATAATGCTCAAAAAAAATTATCTGAGCTACTCATTTTTTAAGTATGCTTTACACTTATGGTAGGGCTTGAACCACAGCCCTGAAAGCAAGCGTCACATAGCTCTACCAACGGAGACAGCCAGGCACCTGCATCTGAGCTGCACTTTGTGTTTTATTTTTTATTAATAGTTTATTACCAAGTTGGTTTCCATATAACACCCAGTGCTCTTCCCCACAAGTGCCCCTCTCCATGACCATCATCCCTCCCCCTTCCGCCTGAGCTGCACTTTGAATCTCTCATTCACAAACCTGCATGAAATTTCTCATTTAAGTAAATGACCGCTTCCTATAGTTCATTAGCTGGACAGGTCTTAGTCTTCAGGTTTCCAATGTTTTACTATTCAATCTCTGCAACACATCTTTTGTATGCACTTCTTTGGCAGAATGCCTAACTTTGTAAGATACATTCCTAGGAAACCATTGGCATTCGCCTTTCCATCAGAGGGAAGGTCACTTATTAATTCGCTCATGCAATTTCTATTGTCTCTTATGTGACACACACTGTTCTAGGCACCAGGAAGAGTAATGATCCAAACCGGACATCTTCCTTAGTCTCAGGTCAAACAGAAGGGGAGGAAAGTTAACCATTTCCCTTTTTCCCACAGTAATGTAACTGCTTCCCCACTAGCTTGCCGTCCTTACTATTTTAATTCCAATTCGTACCGTGAAACTTCTAGTGGCAACTTAAAGCGGAATGAAGCATAACTACAAAAAGCACACTTATTCTAATTATGATTTTGTACCTACAGTAAGATTATGAGAATTGAACAAGATGCAGGTTAAGTACTTAGGTCCATCGCTTGACAAGAAACATAGCCTCTTTGAGGTAGATACTATTTATTGTTTCTCATTTTACAATGAAGGAAACTCGGGCCTGGCGATGAAAAATAACTTGCTTAACGTTAGTCACGTAGCTAGAAAGTGGCAGTACAAGCCTTTGAACCAGGTCTGACTCCAAAGTCTTAACTCTTAACCACAATGTCTCCTGACTAACGTCAACTCATACTTAAATCCTACGGTGTACACAAAACGTCACTGCTCTCTCGCTGGTGTTTATCATCCTTTCTGCATTTGGGATCTACTGTCATTAACAACAAAAACATGTACAAGGATGGATTACTCGATTACATTGCCAACATTCTGGAAATAGTACAAAAGTCAATTAACTTAATCACTGATACTCAACTCAAACAAACTGCTTTATTTTTTTTTTAAGAGTGAAATAGTAATAACACAATAACTTACTTGTAACAAATCAATCAATAGAGTGAAATAAAAACAAAGCTAATTAACAGGTGCTGTTTCATCTCAAATTAGTTATCTCCTTTAAACAGGAAAAACTACCATTAGCCTAGTGGTTCTCAAAGCTGTCGGCACATTCGGATTGGGGAAAAGGAGGACTGGCCCTTAAAAAAATAGCTATATCCAAGGTCCGTCTTGGACAATTAAATGGGAATCTCTCGAGTGTGACTGAAAGATTTCTGAAGTGTAGTCATTGTTGAGAACTACAAGTCTGAAGTAATAAACAATGAAAACCATGCCCTCAAAGCAATTCAAAAATCAAGAAGTTAAGAAATACAACTAAACTTCTTTCTTCTTACCCTGGGAAAACGGGGAGGGAAAAGACTCCTCACTTCTCATTGCTCTCTATCCATTTTTGATTCCCCAGAGCACAGCTAAACAAAAGTCAAATACTGGAATCTATGCAAACATGCTACCCAAATTGAAATTCTCACTACGTCACACTTTACATTTGAGAAAGTTCTTTTCAAACTATACCGCCTTTATGAGTCCCCACCCCTGTATTTTAAGTTTGCATAGATGTTTAAGTCAGCTATTTGTTCAACTAAGAAGAGTCAATTTGATGTACTAGAAAGCATTTTATTAATAAGTTATAAAACAATATTCATTTCATGTACCATAAATTAATTTTTTGGTACAGACAAGAGGAACATATGAGTGTTTCCCACCTGTTTCTAAAACTGCCAGAATTCTTTTTTAGATCGGTATTTTCAAATTTAGAATCTAAGCATAAATTTTTCTTGAAGAGTACATATATAAAATACTTCCCCTCTAACTGCACTATCCTCCTGACGAATGCCTTCTGGGAGTTTCAGTAGTGACTATAGGCATGTTATCTTTAAAACAACTTTTCCTCATTTTCCAGGTTTGGGAATGGGATCACATCAAGTATGGAAAATAACTATTCTCCTTAAGAATATGTAAATTCACTGGAGAGAGGTCTCTGCAAATGTGGAGAAACCTGTTCTTCAGCTGCTTCCGGCAGGTCAGGGCTCCATGTCGATCTCAACCACTTCGTTCTTGCCCTGAGTCAGGCTGTCGGCCCTGACATCTTCGATGTCCGCCAGATGGATAGGCGGCAGAGGGTTCCTCCAGTACTGGAAGGTGTTATACTGCCAGAATTCCTCATCGAGCTGTAGCGAAAGAAGAGAGAGACGCAAGTACATCATCAGTTTATAAAAAAGTTACTTTTATATTTTCCAGGAAACAAATTTTGTTTTAAAAGCAAACTCGCATGAAGACTGTGTGGTCTTTTACTTCGCATCTTCAACAAATATACATTTTAAATTCTGCCTAACCAAAGTACTTCATGGGCTCAGTCAAATCTGTGCATTTTTATACTCATGGATTTGGGAAAATATTTTGTTAGTAGTTTAACTTTAAAAAGAAAGTCTTCCAAGAGCATCTCTTCTTGATTATTTTCTTCCTTTTTTTCCACCAAAGAAAATGTTGGAAAATGGTCTTAAATTTATTTTTACCTTTCAGTGAGGAACACAACTTGTTTTAAAAATACAAACATACCTTAAAACTTATTTTTGGTCTTTTCCCCAAGGCTTGGTATTTTAAGCGACTAACTTTACATAGGCTAAAATACTTTGAAAACTTGACAAGAAGTTTCAGGCTATAAACATGCTAAATAACAAGACAATCTGAAACTTTATTAAACATATAAGATTTATTACAAGGCAGGACTTTTAATTTTATAAAGAGAGAGAGGGAGTAAGGGAGAGGGGCAAAGGGAAAGAGAGAGAATCTTAAGCAGGCTCCATGCTCAGCAAGAACCCTGATGTGGGGCTTGATCCCAAGACCCTGGGACCATGAGCCGAAATCAAGAGTCATATGTTCAGCGGACTGAGCCACCCAGACGTCCTGAAGGCATGACTTTTAAATCAATAAATCAACACTGATAAATCCAAGTTGAGTGCTGGCTCCTTTAAAATTCAACAGACTTGAATGGCTAGAAAATCGTTTCAAGTAACTATGAAGTGAAGCTGACATTCCAATGAAGTTCAAGATTGGCACGGAATTTCAAAAGCATCCCCAAAATGCTTTGTGCAAAGCAGCAGCACTGGAATTCTACAGAGGCTTCCATGGTGACCAGATGAATATTTATTTATACACCTATTCTACCAGGTTGGGTTTTTACTTTAGGCTCATGCTTGTTTTAATAGCACTATCCAACAGAAATACGAGAGCTACATACATAATTTTAAAAAATAAAAGAGATAAAATTACTCTTAATATTTTACTTGACCTTATATATCTAAATTATTGTTATTTTGATATGCAGTCAATATTCTCAAAATGAATGAGATATTTCACATTCTTTTTGTCCTAAGTTTCTACAATCTGGCGAGTATTTTACACTTCCAGCACTATTCAGACTAGCCACGTGACGATGCTCCATAGACAGCCTCTTGTGGCTAGTTACTTTACTGGACCACACAGGCCTAAAAGGAAATCTATGCACTAAAGCTTAGAGGCTTAAGGGTGTCACTGGAATATTTTTTTTTTAATGTTTTATTTAGTTTTGATACAGAGAGAGAGAGAGCATGAGACAGGGAGGAGCAGAGAGAGAAGGAGTCACAGAACCGGAAGCAGGCTCCAGGCTCTAAGCTAGCTGTCAGCACAGAGCCTGACACGGGTCTCGAACTCACGAACGTGAGATTTGACCTGAGCCGAAGTCAGAGGCTTAACCGACTGAGCCACCCAGGCGCCCCGTCACTGGAATTTCTTTACACTGGGATAAAAAAAAAAAAAAGGGGGCAGTAATTCAAAGGATGCCTCCCCTCCCCGAAATCATTTGTGGTAAGCAAACAGAGTTGAAAAGTAGGGCCTGTAGCTCTGCCTTTTGGAACAAAAAGTCTACTGTTCAAATTACCTACTTATAAACATGGGCCCAGAAAAGATCCTTTAAGATTATCAGTGTACCCTAGGAGCTGAGAGCACAAACCTTGCCACCAGACACACCTGAGTTTGCAAGATAACTCCACCCACTGACCCTGGCTTTGATCTAAGTCTGTTTCCTCACCAGTAATATGCAGGACTCATTTTCAAATTAAGGGTTAGAACTGTAATAGCTCAACACTGCTACATATTATATCCCAAGAAATCTACAAATCATTATTTTCTTCCTAGGATTAGAAAAAAACATTTCTGCTTCCTTTCTGTTAAAAGTGGCTAACAGTAAGGATTGCCAGACAGAGCAAATGGATCTGCGTGGAGTGACACTATCATGAGAAAACACTTAAAATATTTAATGAAGAAATAACTGGTTTTATTTTAGCTCCCTGTTTAAAAAAAAAAAAAACCAAACCAAAACAAAAAAACACCCAGGAAAAAAGCCAACACAACAAAAAAACATTAGACAACTCAAAAAATATTGAGGTTCTAGGACAGAAAAAAAGGTATCTTTGTTCTGCCTAAACTGAATCCTCAATGTAGACATATTTGAGAAAACCTTTCCTAAATAAGATCCCAAGGGTGAAGGTAGGGTCTTATGCTCTATTCGGAGTGCTAGAAACATGGGAGACATTTACTGCATGAATTGAGAAGCCTTTTAACTTCTCCATGTTTTTGCTGTACCACGCATCTTGGTTATTTAGCTGTAAATCCCCTAAAACAGACAAAAAATTCCTGCATCTTTAGAAGCAGGTAGGAAAGAGAAGAGCTGAAGAAAACATGCCCCTCTCTTAAATTTGCAGTAGAAGCTCACGGAACAGAACATAAGGAACATGAGGGTTCCCAGGCTTTTGCAAAAAGGGAACAGGGACTGTCTTGGTGATGAATGTGTCCCCATGGCCAAGGTTAGTCCTCGCCATGGGCCTGGAGTGCCTAGAAAGCAAAGAGCTGTCAGATGTCACCGCTGTGGAAGATACAGGTGTGGCTAAGAGATTCTTAGGTGGGTCAGTTTACTAAAAAATCCTCCTCTAATTTCCCTACTTCCTTCTTATCAATCTGTGGCATACTGCAGTGAGTATATTCTGGTAGGAAAGACAAACCTATATAAGGGTCTAAAGAAAGAAACGTTTCAAACTATAGAGTACATATCCTCATATCAAATAGATCTCTACGACTATTATTCTCAGTTTGTTTTTTTAGATTTTGCCATTGGCAACACACACAATATGATTGGAAGTTCTAATTATTTCTGTTTTCAAAACCTAAGTGCTATCATTCAGTTTGAAATAAGTGGATTTTGAATATCCAAAAGCAATCTAAAGAGAAGTCTAAAAAAAACCCCCAAACCTCATGTTTTCTACATTCAAAGAAAACTGGGGAAGAGAGTATTTACAATTTAGAATTTCATCCAGAAATTGTTCATTATCATCTGAAGGAAGATTTCTCACAACCAGAGAAAAAGCTCCTTCCCAGGTATGAAATTCTCATTATTTTATTGGTTTTTTCCACCAACAAAGTCATACCAAAGAAACTTCAATTCACTATTTTTTCAGCTAGGCTTTTGGTTAATTCTGCAGGAGATACTGAAGGCAAGAGGAAAAGGGGAGATGGATGCTGTGACGTAGTGCTTGAAGAGAGTTTGGTGAATTCTAAGCCCTATGTTCGGTCTTTCTATTCCCAAACCTCCTGGTAAGAATCCAGAACTGCCAAAACACAGCCCAAATCCCTAAGTATAGACTAAAGCTGTCTCATAAATATTGAATGCAGGCCACAAACGTAATTTAAATTTTTCTACTGGCCACATTAAATCCAGTATCTTCAAGTCCTTTCGATGTGTAATCAATAAAAAAATGTTTGAGATCTTCAAAATTTAGAGTGTACTTTGACTTAAAGCACATCTCAATTTGGATTGGTTACATTTCAAAGTGTTCAGCTGTCTTACAGGGTTGGTGGCTGCCACACGGAACCTCTAGACAAATCCAATCTTAGGTGCAGAGATGGGGCAAGGCTCGTTTCCCTAAGAAGAGGAACTCTTATTTATGATACTCATATACGTTTTACTTTAGGGTCCAAATTAATTTTCAACAATGATCCTTTTCTATTTATTTTTTATTTAATTTTTTTCTAATGTTTTTTATTTATTTTTGAGAGAGAGAAAGCGGGAGCACGGGAGGGTCAAAGACAGAGAGGGAGACACAGATTCCGAAGACAGGCTCAAGGCTCTGAGCTAGCTATTAGCACAGAGCCTGACGCAGGGCTCGAACTCAAGAACCATGAGATCATGACCTGAGACGAAGTCGGACGCTTAACCGACTGAGCCACCCAGGCGCCCCAATGATCCTTTTTTAAAAGAATCCGATTTAAAACTGAGTTTTTAAATAAATGCCTGTTCCCAAGACGTGGAGGCCCTTCCGCTCTACCAAAAGTGCTGTACCAAGCCTACAGGCCATCCAACTGATGGCTACCGCAAGGGTCATCTTTGTTAGAAAGTAATCTACCACGACCTCTAGAAGAGATCGCCGTTAAGCCAAGGAAGGCGTGCTACCCTTTCTCCGTTTGTCGTTAAACTGACCTAGCCCAGTTCACGATCAAGGTCTTCACTAGGCTCTAGTCCGTCGTGACCCACGCTCCTGCTTCCTTCTTCCACAGTGCAGGCACTGAAGCTGCAAGCCCACATCTATGTCACCCGACGGTCACCCTTAGTTTAGCCAAGAGCTGTCAGCCCACACGACTCTCCCGAAACGCTGCCAAGGGGCCACGGGCTCTGGGGCCTTTGGTGAATAGGCTGGGAGCCCGGGTCCTTCCTAAGTAGGAACCCAGGCTTTTCGCCTTTGGGTAGTTGAGTCAAGAGGGGGACAACCTGTTTCTTCCCGGGGCGCGCAGTGGCTGCGTAAAGGGTTACCCCCGCCTCTCCTCACCCCTCCCACCCTCTGGAGCGCTCGGCCGGTCCCCAGCCCCTACCTGGCGCGGTGCGGCCCCCCAGTCTCCCCGTGGGGGCTCTGTGCGCCCCGCCCCGTCGTCGCCACCGCCCCTCGGGGGCCGGGCGCTCCGGGGCTCCTCCCCCGGCCCGCGAGGCCGCACCGGAG
>NC_043712.1:74646479-74706984 GCF_006229205.1 Suricata suricatta | reverse complement strand
AGAGCAGGAGCCGCTTCCAAGGCACGTGGAACGTCAGCGGCTCGGCCGCACGCCGCTTGGCCATGGGCCCCGGAGCCTCGGGCGGAGCCCGCCCGGCGCGGGAGGCCGAGCGCGGAGGGCTCCGGGGGCGGAGGGTGAGGGCGGAGCGCGCGAGGGAAGGTGAGGACCTGCTCCGGGAGAACCGGCGGCGGGCGCGGCGCAGCCCGCGCGCTGCCCTCGCAGCCGCCGAGGCGCTGCCGGACGTTGGGGAGCAACCGCGAAGCGGTGGAGATTCGAACCTGCGCACAAATGTGCGCGCGCGTACTCGCGCCGGCCAGGCGGAGCCGCTGGTTGGTGGAGGCTCGCGGGGCGCGCTCCCGAACGCCTCCGCGGCCGGAAGTACGCGCCCCGGGGGAAGGCGGGAAGGCGGCCGCGGCTTTATTAAAGGCCCAGAGGCGGCCGGCGCGGAGGGCGTGACCTTGTTTCCTCTTAGGCGAGGTGGTTCCGCTAAGTCCGAACTTGGGGAAGCTGGCTGGGTCCAAGACCTTTAAAACGGATTTGTTAGTAGTCCCCGCCTGGAGTCAGTGGTTTAGGGGACTCCGCCAGGAGGCTAAAATCCCCTCCAGGAGGTGCAGACTTTGAGCAAACTTGTGTTAGGAGACTAGCGCCACGTTAAGTGACTATTGGAGGCCGACTCCGCCTGACAGGGGTCAGGCTGAGGGAGGTGGCGAAAGCCAAAGTGCAAAAACAAAGCAGAACGGAACAAAACCCAACGCAGTGTATCTTTTTCAGTGGTTGTCCTGGAAAGTGAAGGAAGGCACCACATTCTTCGAAGATGTTTTGATTAAGAATGCATTGATGATGTGCACCTCCTCTAAAATAGCTCATCCTAGAGCCCAAGCCTGGAGCCCAGCTCTGTTTTCCAGCCGGAGCCTAAAATTATTTGGCTCTTAAAGTATGTGGGAAGTACACAGAGTTCCCTTAACTCCGAGCAGTGATCCAGAAGTGAGATTCCAAGACCTTCCTCGCAGCAGAATTGGTTACCGAGCAAAGTGAGGAGGATGAGAGCAGCGTATTTACTATAGCTGGGATTTTAATGGTTGAGAGAGAGAGTTAACCAAGTAAACAAAAATGTGAGGAAGAAAACTATGCATTAATGCTTTGAGGGGAGAAGCCACGTGATCTTCTAGAGAAAGTGCAAGGAAGATCATTGTACTCTAACTGGTAAGTGATGAGGGACCATAAGGTGAGCTGAGGGCCAAGTACAACCGTGACCTCCCCCCACAGATACACACACCCAGGTGGGATGTGTGTGACATTCCTCAGGCACTCCTGGCTGCCCAAGGACAAAGGAAGGGACAAAAAACAAATGGTTCAGCTGAGAGAGTCTCCATCCCTTTACACGTATCTTATTGTAAGTTGCAGGAAAAAGGTAATCTTACCAACAGCTTAGTCTCCAGAAACCTATAGACTCAGTTTCCTGGAGCCCCAATATCACCCTCCCCTCCATGGTGATGTGGATAATAAAGGCAGGAAGGAAATGGCAAGTAAAATTGAATTTCCTTGTAACCCATAGCCAGTTGACACATACTTGAGGCAAGCAGAGTTTCTCCAAGAACACTTCATGTCTTGATTTTTTCTTTTTAAGTTTTATTTATTTTTGAGAGAGAGAGAGACAGACAGTGTGAGCAAGGTTGGGTCAGAGAGAGAAAGAGATAACAGAATCCAAAGACAGGCTCCAGGCTCTGAGCTGTCAGCACAGAGCATGACTCGGGGGGCTCGAACTCACGAACCGTGAGATCATGACCTGAGCTGAAGTCAAAGCTTAACCGACTGAGCCACCCAGGCACCCCGGAACCCTTCATGTCTTGATTAGTGTTAATACTTTACTAGAGGAAAAAGCAACCTTAGTTGACCATAGTGAGGCTTCCAGTAATCTGTGAGTCTTTAGCATATGGAAATCTCTTGAAGAAACTTCCTCTTGACTTTACGTCCCCTAGCCCCATAGTATATAACTCTTTAGAGCCCCCAGCGCAGCTCTTTCTGCCCATGGGTCCTGTCCCCGTGTTTTAATGAAATCACCTTTTTGCACCAAAGACATCTTCAAGAATTCTGTCTTGGCCATCAGCTCTGAACCCCACCATCCACCCCAAAATCCCATCAGTAAGTACATAGCCTATATATTATTTACCCCGTGCCCCTAAGCCTCAAGGCAGCCACAAATGATGAAAGTGCAAGTTTACCTTTGTGGTCCTCACCACAGACTGTCTTTCTACATTGTGGAATCGATCATATATACAAAAGGTGGTATGAAACATGCAGTTTAAGGAATGACAGCATAGAACCCAGGTTCAAATATAGAATCTTACTTGGACCAGAACATGTCAAGGTCCCCATGTGCCTCTCACACTGATGCCTTTTCCCCTTTCCTCCCTCCACTCCAGGTAATTGCTGTTTTGGGTTTTGAATTAACCATTCCTTTGCTTTACTTTGTAATTTTCCCATCTGTGTTTGTGTTCTTAAGTGACATTTTTAGTTTTGCTGGTGTTTTAACACTTACTTGAGCCCTAATTGACACAAAATAAAATGCATATATTTAAAATGCTTGCTGAATTCTGTATGAAACCATAGCCACAATTAAGATAATGCACATATCCCTCACCCCCAAAAGTTTCTCCATTGATCCTTTTGTAATTTCTCCCTCTACCCCTGGCTCCTTCCCGGGGAATGTAACCACTATCTTACTTTCTGTCATTATAGATTAATTTACATTTTCTAGAGTTTTGATATAGATTCATTTGCATTTTCTGGAGTATGATAAATGGAATCCTATTGTGTGTACTGTTTTTGTTTGGCTTCCTTCCTTCAGCACAGTTATTTTGAGACTCATTCATGTTGTCAGATGTTCATTCCTCTTTACCCAGTACTTTTCCATTACGTGGTCATCGCACAATATGGGTCTCCATTCACCTGTCGATGGACATGTAGCGGCTCCCCGTTTGGGGCTCTGCAGGTAGAGCTGCGTAGGCTTTCATTTCTCTTGGGAATATACCAAGGAGTAGAATGGCTGGACTGTATGTAGGTGTATGTTTACCTTTTCTAGCAAGTTGCTAAACTAGTTTCCGATGCGATGATACCATTTTACACTCACATCAGCAGTGTATGAGAGTTCATGTGTTCTTGGTAAAGTAGGGATGCACACTCACAAACTCATTCTGCTTATCTTAAAATTTGTCTGTTTCAGACTGATTAAAGCCTTACAGTAGTTTAGGGCTGGCAAGTGGTTTAACATTTTTTAGCAGCTATGTATTTGCCAGACCTCTTACATGTCTCATTTAATCCTTAAAAACTCTGTGGCAAATATACTGCCAACTTAACAGATGAACCTCACCCAGAGCCTTGGACCCTTGTCAGCTTCTCAGTGAGCCCAGCCCTGACCCCCCTGTGTAAAAGTGCAGCCGGCTCAGCACTGCCCAGGACTCTTGGGGTTCCCTTGGCCGGATTTTTATTTTCCCACGGCACAGACCACCTTTCAGTCTATTACATAATTCACTTACTTATTCTTATTGTGTCCCTCTCTAGAAAGTAATCTCCTTGAGGGTAGGATTCTTTGGGGGTTTTTTAAACTTACGATATACTCCAGCACCTGGAACAGTGCCGGGCTTGTATCAGGTGCTCAGTACATATCTGTTGAACAAATGACTATTCTTCATTGTCACTGGGATGTTTCAGAGGCATCTCCCAGTCCATCCTCACGTCCCCTGTATCCCATCATTCATCCAACCAGGAACTCGTAACAGAAGTGTAACTGTACCCCCTCACAAACTTAATGTTGACTCATTAATTTATTCTTTGAAAACTAACATCTGCTGTGGAGGGAAAATCCTAGAGTTACAACAGTAAACAAAACATCCCCGTCTTATGACTGCCCCCATGATGCTTATATTAAGGGAGACGGACAGTAAATAATACATGTGGTCAAGTGCTGAGGAAAAACCAAGCAGATAAGAAAGACGGGGGAGGCTATATTAGGTTGTCAAGGAGGGTCTCTCAGATGAGGAGACTTCTGAGCAGGGACCTGAGGAAAATCAGGGAGTGAGCTAAGTGTGTATGGCGAGTGAGTGACTAGGCAGAATACAGATGTGCTAAAGCAAGAGCATGCCTGGCGTGAGCTTGGGACAGCGCGGGGGGTGGGAAAAAAGCCAGTGTGGCCGTCTCTCCCTTAGTGTTTCATTCTAGATAGTTTCCAATAGTATGATTTCAAGTTCACGAACCTTTTCTTCTCTCATGCTTTTTCTGCTGTTAATCTCATAACACTGTATTTTTCATCCCAACATACTTAGCATCTCCAGAAGTTCAGTATACGTCTTACACACATCTCTGTAACTTTTTGAACACACAGAACAGTTATGCTAACTGTTTTAATGTCCTTCTCTGTTAATTCTAATATCTGTGTTGGTTCTGGGTTGGTCTCCGTTGATTGATCTTTTCTCTATCGGTAATGTTTTGTTCTTTGTTTGCATACATGGTAATTCTTGATTGGATGCCAAGTATTACGAGTTTTACTTTGTTGGTGCTTCTTTCTCTGGCCTTGGGTAGTTATCTCATACACGTGTACTGATCAGTACTCTGTAGGTCAGTACTCAGGGGGACTATGCTCCGATCTCCAGAGTGTTCTCTGCACATGGTTTTCCCCCCCCCAGGTACTCAGTCCTGCAAAGTCTAGCTGTCGTGGTTTCCCTGGACTGTCAACTGTACGTCCTCAGTTCAGGCGCACTGCCGGGCTGGCTTCCTGTCTCTCAGAAATCACTGGCCTTTGTTGGCAGTTGTTTCATATATTGTGTCCAGGTTTTTTATTTTTTTAGGTTAGAAGGTAAATTTGGTCCATTATTCTATCTTTATATATGTATATATATTTTTTTTTAATTTATTTTTGAGAGACAGAGACAGCGCGAGCAGGGGAGGGTCAGAGAGAGAGAGGGAGATACAGAATCTGAAGCAGGCTCCAGGCTCCAGGCTCGCTGTCAGCCCAGAGCCCGACCGGGGGCTCGAACCCACAAACCATGAGATCATGACCTGAGTCGAAGCCGGATGCTCAACCGACTGAGCCACCCAGGCACCCCTATTCCATCTTGACTAGAAGCAGAAAATGCCTTCCTATAAGATTTCACTTTGACTTTAAGGTTATATTTTGTGTAACTTTTAACTTTGAGACATAACCTGCTTCCTCATTTGTTGTAGGAGATGTATTTGTTCATTATATATTAATCTGTATTAATATATAATTAACACATTTATAATTTATAAAAGTAAATTAACCTTGTAATATTCAAACCACTGACTACGACATACCTGATTTTATTTTAGAAGAACTCAACCAGTATAAAGCAAATTGTGTAAATTTTCTCAGACTAGAAAAATACCAGTTTTCCTCTTTGTATTAATCAGGGTATACAAAATTGGTGATTATAGCAGGAACACTTGAAAAATGAAATACAGATCCGTGGTTTGGTTTTTTTTTTTTAATTTTTTCTAATGTTTTTTATTTATTTTTGAGAGGGGGGGGCAGAATGAGCAGGAGAGGGGCAGAGAGAGAGGGAGACACAGAATCGGAAGACAGGCTCCAGGCTCTGAGCTAGCTGTCAGCACAGACCCCAACGTGGGGCTCCAACTCAGGAGCCATGAGATCATGACCTGAGCTGAAGCCGGCCGCTCAACAGACTGAGCCACCCAGGTGCCCCAGATCCTTGGTTTTATCTGTACGTGTGTTTGATAAGTTCTGGCCTTCCTTCAGGTCTCAGATCAAATACCATTTCTTTAGGGAAGTCTTTCTTCTAAGTCAGCACATTTCTACTGCTCAGAACACCGTGTACCTGTCCCTTATAATGGTTACCTTAGTTCTTATAAATATGTGATTAGGTTTTCTTTTGTAATTACGTGTTTGACATCTTTCTTCTGTTACATAAGTTCTGAATCCCCAACATCAAGCCATTCCAGACATAATGCAGGCTCTCAATAAATGTGGGATGAATGAAAAAGTGAAGACCACACAGTAAATAGGCTGGGATACTGACCAGGTCTCTCTCCACTTTATTTCTTCCCTACCAGGCAGCCTGTGACAGTGAAGAGCATTAGAAACAAAATGAAACTAAAAAAGCAAAAATAAATAAAACAAAACCCCCAAACCCACAAAAAGCATGGCATGTTTCAAAAGATTTTGATGCAGTTTTCAACATCAGCTTATCCATTGAAATGTTGGTGAAGGTACTGAAAAACAGATACATTTCTTATTTTAAAGTGTAACCTTTTAAGAGAGCCATCTGACAACGTCTGTGAAAGTCTAAAAAGGCTCTGCCACCTTCAGGAATTTGCACCAGATGTATAAATGTGTCCTTTGAGAATAGACACAAAGCCAGTGTGTACTGGACTGTTCGTTGTAATATAATGCTGAGTAGTAAGAGGTTGAAAACAGCCTAAAGTTTACTTGTTAGCATTGTGTGTGCATCTGTCAGTGTGTTACACATACAGACATGCAGATTTTATTAAATGAAGTAAATTTATATGTATGGATATAGAGCAATTGGCAAAATGTACTAAGTCAAAACACGTGTATATTGTATATAGAGGCCAAAAACATGAAAAAGTAGAGGATGTATATTATGTATACATATGTACACACGTTTATGTGCATTTTTTTGGTATTACACAAAATGTTCCTGAGACAGGACTCAGTAGTCAGTGGGGTGGGATATTAGGAAACATGAGTAGAGGGCAAATGGGACACATCTTTGGGCCACTTCACATTATCTTAGTGTCACTGGTATCTTGTGTGGATTAAAGTTTTTTTACACCAACAGTTAAAATCTTGTGGCTTCTGTAATCTTCTGTTTGGAGCCAATTTTCCATGTTTTGTTTTTTTCATTTCAGCCTATTTTGCAAGCAGAGGTACTGGCTAGCTGTGTTCCAGATTATCAGGGAACAGGCTTGGAAGACAGAGACAGCGTCTCCTTCTGGAACAAAAGGCAGGTTTGTTTACTGTCTAGCATAGTATCTTCTCCTAGGGGAGAAAGTCAGTCACACTTAATGCTCGTCCACCATAAAAGAATAAGGTTTCCTAAGCTCAAAGTTCTCTCATTCAACCTAGCACTTGTGCGGTGTCACCTAGAACTCTCTTGTGTCACTCTATGAGATTTGGGTCTCTGGATACTGTGCAAAATTAATACTCTGGCTAGTGCTATTGCTGTGAGTTATAAACTCTGACTTTGACGTAGGAGTTTTGTGTCAAAAGCGGCTGCTTGATAAGCTGCTAAGAAATCTGCAAACATTTTTCATTCTTGGCAATTGTGGATTAGCCTCTTAGTTTGGAATAGTTGGGAATTTCTTACACAAAGGATGTTTGCACACAAAGTTTTTCATGGCATTCCCTTGGATACTCAAGACAAGATTGCGGCAGGGCAGGAGGCTGGAAGGGACAGACGTTGTTTCTTTGTGGGGAAGCATAGAAGCACACCCCCTCTGCCTGCCTCAGGGGAGGGATAGGAAAAAGTCTCTCATTCCCAGGACAAGAGCAAAGATCCTTGGAGGAAAACAGAAGCAAAACCCAGGAAATTCCTGCTTAAGACCAACCACAAATACATGGGGAAGAGGATGGGAATGCTGAGAAAAACCCACTTATGAGGCCTGGATGACAGAGCCTGCCTAAGACTGAGGCAACAGTAAGACAAGAAGTCCCATTTTCCCTACCATGAACTTAGCACAGACTTACAGGGACGAGTACCCTGCCCCTGGGGAAGAGCTTGAGCATGTGGTGAAAACTCCTGTGGCACAGGCATGCAGACACAGTTGAAGGCTGGAGAGGGTGCAAGAACACAGCAGAACCTTCTGGCATCCCGTCCTCCACTCTAAACACAAGGTGACAACAGTTTACTGCTGGTAGAGGTTGAAGCCAGTGATGCAGTGCAGACAAAATGCAAACCCAGCTCATATATTCATACCCAGGCATAAATACTGTTATCTCGGTTTGTTTTCTACACAGCAGATGAAATTCAATACTATAAGACTCAGACAAAACACCACCGTAACAGAGACTCTACAACTTGTGGGACAATAACAAGCAATCATGCAAAAACAGCCTCAGAAAGAGAACAGGGCAGAAGAAATATTTGAACAGATCAGAATTTTCCAGAAATAGTCACACCAATTGCAGATACGACAAATAAATATGATAAATTCCAAAAACAAACCAGAAAAACCACATATGCTTAGACATGTTAAACTACTGAAAACTTAAGAGGTAATATTGAAAGCAGCCAGAGATAAATGCAGAGAGACAAAAATAAGAATTATAGCAGAGTACTTGTCAAAACAATGGAGTGACATCTTTAAAAAAAAATTTTTTTAATGTTAATTTTTGAGAGAGAGAGACAGACCATGAGCAGGGCAAGAGCAGAGAGAGAGGGGGAGAGAATCCCAAGCAGGCTCCATGCTGTCGGTACACAGCCTGATGCAGGGCTCGAACTGTTACTGCAAGATGATGATCTGAGCCACCGCAGCACCCCAAGGAGTGACATCTTTTAAAGAATAGAAGTCAACGCAGAATTCTGTATTCAACAAATCGTTTAAAAAATAAAACTAAAATAAAGGACTTAAAAAAAAATCTAAGAATTCAGTGCCAGCAGACCTACTATGAGAAATGTTAAAGGAAACTCTTCAGGTTCCAGATGGAAAGCTGGATGCACACAAAGAAATGAAGAGCATTTTGTCACAAATAACCCCAAAACTCCGTAGCTTAACTCAGCCAACGTTTTTCTCAGTCTGTGGGCCAGGAATCCCAACATCAGCTTAGCTGGGTAGTTTAGGGTTGCTGGCCAGGGTTGCTCATGTGGCTGCAGTCAGGATGGTGGCTGGGGCTGTAGTCATCAGACGGGGGACCCACTTCCAGGCTTACTCTGGACAGGTGACTGGAGAAGGCCTCAGCTCTCCGCCTTATGGGACTCTCCATAGGGTTACCTGAATGTCCTCATGACATGTCTTCTTGTTTCCCTAATGCAAGATATCTGAGAGAAAAATGGAAGCTACCCTGTCTTTTATGACCTGCAACATTGTTTACGTTCTTGGCAGATGTGGGTTGCCATCTCAGTTTGGAATAGCTGGGAGTCTCAGGCACAAGGGTTTTTTCCTGGCCTTCCATTGGGTGCTCGAAATAAAGCCCTGGAGCAGGAGACTTCTACTACACACACTCACACACACACTAGCTGCTTCTAAGGGGGGCCCACGTTTCTACCTCAGTCTGTTCATTAGAAGTGTGTCACTACGATCCACACTTGAAGAGGGAGGGGAATGAAGCTTTGGCAAAGGGAGGAGTATCAGAGTCTGTGGAGAGATTTTAAAAGCACCATCCATCAGAAGCTATAAAAATGAAGATATATATATATTTGTTATTTTTATTGCTCTAAAAGAATTCAGTTTATGCAAAATAGTAACTATTCTGGGGGTTATTATACACATTAAAATGTATGACAATAGCATGAATAATGGAAGACAATTGTAAGCATATTGGAAGAGTTGTAATTCTTACAACTATACATCTAGTGGTCTAATACTTTGGAGGTATACTGCGATAAGCTAACAGTATATATTGGAAACCCTAAGAGAAACCACTGAAACTTTCTGGGGTTTTTTTTGGTAAAGAGCTGTAACTAATAAGCCAATAGTAGAAATGAAATCAAGAACATAGTCCAGAAGTAGGTGAGAAAAGCGGGGGGGGCGGGAAATGGAACAAGTAGAAACCTAGCAAAATGGTAGGTTTAAATTCACCCATATCAATAATTATGTTAAGAAGAAAATGATTTAAACACCCAATTAAAGATATCTCCCCCAAAAATCAGCTTGAATAAAAGGGCAAGACCTTTCGTCTACTTCAATAAGAAGCCAACTTTAGATAGAAATCATAAAGTTTAAAAGTAGAAGGCATTTTTAAAAGTGTGTGCAAAAACCAGCAAACTTCAGACAAGGTCTATAGTTATGGAAGAAATCATGCCAATGTCCATTTCACAGTTTTGACCACTATCTTACAATGACCTAGAATGTTACTGTGGGAGGGAAGCTGGGGGAAGGGTGCCCAGAAACTCTGCTTCTGTGTAATTTCTCATGTCTTCTGTCAGCAGCCATGAAATGAACAGGCTAACTTACTCATTTGTAAACAAGGCAAAACCAAATCGCAGACTCGGCAGCTTTATGGACGAGTCTGGGACGTGGACAGACATGGCATTCCAGATCAGGAAGGCCGAAGTTCCACAGGCCAGTACAGGAACATGAGACTTGGTAGGAGAAAGCAGCAAATGCTCTTGCCTAAATGGTAAACGTGTAAACAAAGTAATGAGCTATGTTCTTTGATGAGCAGCTAGATTGAGATTTGGGACTGAGAGAAGTCTGGCACCCCAATTTGTTCCCTCTTCTGGGCAGGATGATAGGGATGTTATCACAGCAGCGCACCAAGCCCTGTGGCCCTGGCAGGAAGGAAACAGGGCTAGAAATGCTACGAAAGAGTCCTCAAAACTGAGGACTGTCAGCAATGAAGGCTTTGCTATCCAATAGAGAGCTTTGGGTGACCTGAAAACAGAAGTCCATTTGGTTGAATGGATGTGCATGGCTCCTTGAAGGCAAGGGCAAGGCCTTGCCTGTTAGTGCAGAGTCTCAGCCAGTCCGGCAGGGAATGAAGATGGGGCTCTTGGTGCCAGAGTGGCAAAAGCTGGAAGACTGCAGCACAATGGTGTGCGTGGGCAGGAAGTAAAGGGCCCCGGAGGCTGGGCGCCCACTGGGTGCAGGGAGCACCTGGGGGAGGAAGCAGCAGCAGTGCTCAAGCATTGTCTCAAGCCAGAAGTTAGTGGAGAAAATCCGGTCTCCCCCTTTCCTCCTCCCTACCATTGCTTCCATTGTCCCCATGGACAAGCCTCCTCCACATCCCAGCTGGGGGTGACTTGGTCTCTTTGTGCTGTAGCCCCTGAAACATGGGTTAATCTTATCAGTCTGTGATCCTATTGGGGAAAAAAAGACACTTGAATTCAACTGATGGTTTGGACAGGGCTTGTAGTGGGGAAGGAAGCCGAAATTGTTAGGAGTTCATCTGAGCCAGGGAGAGCTGAGTCACCAAGTGTTGAAACAGGTTAATAAAAGAAGCCAAAATGAAAGTTATGGTCAAGCCTCTGATCACTTCAATAGTATAAGCAATAGACTAAACCCAAGTAAGTGTAGGTTCCTCTAAAAAGGCTCCTGCAGGCTTGTAGACGGGGTGGGTGGGTGAAGTGAAGTGAAAGAGGAGGAGGGCCGAAGAATGGAAAAAGTACTGAGACTGAAGAAATGTGTCTTCAAGTTAACCCCTTTCCAGTCTATAAGCGGGCAGAGGCACCCGAGGAAGGCTACTGCCAAGGCCCCTGATAAAGAGGCTCTGAATAGAGGCACTGGGCTAGGACTGCAGCTGTATATAAAAAACAGCCTGAGTCCTTGACTCCAGGTCCCACCAGAGACCACAGTGCATGAGCTGTGCACCAAGTCTGGTATGGGGAGGGTAGCTTTCTTCCACGAGCCTGCCAGGTAATTACCTATGTTCAGGCCTGAAAAAAATCTGTTTTGTTTTGTTTTGTTTTGTTACCTGGAGTCGGACACCTCAAAAATAACCTCTTACGAGGCCCTTTGGTCCAATTCAGTGCATGTATAATGGATGATGTATTACGTGCCTGCATCTTTGCTCCCAATAAGTGTCACATTCCATGACTGCTGCATGGACTGTCCTCTCCTGGGTGGTACAGCAGAAATAATGTTGAACGCCAAGCCAGAAACCACAACTTCAAAGATCTAATGGCTGCCCAAATTCTCACAGGCCACAGCCAGGTACTACAACAGGATTAACTACCTGACCATCACCACACATACCTTTGTACAAAAGAAGGAAGCTATTAATCTATTAAGCTTTTAGGACTAAATGCATGACTTATGGTGGCCCTGGGACTCTTTGGTTTGACATTCTCATTTGGAGGTGGGTCAGTTTGGACCTGATGACTAATAAGGTGAATACCCAATGAGACTTACCAGTCAAATAGCACATTCAGGAGTGTAGCTGGCCTGGCCCTAGCAGCTTTTTGGTGCTATAATAAAATGACAGCTATTCCTTTGGGAGTAAACTTTATGCCCCACCCTGCCACCTAAAGCAAAGCTGCTGGTTCGGGGGGCTCTTGACTCACAGACATTCCCTAAACTCCTGGACCTAGACCACTGGTGGGGTAAGTTGACACCTACGGGGGGTCCATTGGGCTGCAGCTGCTCAGCCTCAGTACCAGCTGTGCAGAACCCAAAGCAGATATGGCCACTCCCACCAGTGGACGGAACCCAAAGCAGTCCTCGAGACTGGCCAGTCTGCCTCCTGGTGAAGCTCGACACATTTTTATCAACTTTTGGATTGTTGTCAATGACCTGTCTGGTATGCCAGGTGAAAACTGACGGACTGGCAGATTAAAGACCCCTCTCTTCAGGCATTACGCTTACACAATTGCTCAACTTCCCTAATAGTTAAAGACATGAATATGAAATTAGATCCTGTTTCCGATCATACTGACAAAAATGACAATCTTAGCAAAATCCAGTATTGAACAGAGAATGAAAACAGTTATTCTGAAACAATGGCGTGTAAATTGTTCATCTTTTTGAAAGGCAACTTGACTGAAAAGGCACACACACTGGCTAAACGACTCTACTTCTATGTATCTATTGAAGAGAAATAATCACGCAAGAGGCATGTGCTGACGTATTTCTAAAAGTGGGAATAACCCTTCATTAAATTTTATTTGTGCCCTCTCTCCCATTACCTACCATTTTATTTCTTTACAATTCCACCAGACTTTAATATTCAAGAATCTATCTACATATACTGTCCTCTTGGTCTCCCCCCACCCCCAGGATTCCAATGGAACTTTTCCCCACCATAACATTATTAAAACTAATGTCCTATTACTGATCTTCATCTTTTTCTGTCACTATACAGCAGTCAACACAGACCGAGATTGCATTGTCTACCAGGTGCTTTCACATATTTACATATAATATTGCACACAGTAGCACTAGACTTCATAAAAATCCTTTGAAATAGGTGATATCCATCTTCTCTTACAGATGAGGAAACACAGAGCGTCTTGCCTGAGATCACAAACATCAGTTCAGGAAAACAAACCCAGAGCATCTAAGTATCATGTCCAGTACTTATCCAACTAACAGCTGGTCCTGGAACTCTCTTGTACTGGTTTCCTTTATAGTTATTTTTCTATTATTTAATAAAACCAAAGATCAAGTTTAATCACTATAAAGCCTGACAAAGTCAAAGACCAAGTACTCTTATTATTGACTTTCTAGAAGCATATAAGAATAGGCTCATCTAAAGATTCAAAACCATGCATTCAATTAATTAAAATCCCTATATCTACAGTTACTACTTAGATGGAAACAACCAAGCAAATACTGTTTCGTAGCAATTGGCAGACTTTAATATTCAAGAAAAATTAAGTCCATCATACACATTAAAAATATAGGAAATTTCATGCAGACATGAAGCTTCCAATTCAGCCTTGTGGCAACTTTTAGAATGAGAATTACATATAAATACAGTACATTTTACAGTTCCCAAATGTCATAATTTTATACTGTGATTTATATAGCTTCTCGTTGTACATTTCCCGTCTTGCTCACTTGATTAAAATATCCTAACCTGAACCACTCAGATTATTGGGAGGGGGCAGGGGCGGGGGGAGGCAAGCACAATTACCTATCTCCTCTTGCTTCATGGAAGTGAATGGGAACATTTGTGTAGAGAGCTAGTATAAGGAGAAAAAACACAAAGCTTTAAGGCTTACACACTTTAGTAGCCAGGACTACATAGAATATAAAACTAAAATCCTCCAGTGACATTTCTATTACTGATTGACACAATTGTCAAGTTAGAATATATTAACTACAAAAACGGTAAGAAAAAAAGATACAAATTTGTGCAGAACATTTGAAAAACAGTAGTCATGATATAAGAGATTAAAAACAAATGAAATAACTGATTTCAGAATTAACTAAAATGAAGCCATAATTTAGAAGTAACATTATTAAAGAATAAAACCTGATAGCCAAAACTTTTAAGTCATAAGGCCAATCCATTGCTGTCAACACATTTTTGCCTCTGAGAAAAACAAGATCATTTGTTCTGATACAAGTAAGGGGCGAATACTAATCAGTGAATAAAAAGTCTTCCTACATTGCTCAAAAATAGCATGCATTCCTTTCCTTTCAATGCATATTTTAAATACTTAAGATCCTTTTAGCTTGCTTGCTTTCCTAAATAAGCAACACTTAGGAGAGAGGATGGCCCCTAAAAATTAACTTCAGATTCATTCATGTGGCAGTTAATGAGAATTCTAATTAACTGAACATCTGCCAAAGTGTGGGGTTGGGGGCACAAGAGAGAGAAATAGTTGTGTTTTGCTCTCTCTCTTTTTTTTAAAACTCCATGGGCTACCACCTTCTATAATTTTTAGCAAGTCACATAGCCTTCCTGGAGCCCTTTCCACAGGAGCCCCCTTACTGGACCCAGATCAGCTCCTGCCGGTGAGATGCCAGACTGTGTCAAGTCCCCCAGCCCAACTGACAAAAAAAGTCTAAAGAGTCCCAAGAAAGTTTTCGGATTAAAACATGACATGAATCCCACAGCACATTATTGAGATTAAATCTATCTACTTCAAATCGTCACAGAGGTCATTTAATGCCATTACCACCTGTGAAAGTATTCAACAAGAGTACTTCCTTTTCCCAAGAAAAGGTTAAAACATTAGTCACTTCTGCTTTCCAAGCAACTGGAAACAAAACAATAAACATAAAAAAAAAAATACAAAGGAAAACTCTCTCCAGTAAAGATTCTGCTAGAGGTAGAGATTTAAAGCAGCATGTATATTCTTTTCACGCTAGCTATCAGGGAACAAAATTGGTGTTAATCTGAAATTACTAACGGCTGCTGCTCAAAATACTGAAGACACAGACCATGGGCAGTAATTTATCCCTGAATTTCATATCCAAAATTTCCACGGTAATACCATACTAGTATCTAATTTTTTAACGGAAAAAAAGTGCTTGCTTTTGTAATTCAGGTAATTTAAAGACAAGACATTATTGTAAACATCTCACTGACAGACTGTATTCACTTCTAGTTTAAAATCATACATTTCAAACGGGCAGATTTTATCCTTACTTTCCTATTTTTGTAGCAGTACCTTTAATAAAGGCTTTTGTGTCTTGCTTAAGAGTGCTGAGATCGTCTACATTTCAGAGTGATTCATGATGAATATGCTTTCAAAGAATGTTCAGTTTAGCGTGCCCAAAAGATCCATTTCTCAGTTACTTGAATGCATTTTACCAGTGTGTAATCTTATTAAATTTAACATTTCATGAAAATGAAATGTTTGATGCTTCTCTAAATTCAGCTGAGCTGGCAAAAAAATAATCTGAATGATAAAAAGGCGCACATTTTAATGCAGGGACTGCTTAGGTCCAAAGCGAACAGAAGTCCCAATTCCAAATGCTGAATGTGACGGAGGATCCTCGGACTCTTCTAAAAATAACATGTACAATGCACACAAAGATTTGGGGGGACTTCAATACTAGTAGTCATGAACATGGCAGACTTGGCAATAGACAGCTTCATGAAGACCACTGGAGACAGAGTTTTTTTCTACTGAAAGACAATTCTGGGCTTCAAGGAAAAAGTATACTTGAAGGCATTTCCTCCTTTTTCACTTCTGTAGTACAAATATGCACAGCATAGTGTATTTCTGAAAAAGCGATAGACGTATTAAGAAAATAGACACTATTTCTAAATTTTGTTAGGAATAAGAAGGCACCACTGATTTGAGGTTGTGTCCTGTCATTGGGATAGTTGATTTCGAGTTGTTTATTTCAGCATCTGCTCTTATTAAACTTTTTTCCTGCTGATACCACTTGAGAATGTTACTGTGGTTTACGGACCACAAATAAGACACATTCATAGTAGTATTTCATCATGGAGAGATCGTTCACAGTATATGTTGACAAGACAGATTCTTTTTCCACCTGGAATGCAAACAATAATCATGATGATGATGATGACCGTGATGGTAACACAAATACTACTTGTGAGTGACAGGCGCTATTTTAAACATGATCTGTATATGAATTCATTTATTATATACAAGTACTCCAAGATTGACATTATTTAGTAATCCTGAGTATACAAAGAACAGATTGCTCAAGGTCACACCACTAAGTGGTAGAACTAGGATCAAACTTAGGCAGTCTAACTTCAGAGCTTGAGCTCTACATTACTCTGATATGTTGCTTTCCTTGCCTCCTTCCTTCCTCCCTCCCTCTCTCTTTCTTTCTGTCTCCTTTTTTTGAGAGAGAGAGAGAGAGAACAAGTGGAGGAGGGCAGAAGGAGAGGGAAAGAATCTTAAGCAGGCTCCATGCACAGTATGGAGCCCTGTGATCCCATGACCATGAGATCCTGTGAGATCAAGTCAGACACTAAACCAACTGAGCCACCCAGGCACCCAATTTCTCTTTATTCTTAAGAATAAACGTGTTGATTTTTTAAATGGCTGGAATGCTTTTAAATAAACACACATAATCAAAAAGATTAAGACTACAAAAGTACATACAGTGGACAATACCCCTGCCTTTGCACCTCTGCATCTCCAGACCCTAGTGTACTTGGTGTCTATGAGTCTACAGGAGCCAATGCCACTCATGATCAGCTACCATGTACTGAAAGGTGACGGATTACACCAGGAATTACAGTTTTCCCTTTGCATATACCTTATGCCAAATCCTTATAATTCTAAAAGCTAAGTATGTATTATTTTCACTTTATGGATGAGAAAACAGGTTAAGAGGGCAAGCCGGTAACTGTCCTAATATTAAAGCTTTGGAAGTGAAACCGTGGCCATACTTCATTCCACCCTTACCTCCACCTGGAATCCATACTGCAGAACAACGTTTTTTATATCTTCATAGCTCAATTCTATGGAAAGTTCATTTGCCAAATTTTCAAAGTGGTACAGCAGAGGACCTGTGGTTTAAAGATATTACGAATGAATCACTTAAATATAAACATGCACTCGTGGCTGTGTACGATACAACTCCAAGCGGAACTGTAAGTTCGGTAGTAGATGAACTGTAGAAAGGAGAAGTAAAGAACGTTTACATCTGCCAAGGGCATGTGTCCAGACCCACGGCTTTGGCCCAGTAGCTGACAGTCGAGTGCTGGGGCTGCCTGGGGAGCAGGTCCTTCTGCTATGCCAGGGCTGCCCTGTGATTCTCCACACCACGTGCCTTACACCTGTAACTCTTAAGTTACTGAAGGAGCAAATGCATCAGAGAATGCAAAGTCCCTAAATTCCAAAGGCACAGGGTAATTAGAATTCCTTAAGTAAATGCCCAACAGCAGCTACAAACTGGACAAGGGTTTTCCAGCTAGCCTGGGTAAGAGAGTGTGGGGGTGACAGGAAGTTCTAGGCAAGGCTTCCTGGGAGGAAGAGGTGACGCTGGAGGCGGCTTTGTTAAGTGCGCAGCTCAGACCCCAGCTCTATCTAACACTTAGTAGCTGTGAGCCTGTGGGCAAGCCACTGGCTCTGCTCCCTCTAACAGTTAACTCCAGTACACCCGGTGTAGAGAAGGCAGAGTAAATGACAGCAATCCCAGCTTTGTAAAATGACATTCTCCTTTTACTGTTCTCTTATTCCACATGTTCAAGGGACTATCATCTGATCAAACCAGATTCTCCAATCTTTCAACCTCTCACATTTTGCCCAATCCATCAGTTTCATCCAGTCAATGCTACCAACCAACAGTTATGCTTCAGGACTAATCTGAACAATCTTTTTTTTTTTTTTTAAACAGTTCATCGGGTTCACTATAAGTCCCAGGCCCAACTCACTACTCCTATGCCTCAGACAATGTGCTAATCACAGGAAATGAGAATAACAGGGCAGTTTCTTCTCCCAAAAGGCTCATCACTCTGTGGAACATACATACCAAGACTTAAAATGTTTATCTTCCTCTCCTCTTTTTAACCCTACATAAAAAACACTAGAAAAAATGACTATGAACATATATATTATTACTCTCTTTCAGAAGACAACAGTGGTTCCCTATCAAACTATTCTGTTAAGCTTAACTTCCTGTTAGTTTTATTAGTGCTAGTAAAAATGACAGGAGCCACCATTTACTGAGCACCTGCTGTGTGTCCATCCTGAAGCCTTGGAAGCCTTTTTATAAACATGCGGAGCATAACAGTCTATCCAGCTCTAAAGTGTATGATGCTTCTGCTCAATTATTTTAAGAGCCTCTGAAAATATTTTTATTATATCTAAATAAACATATGCCAATGATTCGTCCATCCCCAGGTCATACTGTACTTCTATTCATGCTGTGTCCCACCCAGAAAGCTCCAACTTCCCACCCAAGCTTTAGCCACATTCCAAAACCTTGCTGGAATCAAGTTTTAATGGAATCCCTCCAAGTTCCTAGCCTTACTGCTCACTTTCTCAATATACCGTACTCTAAAACTCATTTACTGTAGTATCACATCGCTCACTAATTGTTTTTCATGTAATCTGTACTTCTATAACCAGACTACAAGGTACATGAGTAAAGAAACATGTTTTCAGCTTCTCTGGAGTCCACAATAATGCCCAGCATAGCAGTGAATGTACAGTTAAGCATCTGTAATTTTACCACCCAAAGAGAACTACTATAGTTGTGTGGGTTTTTTTAATTTTTTGGAAGTTTATTTATTTATTTTGAGAGAAAAGGGGAAGGGACAGAGAGAGGGGGGAGAGAGAATCCCAAGCAGGCTCTGCAATGTTAGCATAGAGCCCAATGTGGGGCTCGACCCCACAGACCATGAGATCATGACCTGAGCCAAAATCAAGAGTCGGACACTTAACTGACTGAGCCACCCAGGCGCCCCTATAGTTGTGTATTTTTTACTGTCTATTACAGATATTCAACAAATACCTCTGTGCAGATTTCACACTTCTACAAATATAATTAATCTAGTATTTCTACACATACCATTCTCTATTAAAAAGAACCAGGAATCCTTGGGGGGGGGGGTAGGGGGGTAGGGGATGGCTTCTCTCAGGGCCTGGCAGAGAATGTACAAGACAACCTTGGAACGCCTGGCTTTTCCACAAAGGAGGTACTCAAACACCTCAACACATCTCAAAAGGGGTACGTCCTGTACAGGAGAAGGAGGTCCCACCTGCCAGATCTGGGACAAGTTAATTTAAACCATTTATATCCTTAAGGTTCTAAAAGTTCCAGTTAAAAGACAGAGATAGATTGGATAACAAAATGTAACTATGCTGTTCATAAGACATTTCTAAAACAAGATACAGAAAGGATTTAAGATCCATAAAAAGGTATCTAATACACTAATTAAAACAAAGCTCGAGGTAGCTGTTGACCTGCCCACTTACAGAAACATGGTTTGCAATGGCTCAAAACAAAAGAGTGGCACTCAGACCTCAACAGAACTTTTCATAAGTAGGGACGGTGGGTGGTAGTAACTGCCTGCTTTCCAAAGCAGACTTTAATCCATCTCCTTTTCCGTCTCGTGTCTCACTCTTACTCTCTTTCTTCTTTCCCATTCACTTCTTCCAGTAAATTAAATTTCTGGTCTCTGCCTGAGCATGGACTGGAATGGGCATAAGGTAAGCGTCTTGGTTACTTGGTTACATAGGGATCAACTGGTCCCTAATGCTGACCTTTGATTTCTGCTTTCCCCCATAAAGCCACTCACGTTCTAGGATTACTCCAGATCTTCCACACAAATAGTCATTTTCCAGGGTTACGCCACTTCTCATTCCATATGAACGAATGAACATTTTGGTCTAGGTCAGCAAGGTGAGGGTGAAATCACCCCCCAAGGGCTGATGTGCTGTCGGTTTACTGGTAAAATTAATTTTCCAGGCCCACATGACTGAGGCCAAAACCATGGAGGTGTTACCAATTTACCGCCCTCTGCAGTGTACAGGACAGCCCTCCCTCCCGGCCCCTCCAAATTAAGTATGTTCCAGGCCAAATGTCAGTGGTGCTGCCATTGAGAAACCCTGGGATAGAAAGATACTCAAGACCTATTAAGAAGCTTCAGGAGACACAACTTGTAGACTGAGGAGGAAGAACAGGAAGGAGGACACACAGTTTTCCAGTTGGAGAGAAATCTGCAGAGATGACGGATCAAAAAAGACATGGGGTTCTCCTGGATTGTGAGGTACGCAAATTGGCAGAGTGGCTTGGCACGTAACAGAAACATGTGGACCAGAGAGGTGAGAGAACAGAAGAAGCCGCAGTAAGAGTTACATGTAGTCAAGGATGAGCACATGGCATCAGAAATTAAAAATGCTGCTCTGCACAGACACCTGAAGCACACCAGTATTCATGAAATATTCACTTTGAGCTAATTATTATTATCTTTATTTTTAGAGACAGAACACAAGCGGGGGTTGGGAGGAGAAGGGCCGAGGGAGAGAGAATCTTAAGCAGGCTCAATCCTGACCTGCTTGATGTGGGGCTCAATTCCATGACCCTGTGATCAAGACCTAAGCCTCAATCAGGAGTCTGACACTCAACTGACCGAGTCACTCAGACACCCTGAGATAATTATTATTTTTAAAATTCTTCAGCGTAAACGTTTAAAGAATTTTACTTGGAAAGTACTAACCTTCCGAATAACTATTTTTAAGGACTATGCTTCTCAATTATTCCAATTCTCAGACTTGTTTTAAAACTCTGGTAAAAAGAGAATATCTCCTCATTGACCTCCCACTAAGCAATGTGCCCTGTTCCCTCCGGGGCCTGTGACAGATCACAACGGAGCCCAGCACATCCATTCTTATCAAACAGTATGCTTATGCAGGGCCAATTTTATTTGTTCCAGGAAGTTATACATAATTACTGTTATTATACAGTTTAACAAAATATTAATAAACCAATTAAAAGTTCAAACAAACATTTCTGTGAAAGTTAAATCAATGCTTTGGAAATAACACATATCTCAGTTAACTGGGATCAAAAATATTAATCACATAATTAACATGACTGTTAGTGCTGAGTTACACACTGACCCAGGGTGAGCCTGCAGGGACAGCTGGCTAGGCATTCGAGGTGCTGGATCTGGGCTGTGGGCCTGTCTCTGCCATATATAAGCCCCAGGACCCCCAGGACCCCACAGCTAGTTACTTAAAGCAAGACTCAATTTCTTCAACGATAAGACAGCAGACACACCATTTCAACACAGCGTTGTTTTCAGATTAAATAAGGTATTTACAACTGGCTAACACACCACCTAACCCCCAGTGAGCAAATACCCAGTAGGTGATACCGTTGACCCTTGAACAACACAGGTCTGAGCCGCACAGATCCACTTACACACATTTTGTTTTGTTTTGTTGATAAATAAATGTCAGTGAGACTTAATGTACTTAGTGTATTTTTTCTTCCTTATAATTTTCTCTTTTTTAACATTTTTAATGTTTATTCATTTTTGAGAGAGAGAGAAAGAGAGCAAGGGAGAGTCAGAATCTGAAGCAGACTCCAGGCTCTGAGCTCTCCGCACAGAGCCCGACATGGGGCTCAAACCCACAAACTGGTCACAAACCTGAGCCAAAGGCGGTTGCTAAATCACCTGTGCCATCCACATGCCCCGTCTTCCTTATTATTTTCTTAATAACATTTTCTTTTCTCTAGCTTACTTTACTGGAAGAATATAATATATAATATTTATAATATACAAAATATGTGATAACTATGTTATCAGTAGGCTTCTGGTCAACAACAGCAGGCTCTCAGCAGTTACGTCTGGGGGGGTCGAAGTTATATGCAGATTTTTTACTGTGCAAGGGGTCAGCATTCCTCTAATGCCCACACTGTTTAGGGGTCCACTGTATTACATTTCAACCACTCCTTGGGAAAATTTTAAAGAAATCTGCTTTAAAGAAGGGACTATTTTTTAAAGAGGACCTAAGGTTTGAGATAATTGTTTCCGATGATGGTTACATTTTACAACTACTCTCATTTGCCCCATGAAATTCTAAATAGAAGTTCTAAGACCTAATACTGCTTCTAGTCTTAGTCCTGATGGCAAAATCTGTGGTCGAGTCCAATCACTAAAAAGACAGCACCTGACAGAACCAACAACAAAGCTAGACCTATCCTGAAGGCCACAGACTCAAACAAGGTATATCTGTCCTCTTATGTTGTATAATAACCCTCCTCTTGCAAATCTTTAGATTCTAGTCATTATGTCTATTTTTTTAAGTTTATTTACTTATTTTGAGAGAGAGGGAGTGAGAGAATCCCAAGCGGCTCTGCACTGTCAGCACAGAGCTCAGTCCTGCAAATTGTGAGATGAACAACCTGAGCCGAAACCAACAGTCGGACGCCTAATGGACGGAGGGAGTCCCCAGGACCCCTAGCCATTATGTCTTTCTTAACATGGATTATACACCTCACTAAAAAAGACAAGTATATTTACCTTGATATTATTATTCTCCCTTTACTTTAAAGGAGGATAAAACTGGTAGCTTCCTCTAGATGCTGGATGGGAATATTCATCACCTAATTGTAGGATGCAGAAAAATGGTTTCTGCATAAATGAAATCATATTCTCTTAAACTCAAGGCAGTCCTAAAAATCTGTAAAATTACCAAACAGAGAATACTACCTCTAAGTACTCAGATAAATGTATGAGATTCTAATACATGCTGCAGAACTTACCTAGGTTTATCCAAATTCCACCTGGCTTGAGTATTTTCCATATTGTGTCAATATAATCAATCACATTGTGAGCTGTGTCTATGAAGAAACAGGTAGCAATGCAGTCCCAGGTGTCTAGCGAAGGAAAACCAAATTACTACATTCAATTATGTTATTCTGCCTTCTCTTTTAATTACCTCTATAAATGTACCAGCTACCTCTTAAGAGACTATGAATATTTCATTTAACTGGAGGAATACAGAAGCTAAACTCTTCCATTCGACTCTGTAATTAGGGCAACCAAACAATCATTTATGAGATACTTTGCAATTCATAAAAGTTTTTATTAAGAATTTGATAACTCGGAAACCATTTTTGATAACCTATATAATTAGTATCTTTACCAAAAGGTACTCATAAAAGTTTTGTTTATAATCTACTCATTGTCTAGCCTTCATTTCAAATCAGTTAAGGTGAATTAAGAGTTATTTGAATTTTACACTGTGATTTAAGCCCGTGGTAACCACCAATTGTACAAGACCATAAGTACTTGTTGACAAGTGAGAACTGAATAATGGCATCAGACACTCAAACTACCAACCAGTGCTCTGGATACTCACCAGTGGAAAAGGGGGGGCAGGTGGTCAAGGGAACCCCCTGGAGAGCAGTGTCCTAGGAGGCTGTGGCCCAGGACAGGGACAGAGGCTGAACTGAAGACAGGCCCGATAAAGGCGTGCATCCAGCCGAGGAAGACCTTCCCCATCTGCCCTCCCAAACCTTGCTGCAGAACAGTGTCCCCTGGACTCGCCTAACTCATGTTTTCCATGATCTCACCTCTGTTTTGAGGCCTCGCTCTAACCTATTCCCAGCACCCAACATCTTCCATCTCGCTCTTTCAACCTTCAAAGTCAGAGTTCAGGGGAAAAAAACAAAACCCTGACTATCCTGGTCCTCCTCTGCTCTAGTCCCTCCAATGGTTCCCACCTCTCTGGGTGCAATCAAACCCTCCCCAGCCTGGCCTCCTAAACGCAGCGCCCACTGCTCACTACACCCTAGCCAGACTGGCCTTTCACTCTCCCTTGAGCAGAACAAGCGCCCTCCAAACCCAGAATCCTTCTTCCCTCGCCATTCCTCTGTCTGCAACATTTCCCCTCAAATAGCTAATGGCTTGCCTCTTTACTTTTTCAAGGTTTTCTGCTCAACATTCTAAGTTTTGCTTGGAAAGGCCTTCCCTGAGAACTCAAACAGCAGCCTGACCCCGCCACTCTATATCCTGTCACCCTGCCTTAGTACACTTCCTCACAATATTCAGGTTACTGCCCTTCACTCCCTATGAGAATAGAAATCCCCTGTACAGGAGCTTCACTTTGCTCTCTGCTCTCTTTCCAATGCCTATAACATACCTGGGACTGACTAGGTACTCAATTAAGTATCTGCTGAGTGACAGATGTTACTGATCTCTCAGCATTCTACTTTTCTCCTTCCTTTTACTGCCAATCCACTTCCCCCTCACCCCTTTCTCCATTACCATCTATTTTCTCTAAAAGTAACTCACACTGCAACAGTTTGCCCAGGTAAAGTACAAACTTCATAACCTGGTTACAAAGGTCTTCCATAATCTGGAACCAACCTACTTTTCTGGCCATCATCTCCCCTTAAACTCCTAAACCAACCTCTTTCCCTTCCAGTAAGGTTGTGTTGCCATCTCTCATTACCTTATTCATTCATCCCTTTGTACCTCTAGTTCCCTACTCTTGAAGTCATGGCCTTCTCTCTACAAAGAACTTCTTTCCCACACTCATCTACTTTGATCTTTACGATACTCACTACTCACTGAAATTTGTTTACATGTTGTCTTGTATTAATAGGCCCAACAGATTCTAAATTTCCTAATTATGGAATCTTGTCCTTCTTTCTATTTCCTATTATTACCTTATCTATGACTTTGAATATCCTAAATTATCAGTCAAGTATACCTTATACTTATCAGAATGCATGATCAAAACTTTGCCTTAGTATAAAATTAGCTCATTAAATTTAGAATAAAGGAAAAGACGTTTTAGATGTTTATTTTGGACTTACTGCATTCTGAGTATATCTCCTGAAAATCTCCTGCTGTCATTGAAAAGTTAGAACCGGGAGGAAGACTGTGGGGATCAACATCAGGGAAAAAGATGGGTCGAATCTGATCTGCTGACTTCCGGTTATTGCTAAACTGATGAATCCAAGGATAAAGCTTATATTTATTAATTTCAGAACATCTGCAAAATAGGAGCATAGAATTCAGTGTTAACTAAAAATTTCACCAACAAAATCTACTTTAAACACTAAAATATAATCTGATTAAAGGTTTACTTATAAAACTCATTAATACTTAAAAGTGTTACCACTACACCCCACCCAATTATCTGAAAATGCACATATACATGTAGATGAGCAACCAATCATGAATTAAAAGACAGGAAAAAAAATTAAAGTAAATTCAGAAATATAAATGTGTCGTTCACTCACATCTTAAAAATTGTATTTCCAAACATCAGACTCAAGTTAAAAAAACGGTCCAACTATTTTCTCAAAAAAGTGGTACGGGTTTCGTTTGCTACCCAACTATTCTAATTCTCTACTCTCTACCTTCTCACCACTCCCTAACTTATACTGCCACCAAGACAACATAGTATTTAATTTAAACAAGGCAGCTAGTGCTTCCCAACGCACCTCTCTGGCTTTAAAAATAACAACCCCTTTCCATTGTTTTCTAAAAGAGGCCACAGGGGGCGCCTGGGTGGCCCAGTCGGTTAAGCGTCCAACTTCAGCTCAGGTCATGATCTCACAGTTCGTGGGTTCGAGCCCCACGTCGGGCTCTGTGCTGACAGCTCAGAGCCTGGAGCTTGTCTTCAGATTCCGTGTTTCCCTCTCTCTCTGACCCTCCCCTGCTCATGCGGACTTTCTCTCTCTCAAAAATAAGATAAAACTTAAAAAAAAAAACACATTTATTAAAAGAGGCCACAGAAATTCTGAGAGATGTTTCCAACCCAGTCATATGAGCATACTTGGCCATTTTGTAAGAATCTGATTAAGGGGGAAAGTTACGACTGCTATATGAACTCTGATTCCACTAAAGAAACCAATGGGTGGAGACGTTTAGGGAAGAGAAAAAAAACTCTTTCCCGGATCATACATACAGTCTTGAAATTCTGCACAGGACGCATTTCTCTTTCATGGGCCATCCCATCATTTTCTAAAAAGTCACTTATCCATCCTGTTTCAACATTCTGTTAACTAGGAACTGATTAAAAGTAGTAATTTGTTTAAGTAACTTGATATTAATTAATATAAGAAACAATTATGATACATATAATCAAATACTATGTATTTATCTTCAAATTCAGAATTGCTCAAAAATAGGTAAGTCAATCTGATTCTGAGAAATTACTATTTCCAGCAAAAAGTAAATTAAATACCTGTTGAGTACAAAGTTGGAAGAAAAGAGCATAAAAAAACTCCATTCATTTCCTTGACAAGCATAACCTAGCATAGCTATTTCCCAGGCCAGTCTTCCTAGTCCAGCACCAGGTACCAGAATATTTACTTTAGAAGGATCCCTGAAATGAAATAAGGCAATTATGTCCAACCCCTCAAAGAAAGAAAGAAAAAGAAAGACAAAATCCACATTAACTAAAAACTTAGATATTCAATAAGTTCACTCAAGACTCTAACTTCTTAAAATTGTGAAGTACTTCTAAATACAAATGAAAAAAATAAGAGTATGAGGAATTATCACATGTTCAGATATCAGATGAGAGTTTTATGCTGTAAATAATTTTTTCAGGAAAAAAAGAGTTGCCTTATTATCTAAAAACTTACGAAGATACTCATATTCCTAAGTAACTGTCACTTGAACAACAACTACCTCAAGAAGACAAGTTATCCCAAAGGACGGGATCTCAATACACACAGAATGAACAAAACTATTTTATCATGAAACACGTAAACAAAACATTATTTCCAAATTCAATTAACAATACAATGGGTTGTATAACTAACCAGATAAAAGATGTGTAGATTTTAATGTGTTAGGTATATCTGTAAGATCCTACATAATGCTGGCAAAACACTTTGGAGGGAGGGCATTCTCATGGGCAAAATGAGGAACTGCCTACTAACTGAGCATAGACCAGGGCAAGCACCACACCAAACCCCTGGCTCTCCGCTTATTAGCATCACACGAGACAGTCACAAGTTACCTTCACTGTAAGATCCACCATCCACTTTCAAATGGCTAAAAAGCCTTAGCAAAGCAAGGGACTTTCTAAGGAATTCCAGTCAATCAACAGAAATCTAGGGCAACTAAAATGGTATTCTTATAGAAATCAGCTGTCATCGCGTCAATTAAGGACTTTCACTATTATCTGCATTCTCCAAATTTAGTTCATCAATCAAATCCATGGGCTCCTGGGTGGCTCAGTCAGTTAAGCATCTGATTTCGGCTCAGGTCATGAGCTCATGGTATGTGGGTTCATGGCTGCAAACCCTGCGTCAGGCTCGGTGCTAACAGCTCGGAGCCTGGAGCCTGCTTCCGATTCTGTGTCTCCCTCTTCTCTCTGCCCCTATGCCACTCATGCTCAGTCTCTCTCAAAAATAAATAAACACTAAAAAATTTTATGAAAAAAATAAATCCAATTTTCAAATCTACGCCTATGTAGAATTCTTTTTTAAATCTTTATACTACATAGTCTTTAAGTTTGGTGTGCTCTAATCAGCAACAAGTCTTTTTACTAGTGGCCAATTTGGTAACCTCGGCATTGCCCATTCTGAAATGAAAAAGAAACAAACAGAACTATGGGGCTTTTGAAAATTCAGTCTACAAATATAGTAACATAGGAATTTGTCATCCAGTCTAAAACATATTGTATATGTATTTGCATAAAAACCTTAACAAAGTCTCTTTAGTTTCACTATTTAACTCTATATAAACAATAAGGCATAATCAAGATTTGCTAAAATTATTTCTGACAAGTAGGCATATTATGATTAGTAGACATTCTATAGTATTTGATATGAGCAAACTGATGCCAAGTTGCCAGAACAGTTCTCACTAAAAAAAAATGCTTTCTTGTTTCAGATTACACAGAATGTCTATGTGTAACACTTTAATTTTTTTTCTTTTTTGTTTTGAGAGACAGTGCAAGTGAAAGAGAAGAGAGAGGAGAGAGACTGAAAGAGAGAGAGTCCCAAGCAGGCTCCACACTCAGCACAGAGCCCGATGTGGAGCTCAATCCCATGGTCCTGAGATCATGACCCAAACTGAAATGAAGACTCAAATGCTCAACTAATTGAGCTTCCTAGGTGCCCCAATATTTTAATTTTTAATTGACTTCATAGACTAAACTTAACTTTTTAAAATTTTTTAAAGTTTTAAGTAATCTGTACACCCAACATGGGGCTCAAACTGACAACCACAAGACCAAGAGTCAGACGCTTTTCTGACTGAGCCAGGCAAGCACCTTTGATTCCTTTCCTTTCCCTATCAGACCCACCAAAACCCTTACTCTCCCAGAATTACTTCTTTTTTTCCCCTCAGTTCCTATTTGCCCAATAAAAACATGCATTTTTCCCAAGTGACTGTTTTCACCTTAAACTTAAAAACAAAAACAAACACAAAACAAAACCAAAGTAATGCAACAAATAGTAAATGATTTGGAAGTAAATTCACAGAGTATTTAAACTTAAAAAATAATCACTAATAATTTCTAATTGGCTGATGAGCAAAGTATTGAATGAGCTGAATTTTAGCATGAAGAAATTAGAAATCATGCTAACCCTAAGGGACAGTTGTGTTAATAAAAGTGCCGATGATTATATTGCTAACTCACAGAAAGCTAAACTTCAGGACCAGATTCTCCCTACCTAAAAAGGCCCACAGAACTCTCTACCCCCACCTTGTGGCAGAAAGTGCTGTAGAGAACTATTAAAGGCTATCATCAAGCCACCCAATGCAGACTATATCAAGGCCCCCGACTAAGATTAGCAGAGGTCATGACAGATCTATCTACTATATAATAACATTTCTGTGGGCATATAAAAGACACATTAAAATAAACGCCACAGAATTGAAAAAATAATCAACAATCAATGAGTGACATAGGGAGAATTTTTCCTTTAATTTCTGTCCTTAGCTAGATTTGTTTTTCATTGGGTTTTTATAGAAGGAATATCAACTGCATAATGGAAAGTCCGTCTAATTTAATGTGCACGATCTACAGATCTCTTGAGTCATCATGACCCCTGGAGGGGATTTCAAGCACTGGAGTGTTCGGTCCTGCCTGAACGGTGGCAGTTCTTGGCTCAATACAGTGAAAAGCCACTAGCCACCTGTGGCTACTCAACACTTAAAATGTGGCTAGTCCGAGTTGAGAGGTGGTGCGAGTGTGAAACAGATGTCAGATTTCAAAGAGCTAGTGTAAAACAGGAGTGTAAAATACCTCACCAGTCATCTCATACTGATTATATGCTGAAATAACACTTCAGATAAACCGTGTCATTAAAGTACATTATTAATTCCACCTGTGACTTTTTATGTGGCTATTACATAATTTACAATAACATATATGGCTTGCATTTTATTTCTAATTGCCATTGGTGCCGCTCCACACTGAGAAATCATAAGAACACGATTTTGAGCAAAGCCAACTGTGAAATGACACCACAAACCATTCTATGAACTTTTACAATATAAAGAACAATAAAATGTATTGTTTATAAAGGTATATGAACATGTAGTTAATGTGGGGAGGTTAGAGTAACAAATTCATATCAGCGACCGTCTCTGGAAAGAGAACACACTCAGCATAGTTTGCAGGCCATGGATTCAACTGCATCTATGTTTCTTGATACAAAAAAACAAAAAAACAAAAAAAACCCACATAAACAAAACAAAGCCCTGAATTAAATATGGCAAAATTTCAAGGTTTAACAGAGGCATTGAAATAGGTTTTATTCCAAGTAGAAAATGGGTTAGAAATCCCATTAGTGTCTAGCCCAGTTTACCTCTTCACCCACTCTCAGCAAAGAACTCCACGTATCAAACAACAACTCACCAGTGCCAGAAAACACCACCTCCTCACCTTAATATTTAGAGCTCCTAAAAACCCAAAGAAACTCAGTTTAAATTATCACCTACTTCATCTATGAAGTCTTTCCCAAATATCCCAGGCAAAGCTTGAATTCACTTCCCAGTGCTTTCAGCACTTCATACCTGTTATAGTTTATATTCCAAGTTTTTCTATGACCCACAGACCAGACACCTGTTTCTGTAAATAAGACTTCACTGCAACATAGATATACACATAGACATACAGTCTACGGCTGTGTCCCCCAACAACAGAGAAAAGCTTGAAATATTTACTAGCTGGCTCTTTAAGAAAAAGTTTGCCATCCCAACGTTATACATCTTGAATCTCTCTCCTACTCCTACACAGAGCTTCCTTAACCTATTTTGCGATTAAGTATTCCACTGCATGACTGCAACATAATGTCTCAAAATCTACTGGGGACATTTCCATTGTTTCCCATCTTTTGTCAGTATAATGTCAAAATTAATACCGTTGGCATAAATGGTCTTCCACATGCAGGAATAAAAGCTTCCCCCAAATTGGATTTCAAGAGTCAAAAGATAAGCATTAAAATTTTGATAAATATTACCAAGTTGCCCTCCATAAGATTTCACTGATTTATTCTTCCATCAGCAGGCTGTAGGTTCCTTCACATCTTCAGTAAGTTACGAAATTTTTAAACTTTGCATTGTGATAGGTGCAAAATGGCACCTTAGTGTGGTTTTCACATATGTATATTCTTATGATTGAGTTCCTTGTATTTTGTTTTCTGTGAACTGTCTATATACACTATTTTTCTACTGGGTTATTAGTCTTGCATTGTTTTCCCATTGAGTTATTACTCTAGATTTGTAAGCACTTGAAATTCTGAATTTTAAGAGCTTGAGATCTTGTTTGAAAGAAATCTGAAATATCTGTCTTTGGCCTAAGAGGGCTTTCAGGATGAGGGATCTATCTAAATTTGCAGTCTCTACTCTTGCATTATTTGGCAGTCTACATTTCTTCCATTTTCTCTTTCTAAATTGTTTCCTTTAGCTAAAAGAATCCTTTCATAAATTATATAGTCTTTATTTTAATCTAAATTGGAAAAAAATGCTTCTTTAAAGCTTAGCATATGTTTTCCTAATGCCCAACTACATGAAAAAATATATATGTATTCAACTAGACAGTTGTCTACCTGTTACCTTTTTGGAGTGAAATGCATAGATTTCTCCTACACACAAAGTATCACTTCAAATTCTTCTAAAATAGGATAAGTTAATGAAGTTAAGATCTAAAAATATGCCCGACAGTTTTCAGGATTCATAATTTTTCATCTCAGGTAGAACTCAAACTTAAGACTCTCTTTCCTTAACAACTATAAACTTTATAACACAAAATTCTTAAATTCAAATGATTAAATGATTAGATAGTCACTTGAAAAATTCAAAAATCAATACACTCGGTTCAGACCACCAACTGAAATGTTTCTGTGCTTATGTTCATATTTAAGAACAAGGTTTAAAATTACATTGCTAATTTCAATGAGCAACTGCTCACTAAAGCAGAGCCCAAATCAATTTAAAACCAAAACAGAAGAGAGGTTAATAACTACTGAAATGGTCGGCACGAAGCACAATTAAAATAGCATTTCTTTAATTAACAAAATTAATACACACGTCTATCTGTGGCTTCATAGCTGCTTGTGCTTGCAAACTCAGGCATTTAAAAGCTCTAAACAAACAAACAAACAATAAATAAATAAAAATAAAAACTCTAAACAGACACACTGGACAAACTAATGACAAGTGTGTTTTCATAGGGAAAAAAATTTTAATGATCACAATTAATTCTATGCATATTTAAGTATATTATCTTTTATAGACAGCTCAGTTAGAAAAGGCCTTCACTAAAATCTTTATTTTTTTTTAAACAATTTTTTTTTACATTTATTTATTTTTGAAAGACAGAGCGTGAACAGGGGAGGGGCAGAGAGAGAAAGAGACACAGAATCTGAAGCAGGCTCCAGGCTCTGAGCTAGCAGTCTGCACAGAGCCTGATGCGGGGCCTGAACCCCCAAACCATAAGATCATGACCTGAGCCGAAGTCAGATGCTCAACCGACTGAGCCACCCAGGCACCCCTTCACTAAAATTTTAAAAAGAACACAAGCGGACATAAATTGGAGTCAAATCCAGCCTGAAGTGTAAAGACAAATCCTCATGTACTTGCTATATGGCATAAATAGGGTCCTGAAAACTTCTGTGAGGTGCAAAGCTGACCAGGATTTACCTAAGGATCAACCTGGATTATCAGGGGCTGTAATTAATGTCCCTTTTCAAGGACTAGGGGCTTCCTTTTTTATGGCAAAGCTATGACTTTAATATGGATATTGACCTTACTATTTTTATTAGCTTCATGTTTTTAAGGTTCTGTGACAGCACATCTTCCCAACTAGAGGGAAACCAACCCACATTAAACAAGCAAAACCAAATGACACATAGGAAAAGATAATGAAAGGTTCCCATAGGGTCCAAGAATGGCACACAAAAAAGAAGTCTGACAGATACTTTGGCACGTTCCATTTGAAGTTCAAACACACCAATATACTTTTATAATATTGGCCACTTTCAGGGAAGGGAAATGGGTGGCTGGGGAACAGTTATGAGAAAGAGACTTTAAATCCTGTTAAAGTTTTAAATTTTTTAATACTGTGATGTGTTTTATCAAATCAAAATCATTTAATTATTATTTTATTTTAAAACAAACTTTTACAATAATTAAGAGTTAACCCATCCTTTTCTAACCAGTCCACATTCTCTCAGTAGCAATAATAAGGATAATGATAATAATAATAATAAAATAGTAGATAACAGTAAAATAATGTTCTGTATTAGTTCATCAGGTACTTTTAACAATGACATGCCCTATCTTATGGCTGACTTTTTTTTTAACATTTTATTTATATTTGAGAGAGACAGAGACAGAGCATGAGCGAGGTAAAGGCAGAGAGAGAAAGACACAGAATCCAAAGCAGGCTCCAGGTTCCATCTCTATTTGCAGATGTCATGAACCTGTATATAGAAAATTGCAGGGGCACCTGGGTGACTCAGTCGGTTAAACATCCAACTTTAGCTCAGGTCACAATCTCGTGGTTCGTGAGTTTGAGCCCCATGTCGGGATCTGTGCTGACAGCTCAGAGCCTGGAGCCTGCTTTGGATTCTGTGTCTCCCTCTCTCTCTGCCCTTCCCCCGCTCGCACACTGCATATGTGTGCATGTGTGCATCTGTGTATGTGTCTCAAAAATAAACATAAAAAAAATACAATATACATTAAAGCTTGAAGTGGAAAAGATAGATTATGCATACAAACAAGAAATGTCAGCACAGAGAGAACACACAGAAATGTAGTGTAATGGAGGTACTAGAAATTTTTTTAATTCAGTATCAGAGTTAAAGAAGTCTTTCCATGGGTTTATCAACTGATTAGCATAATAATGAACTAGTGAAATCCAAGTAGAAACTACCCAATAGAAATAGAAACTACTCAAACTAAAATATAGAAAGAGTTAGTGGGAAAAGAGCCATGTGACACCTCAGAGACCATGTCAAGCAGTTTTATATACATACTATTCAGTCTCAGAAGGGAAAGAAATAAGAGCAAACAATTTTTGATTTGGCAATACACATCTACCCAAGCCTCCCAAAGCAAAACAAAGCCTACGCACGATAAACTCAAAGAAAACCACATCTACGAACCTCACTGTCAAACTTGTGACAAACAGAGGTGGGGGGTGGGGTAAGGAGAATGGGGAATAGCAGTTTCACGGGTATGGAATTTACTGTAGGTTGATTAAAGTGTTTTCAAACTCTGTAAAAGATGATGGATACACAATGCTGTTAATTTACTAAACACCATCAAAGTGTTCACTTTAAAACTGTCACATTTTTTATATGCATTTAATCTCAACTTTTTAAAATGAGGGGGAAAAATACCAATTTGTTATTTCTCAAAACAAGATATAAATGGCCCTTAAACATCTGAGACTAGTAAACTTCATTCATAATAAGAGAAATGCAGATAAGAAGTAGGCCAAGATATGATTCCTCACCCATCAGATTGGCAAAAGTTCACAAGCTTGGTAATACAGTGTGTGGCAAGGCTGTGAGTAAACGGGCACTTTCGTACATTGCTGACAAGAAGGTGAAACAGCACAGCCCTTACAGGGATATGTAGCAGTAACTGTGGCACAGCCCCGAAAGTGGGCCCCACCTACTGGTGTGCATGCCTTTTTACAGTCCGCTCCCTTTAGTGTGTGCAGGGATTTACGACCTGCGACTTTCAAACCAACAATCACCCATGTGATGACATCACATCATAAAGACTGCACCGAAGCCTTCTAAGACTCTCCTTGCCAGCCTGGCGAAGTAAGCACTTGGGAAAAGCACACAAGACAAAACTGCTGAGGCAGGCTCCCGCAGCAGTCAACAGGAAGCCAAGGGCCTCAGTCCTACAACCCCAATTAAATGAATTCTGCCAACAACATGACTGTGCGTGAAAGGAGATATTTCCACAGTTGAGCCATCAGATGAGAACACAGCCCACTAGACATCCTGACTGCAACTTTCTAAAGATCCTACACCGAGGATCCAATTAAGCTATGCCCAGACTTATTACCCATAGAAACTGCGAAATAATAAATGTGTCTGTTTTAAGCTGATAATTTGTGGTAACTTCTTTTACAGAAACAAGTAACCAATATAACGTAGCACACCACATACACATTTACATTCAGTAATCCTATGTCTAAGAATTTACACTGAAGATACACTGCCAACAGTACAAAAATACATACACATATGGTTATTAATTGTAACATTATGTAATCTCTACACCTGTGAGGCCCCAACTCACAACCCTGAGATCAAGAGTCACATGCTCTACTGACTGAGCCATCCAAATGCCCCCCAAAATTGGCTATTTCTAAGGTAAATTGTTAAGTGAAAAAAGCAGAATGCAACATTAAATATACAGGCTGCTACAATTTGTGTATGAAAAAAGGAAGTAATTAAGAAGAAAACCTGTATCTGTTTACATTCACAGGAAACAAAAAATAAAAACAAGGACAACAAGAAATCTATGATACTGATTACCTACATGCGGTGTGGGACTGAGAATGAGGGGTTGAAGAGATGGGTTATCGAAAGAGCAGGGAAGGGAATGATACTTTTTCTGAATATCACAACTTGATAGCTGACAGCTCATGAATCAAAAAATAAAAATATAAATCAGCAAGGATGGAGAATGGGGGAAGGGCAGAACAATCCTAAAAACTGAAAGGAAACAGAAACAAACCTTGACATATTGAACTTCAAATTAAACACAGAACCATACTGAGAGCGGGCGTTGAAGAGAAGCTAAGTTCAGTAACTTGTGAAGAATATTTTTGGAAATGAATACCCTTATTTAAGTGGAAAAAAAAAATTGCTAGCCAATCCTAAACTCATGTGGATAGTTTGTTTTTCATAGTGGTGTGGAGGTAGCAATTCTGAAAGCATTCTGCAATTGTAGGATTGAGGGAATGAGTAAATGTATCGATGCTGTCAGAAGCCAGGGTTCTTACTGTGGAAAAAGGCAGACAGAGAGAACAGGGAAGCCAAGACTGAAACCTTTGGAGTTAGACTGGAATTGAAGGGATTAGTGTGAACTAATGATTTTTAAGGGGTGTGTGTGTGTGTGTGTGTGTGTGTGTGTGTGTGTGTGTTTTCTATCCACTAAAAGGCTCAGAAGCAGTGACATCTTAGTAACAACAAAAATGCTTATGGGCCAGATCTTGGTTTCTATACACCATTCCACATTAAAGGAACTGGGTCCTTGGAAAAACATCCAATTCCAAGACTAACGTGGGGAAGATACACAATGGGACTAAAATATCTTTCGGTGTCAGAGAAATAAGGAAGCACTAAAAAACAATTGGGCCATGCAGAGAGGACATACGAGCCAAACTGAAGGGACTCCTGCTGGCTAAATCTGAGGCAATCTGAACACACCAATAGTAACAGATCATAACTCAGCAAATAAAACAGGAACCACTGGTCCTTTCGGGTAATAGTTTATAGATACAGTAGGATGCGGACTGATAATTAAGAAGTTAGAAAATCACCATTCTATAACCATCACAGGACAAATTAGTTCATATAAGAATCCTCAGTGGCTGACAATTCTAAGGCAGAGAAAGTTTGAGGAGGAGCAGGAAATTAACTGCATGTTCTCAAAGTATCTCCCCAGAAACTGTTTATTAGTTGTAAGAGGAGAAACTAACTGAACAGCAGTAGAGAAGCTGAATGACATTCTGCATAGGTAATCAAAATTAAAACTATCATTGATGGGCTAACAGACACTGTACTACTCCAAATGTGACATCCTGAAAACAACACATCAACTACGTGTTATTTTGAAAAGGACATATAATCCAGATTCAATCATGAAGAAACATCAGATCATCTCAAATTGAGGGAGCAGTCTATAAAATAACGTCTTTGTATTTTTCACAAATGTCAACATCATGAAAGACAAAGAAAGGTGGGGAACTGTTCCCAATTAAAAACTAAAATAGTACAAAGAAATGTAACACAATATCCAAGGCTCGATCTAGACTAGAAAGAGAAATGTGATGGGAACATTTTCAGGATAACTTATACAACTTGAATACAGACTGTAGATTAGAAGACATCATTAAATTGTCCTCAACCCGATAACCGCACTGTATTTATGTAGATCCTTGTTCTTCAGAAATGAACTCAGAAGTATTAAGAGGTTAAAAAAAAAACCCTCCATAATGTACACACGAGTTGAACTCTCCAATGGTTTAAATAGCAGCTGTGCATATATGTGGTTTTAGACATACTTACAAAGCAGGGGAAGGAGGGAGGGACGTAGAAGAAGAAATAATGAAGCAAATGTAAAATGTTAAGAATTGGTAATTAGGGAAAGTATATAAGAAGTGTAAAATGCATGTAACTTATCTGTTAATTTTAAACTGTTGAGATTCCCAAAATAACACATAACACTGGTATTTTTAAAGTACAGTAATTATACTTGCTGCTATATCTGATTTAATGCGATACAGGATACAAAGCATGTTACAACACAAGCTTGCTATCTAAATATTTTTATAGCTGTGCTTCAAACTGGTTTCTCAGTAATCTTACACCTTCTATTTTATTCATTCATAAATGTTATTCAGAAAAGTGGCCTGCTTAGGTTTTTCATGGCACAAAAAAGTTATGAACCTCTGCTCTATGCTATAAATCCCCTATTTACTTACTGTCATAAGAAGGAAAAATAGTCTGAAGCTTTTTGTTTTGCCATAAGCAAATTATAAGAAGAAAACATCATTGATAATGAACATTCAATCTAACCTTACTAATTTCTACAGTGATTAAGTGCTAGGGCAAAGGGTATTCAAAATATTAACTACACCTTCACATAAAGCATCTGAGCACACACACACCACCACACACCCATATATGAAAACTTACAGGCACACAGCAACTGTAAGAATGAATCAAGACTGTGAAATTTCTTATAGAAAAACTTGGTGCTTATCTTTAAAGAAATGGGTTAAAAATAAGATACTATTTACCATTGCTCTTTTGGAAAATTTTTTAAGATTTCTTTAATGATTGGCTGGTAGCAGGCTTCCCGTTCTGCTTTCCCAGTTTCACTCCAGTCTCTCACAAACTGTTTCAGCGTGGATTTTAATTTATCCATGTCAAATGTAGATGCTGGCATAATCTTTCCATTCCCCTGTTTAAAAAACAGAAATCAATTAGCTTCTGACAAAGTAATCATTCTTGGATATGGTCAAACAGACAGGCTACTCAGGGGCCACATATGTGGTTTTGTGGATAAATCACTAGCCTCTCACCTCAACTGGGGTTCAAGTGCAGCTTGAGATCCTAAATGAAAAGAGCTTGGTGGTCTTACTTCTACCCTCAATAGATTAAGGTACATTAATCATGAAGCCACCATATAATTAAATAGTCTTTACTCAGGAGAGGACCAGAACTGGGCTGCTATGGAGACTGAACATCTCTAAGAGAGGGAAGAAAGTCCCTCCGGGACATTGATGGGGCAGCATGGAGAGGCTCACAGTGGAGTGGCCCAACTTTATCTATCCTGTGGATACAAAAAGAGGACTTCAGTTTCTATTACTGCCAGTCCCTTGAGATTTGTAAGTGAAAATAATTTCTTAAAGTAAAAGATAAATATCAATAGATACAAGATACTGAAAATGAGTTTAGCAAGGGAAATTTATTTTACACAGCTACTAAAGTTTACAAAAATTTAAGTCACTAACTCTATATGCTAAAACAGTCAGAATACTATGTGAGATGTAAATCCATATGGCAGCAATTATCTTACTATTTTTAGGGAAAAAAATCAGTGAACAAATCCAGTTTCTGGCATACTGTCCTATTAAACCTAGCCAAATGCCTGAACATGTAAGTGAAAACATTCTCTGAGTAGAGCAAATGACTCATGCAAAATATAAAAATGAAATCCAGAAAGATAAAGACCTCTAAAGACAGAGGTTAAACCCTAAAATAAAAATAGAACAAACTTTCACATACATCTTCTCCATATTCTTTATTTTCAAACATATGTATGCAATCATTCACAATGGTCAGTAGTATTTCTTGATTATGATCAATGCATTTCCGAATCTTGTCCAAGTGAAGAAGAAACTGAGGAAGTAGTTTCTGTTGGTTATCTGGAAGTGATCGAAATTGTCTTTCTGTTCGGTTCACTCGCTCATGCATACTGGTGCTAAAACATAAAAGGTGTTTTTTAAATTGGCAAATGAATTCTCACCAGGGCCACTCTTATTTTAAGGTTGTCTTTCTGTATAATTATTCCTTTATAATGTTGGATACTGCCCTGTTATTTACAATCTTTTGGTTTCTTAAAGGATATCCACTTAGAAAATGTTATGTTTTCACCTTATTATAAATCCTTTAGGCAAACAAAAGACAAGAGTTTATAACTAGCAAAGTAAACATCTGCAGCATTTTGGGGGGATAAAAGAAAACATGAAGAGGAATAACATACAATGAGTTTATTTTTATAATTTTAATTTCCAAACTTAAAATTTTCAGCAAACTAGTTGAATGCTTTAAATTTCTCTATCAGTAGCAGAATACTGATCTGAAATTACTTTAGAATACACAAAATGTTTTGAAATTAGCTAACAGCCAACCAAGCTAAATTTTTAAAAATCACAAAAGATCTTATGTACTACAAAAGTAGTCAACAACAACAAAGAGAAATTTATGATATCATTCATAATTTGCAATCCAGAAGTTTCCAGATAACTCTAAAGGTCACTTTGGGGATTATCTATTTATAAAATCTGAAAAACAAACCCCTCATTTTAAAGTTGAATATTACATTTGCGATGAGTGCCATTTTACATTAATCAGATGGGCAAAATCTAAAAGCCTGACTATAGGAATATATAAATATATATATATATAAGTATATACATATATATATATGTTGATCGATGGTAGGTGCATAAATTAGTATAAGCACTCTGGAAAATAATTTAGCATTTCCCAGTAAAGATTAATATGCACACTCCCTATGACCTAGCAATTGTAGTCCTAGACACGTACTCAAGAAACTTGCAAACGGGCACCATGACACTATCTTCTTAACAGCACTGTTATAAGTAACAAACAAGAAATTTGCAAACAACCTGAAGGTCCATCACCAGTAAAATGAAGTACAGTATAATCATACAATGGAATGCAATTAAGTTAATAAACTATAACTATACACAATACGGATAAAATTCATAAAGCTAAGTATTTGTTGAAAAAAGCAAGTTGCAGAAAAATACATAATGTACAATGGCATCTTGTATAAAAATAATACATTACAGGGACTGAATACAGGTAGAAAAACTACAAGCAAAGCAAGGAAATGAAAATTTAATAAAGTGATGTTCTTTGAAGGGAAAGGGAAAGGATGTTTTTTAACCAGGCCTTAGATTCTCGGGTATTCACTGTATCATTCTTGACGTTTCATACATACAAACAAGTAAGTAAATGTTTATGTTTCTTCTAAACTTTCTTTGGCATTTATGCTACATCACTAAGTTCTGAATAGTAGTAGGTTCTAAGGCAGCTCTTGGACTAAAGCAATAACCTGGCCAAGCTTTTAGAAGCTTATGTGTGGTGGTTAGGGGCGATAGCGGACAGAGTAACATGAAGAGATGAGAGGTGGCAGTGGCTGCATCGATGTTTGCTTTTCTTCCCCCCTCTCTCCCCCGAGACAGTATAATAGTGAGCTCTGGGTTCAAAACACACACATGAATTAAAATCGGGTTATGCCACCTATTTGCTTTCTGACCCTTGGAGAGTTACTTTCTTCCTCTGTGCCCCAACTGTCTCATATACAAAACAAGGTAATATATATCAACAGTGATGATGATGATGATGATGATGATGATGACAGAACCAGCATTTACTGAGATTTAACAAAAGCCAGGCCCTACATCAAAAATCACGAAATGTGGATTATTCTGAAAAAATCTCCATAAAATTCCATAAAGTAGCTATCATAATATTCCTCTGCCGTCCCAATGGATTTCACTGAAAATGTATCAAAATACTGCACACAGATCACTTAGCCTAGGACCTGAAACACAGTTCAAATATGGTAGGTACATCTAATTTGCATAATCAATAAATATGTTCACAGTGAAAATACAAAAAAAACCCAAACAAACGAACAAACAAAAAAGGTAGAGAAGTAAAAGTCCTCCAGGAAAAAAAAAAACAACAACTAGCAATTCCTCTTCTAGAGGCAATCACTTGTAACTTTTGGCATATTTCTCCTTGTCGTTAAGTGCTTTTCTAGTCAAAATGTGCTTTTCTAGTCAAAATGTGCTTTTCTAGTCAAAATGTGATACACACAACACACCAGATTACTTGGGAGTAACTAGAAATGAAGAATCTGATGCCCCACCAAAGACCTACTGAAATGTAATCCGCATTTTCACAAGATCTCCAAATGATTCATATGCATACCAACTTTTTAGAAGCATTTGTAAATCCTTTATTTTTATCGAAAGAATTTTTCCAGATCAGAAAAAGGTTCTCTAATGACTACAGGGCAAAAGACTACACAATGAGTGTTCATTATCCCATCTACGCAACCAAAATTTACTTAGTTACTTCCAGAACACTCAAGATCTAGATACTTTCACTTGTTTATATGATAAATTTTCTGTGTTCTAAGTGGGTCTATATTTTAGGGGCAGAAATACTACAAATTCCCAAAAGAAGAATTACCAGGTTAGAAAGAGTAAGTAGGGGTGCCTAGGTGGCTGAGTCAGCTAAGCATCCGACTCTTGGTTTCAGCTCAGGTAGTGATTTCACGGTTCATGAGTTCAAGCCTCATATTAGGCTCTGTGCTAGCAGCTCAGAGCCCTCTTGGGATTCTCTCTCGCCTGTGCCCTGCTCACGCTGTCTCTGTCTGTCTCAAAAATAAACTTTTTTAAAAAAAAAATTTTTTTTAAAGAATAAGTATTTTTCAGGCTCTTAATACAAACTGATTTTCAGAAGGATTGGATCAGTTTGCACCCCTATACTGTAGACTATGACACTAAAGAACAATTTAAAGTGACCATAACGTGCTAGGCAAACAGCGGAGTTGTGAAGGTTTACAGCTCGTGGTCAACTGGTTAAAGCAGTCTCATAGTACTTCATCTCTAGTATTCTTGGCCACTGGATGCCCCGCAACCTTCCTCTCAGCACACCTCAAAATTCAACACAGACAACACTGAACTTAGCACACGACCATCCCTCCCGGAAACCTCGCACTCCTTCCTCTATGGCTGATGAATGGTACTGATGAATGGCAGTATGGATGTATGATGGTACACCGTACGCCCACTCAGGTCAGAAACAAATGAGTCATCCTAAACTGCCTCTTCTCACAGATCCCACAGTCACAAGCCCCAGATCCTTTTGATTCTAGTCCATAAACTGTGAAAATCACTACCTCTCCCAGGTCCTCATTAAGTCTCCCAAAGATTCCTAAGGTGCCTGCTCCCTGGGAATGCTGTACTCAGCCAAAGTCTACCACTCCCAATGAACTAACTCTAAGATACAGTCTTGTCCCCACTGAATCTCCAGATTTCAGTATATGCAAAGAGCAAAGAATACACATTCAGTTATGTTCCCTAAGTGCCATTTTTGATGCTCGGTGAAGACTACTTAATTTCCACATTTGCCGAAGAGTCCACACCTATGGGCTGTCAATTTCTGATACAGAAATGATGTACTACACAGAACAGGATGAGATGTTGCACATCTTTTAACCCTTGATTATCTGATGGTAAGCAAACTGATCGTAACATATACCCACAGTGTCTCTCTTGAAATAAGGGAGATCCTAGAAGTTGAAAAAAGGGTCTACTCCTTAGTATATTATTTTAAATAGGGCTAACTTCACTGTTTTGGAAATGCTTACCCTACCAATGTACCTGAAGGAAGGGGCGGGCAAACCATGGCCCCCTGGCTACTAGGCCCATTTTACTATTTTTTTTTAATTTTTTAATGTATTATTTATTTTTTGATACTGAGAGAGAGAGAGAGAGAGAGAGAGAGAGAGAGAGAGAGCGAGCATGAGAGGGGGAGGGGCAGACAGAGAAGGAGACACAGAACTGGAAGCAGGCTCCAGGCTGTGAGCTAGCTGTCAGCACAGAGCCTGACGCGGGGCTCGAACCCACGAATGTGAGATCTGACCTAAGCCGAAGTCAGAGGCTTAACCAACTGAGCCACCCAGGCACCCCTAGGCCCATTTTATAAGGAGTTTCACTGGAACACAGCCATGCCCAACTGTTCACATACTGCCTGTGGTTGCTTCCATACAGGGCAGAGTTAAATAGTTTTAACAGAGACTACCTAGACTTTCAACCTTAAAAATATTCATTGCCTAGCCCTTTAAAGAAAGTTTCCCATGCCTGCTTTTAAGGAATGTTTTATAACCTTCACACTCTCCTTGGTTCTGAACTCAATGGCAAGAGCCCATATCCTCTGCGGGCTAGGGGAGTGAGCAGCCATTATCCCTGGGGTATCTCTACCTTCAGCGCTCTCTGAAGGAGGGGCTCAACAGTGAGGCCAACTCTGATTCAGTCACCCTTCATCAGGGTGGGTCTGATACTGGGTCTGAGCCAAGGGCCAAGGTCATAGACCCATTCCTCTGCACCTGCTGAACTACTCTAGAACCCCAACCAGGAAAGTGTATCTTTTCTTAAGGAAAGTCTGTCTCAATTCACTTTAAATATTTATTAAAAACTCACAGTTAAAACTGTCTTACTAAGTATCACTGCTTACTAATGCAGGGTAAAATCTTAGTGAAAATTCTGGATTTCAGGCCAGTCTCTCCTACAATTTGGCTGTGTAAGCCGGGGCAAGCTGTTTGCCTCTTTACAGGACTATTCCTTTGCCTGTACAAAAGAACTCCACAGCTCCATTTTTTACACCTCACCAAAATACAATTTCTAAAAGTAGGATCTTTCTGACGAGACCTTTAATTTTTCAACTGTAATATCTTGTATATGATTAGATATCTTCATTCGTTTTAGGACTAACAATTTTTATTTTTTTTTGCTATTCGCCACAATGCTCTAATCATTTTTGCCTTGGTCAAAATATATCATTTATGCAAAATCTGTAGGAAATACAAAATGGAAGTTGTTGGAAAAACATTCATCAAAACATTTCTTGCCCTGTGACTTCTAATCTAAGTCACCTATATAATAACTAAAAGACATTTAGCAGTAAAAGTAAACTCTTCAAAATTTAGAAGTACTTGCTAAAGGTTTAGAGTAGGGTTGTTCATCTGAACTCACTGCAGAGATGGGAAGGCTTACATCTGCACTGTCCAATATGGCAGACACCAGCCACGCTTGAAATGCACTTGAAATGTGGCTAGTAAGACTGAGGAAATGAATTTTAAATTTTATTAAATTTTACTTAATTTAAGCTTAAATTTAGCAAGATGTGATTAGTGACTACAGTACTGCACAGTGCAGGTCTAGAAGATCATAAAATGTTGGGAATGTAACAACTCACAGTGTTTTCTGCTACAAAATGCTTTCCATACCCCCTAGTCCTTCAAGTGATACGTTAAAAAGTATATTTTTAATACTATTTTCAGGCTATTTCAATGTTTCATCAAGAGAGTACACACTGGAGCACCTGGGGGGCTCAGTCAGTTAGTTAAGGGTCCGACTCTTGGTTTCAGCTCAGGTCATGATCTCACTGTTCATGAGATGGAGCCTTGCATTGGACTCTGCGCTGACAGTGCAGAGCCTGCTTGGGATTCTCTCTCCCTCTCTCTCTCTCAAAATAAATAAACACTTTAAAAAAGAAGACTACACACAAATAAAAAGGATTGTTTTTAAAAAAAATGAAGTTGTCCTCAACCCCACATTAAACAGAGGGGTAAGTATAGGAAACTCTATCACAACCAGCAGAACACTCGCACAAGCACTCCTCTACATTGCCACGCTTGCACTCTTGTTCCAGATCAAAGGTCCCTATTCCCCACAAAAAGACCCATTTGATACCTAATCACAAATATCAATTTTATATATTAACCTGCACAAACACACATTTTAACTAATTGGGTTTACTGTATTCACCAGAACACATTCCAATATTCTTTCTAGAATTTTCAGTAGTAAAATGTACCAGACTTTTCTGTACCTACTTCTCTTAGCTCCCTAAACCTAAGGTCAGCTGTTTCCCCTCCCAGTGGTGATTCCTGAAGGCACAATACATGCATCAAATTCAATTCTGTGGTTTTCTGCCTTCCTCCCTGTGTTGATACTAAGTAAAATGCCCATGCTAGTTAATTCCCTTTGGGGCTCCATAAGTAATGTAGTCCACAGTTCTGTGCCTGGGTTTAATCAGTAAATTATTTCATCAAGATCTCTGCACTTCTATAATTCATTACAAATGTAGTCAGATTCTAAAGAAATTTAAGCTTTTATGAAGCAAGTTTCCAAATTTAAAGTAGTAACAAACTACCGACCTGTTACAAAGTCACAGACTACTCGGGAATGACAAATGTATTCTTCGCTACTACGGTCTTATTTGTTAAAAATAGAGCTTCAACAACAAATGCCAAGCACTGGTGACACAAAAATAAATGAGGCTCAGTCCCTGTCCTTGAAGAGGTCACAGCCAAGCAATTAAAAAAAAAAAGTGTGCATAAATGACAGAGGAGCCCATCTAAGGGACACAGTTTTACTTGTACAGGTCATGTCTGTCTATCTCATTCCAACTGCAGGCTCCGAACACAGCCATCGGTGGACTCATCTCTTAACACGAATGAAAGTGCTATATTTACCTGAAAACCTAAGTCCCTTTCAGATCTTGGAATTCTAATTTTGTGACTAAGCTATTTCAATATCTAAAAAAGAAAAAGAAAAGTGGAAGTTAGGAATTTAAAAGCCCTACCACCGTGCCCAGCCCACAGTAAGAATTCGATACGTTTGCAGAACAAAAGATCATAAAAGCGGCTCTTTGCTTTTAAGTATTAAAGAGGGTTCATTTCCCTCTTTAATACTTAAATTTTAGAGCATCCGGACCACCTCCGACATTAATTTCACCCACCAGTTAAAGACATTGAGAGCCATCATTCACCACTAATGTGCCTGTACGTTCAAAGCGCCAGGGGGTTTGGGATGGAAATCTTATGCAGCTCTCACAAGAATTGGCCAACAGTTTGGGAAAATTCGTCCTACGGCATCCCACGTGTAGATGAACTTGGGTTCTCCGTGTGTTCAGTTTGGAGGACATCGACAACACATACCGGATCATGCCCAGCACTGGACGATTTTACCACCATCATCTTCTATCTGCAATTGTTAACTGCACTTTTCCGGTCACCCCCACCGGCCTCAAAGCCAAACCTTTAACAAGGGATGGAAGGCAAGAGAGCTAATCTGATCCTGAGGTTGGAAGACACGAGGCTGAGCAGCGGACGGCGCGGCAGACACGCGGTTGTGCAGGGCCGGGAGGGGCTAAGGTGGTACGAGGTGACTCGGGGGCCCGGAGGTCAGATCCCGCGGCCCGGTCCGGGTACTCCGGAGGCGTGGCGGGCCGAGGGCGAGCGCGGCGAGCGCCCCCGTTCCGGCGGGTCCGCCGCGACCTGGGGGCGCCTCGATGGGCTGCGGCCGGGGTCCACCACGGGCTTCTTACCCGTAGTAGCGGAAGGCATTAATGATCTTCCAGAAGTGCTCGCGCTCGAGCCGCTCCTCCTCCTCCTCGGTGCTGCGCGCTGCCGCCGCCGCCGCCGAAACCGCCGCGGCAGAGGCCAAACGCCCGGCGGAGAACTGCACTTCCACCTCCTCGCTCCCGCCGCGGCCGCCGCCACCTCCCCCGCAGCCCTCGGGCAGCTGAGAAGCGGGCGGCGGAGGGCGCCGCCGTCGCTGCATCGCCGCCACGGCCCTAGGCCTGGCTCGCTTGCGTCTCACCGCGACTGAGAGCGTGGTGGCGGCTGCTCGGCCTTCCTCTAGACGGCGCCCGCCGCGGACATGCCCCCAGCTCGCGGTGCGCTCCGCCCCCGCCACCCTCAGGCCTCCATCCGCGCCAGGCTCCGCCAGGTCTTCGGGAGCGCCCGGCACGAGCGCGCATGCGCATGCGAGGGTACGACGGAGGGCCGCGGCCGCCTGCGCTCATTTGCTGCTGGGCTTCGGCGACCGCGCGCTGCCGTAACGACGGCGCGCCGAATGGGCGGGGCGAAGGGTCAGGTGGGAGGAGCGAAGGAGGAGATCCCTGGTCGGGTGGGGCGGGCACCTGCGAGAACCGGCGTGGGCAGGGTTTCAGAGCCTGCGAATGCTGGATTTTGAAACAGGCCATTGAACTAAGTCTAAAGGAGGGAAAAACAGAAAAAATGGTCAGCTTTGATGACTTTATTAAGAATTTTTATTTAAGAAAATCTAGAGGTAAGGTCTTGCGTTCACCCTAGTTTAAATTGTAAGTTAATTTCTATATATGTCTCCATTTGTAATTACATTGGGGAGAGAGACACCATCATTTTTTTCAGTGTTTAGGGGTTTGCGAAAATTCTAATCCCGTCTTGACTGGTGATGGTAGCCGATGAAGAACATATTGGAACCAAACTCTGTCCAGCACCCGCGCGTTGGATGACCACCAAACTGCACATGAGCCATAATTCTTCAGCATTGGTGCGAGTAGCCTCCAACGGTGGCCCTCAGCAATGCCAGCCTTAATTTCTCGCTCTTCGTCGTCTTTATGCAGTTTTTGCCTCATCTGAGCTCATAGTTAAAACAGGTGTCCTCACACACTGAATATTATTCCTAGGAAAGAACTCATTTTATTACATTTTATCTACCACTCAGCATCTCAGTCTTACAAAAAAGTGCTAAAAGGGAAAGATTGCTTTATTCACAAGAGTTAAATATGCCCAGAGACCACAAATTTGGTAAGAACATATAATGATATTGAAAAGTCGCTTCACATTTTCAGAATTTAATAATTTAAAAGTAATGCTTTAAAAAGTCCTGTGGTTAGTCTATGTTAATGTTACATTTTTATGCAAGATGTTTATAAAATGTTAAAGTATTTTTTGAATAGTAGTGCAGTACTGTACCGTCCAAAATTCAAAAAGAAAATGCGAAGAGTTACAAATGTGAAGTTTCTTTATCCTTCTAACTAGCCTTATCCCTACACAGACATACTGTATCAATTCCTTGCCCATTCTTCCACTTCTATCCAGTGCATATTTTTCTTAGAGCTTGGTATACGGAAGTTATATATATATTCTCATTAACTGTTACCAATACTGTTTTCATATATAAATGCATATACAAATATACCAAATTACGTATGTAATAATTTTGATGCACTAATACAGGTCTCAGTGACCTAATTGATATAGGCCAGAATGCCATGGAGAATGATAGTCGACAACATAATTTTCACCATCCTGCGATGTATAATAAATATTTTTAAATTAATCTCCTATGTAGAAGTTTGCTTGGTTCTGTCTCATTACTTGGTGAGAATCTTAGGATCTGTGTCATTAAGGTGCTCCACCTTAATCTCAATTGTGATTTCACAGATAAGGATACTCAAGGAAGGAGAGAGTAAGTGATTCCTAGGGCACAGTACCTTACTGGCACCACACCCACCCACCAACTCTCGTGCCTGTATTTTATCAATATTCGGTTATGACACTGACTGTACTTTTAGAATATTGTGCTAACATTTAACATTTTACATGTTTCAGTTATTTTTCCATATCATCTTCTTTGTTCATGACTCTGTGAAGGAGGTGTTATTATTGTCTTCCTTTAACAAGTGAAGACAGACTCAGAGAAATTAATTGTCTTGCCAAGGGATACATAAATAGCAGAACTGACATTCATCTATTCATTCAGTCTTTTCAACAAATGTGTTGATTGCCTCCTCTGTTTCTTGCACTGAGCTCGGAGCTGGGTTTTTAGTCTTGCTTTGCCAGCTGGTAACTGTGACTGAAAAGTTACTTGAGACTCTGATTACATTATTGCTACAATGAGCATATTACCCTTCTTTCAGGGTCATCTGATGAGTAAATGAGATAAAGAATGAGAAATGCCTGGTATTTATGCTCTATAAATGTTAATTTTCTCTCTTCCTTTCAGATGTCTCTAGCATAAATTTTTGGCCTTGTTTCAAAGCACTTTTAGGACTTCCTTGACCTAACTTCTTTACAATGAGTGCCTCCTCTAGAAGTCTTCCCAAGTCATGGAGCCACTTGGGTGGAAATACTTTCATCAGATCATTCTTTCTTTGGTTATTCTGAAGAATTACTAGTTAAGCAGTTAAAGTTCACACACTCATATGTTCATACATTGCTAATGGGAATGGAAAATGGAAGAGTAACTGTGGGAAACAGTATAGTACTTTCTTACAAAACTGAACATGTGCATACTATACAATCGAGTCATTGCACTCTTGGACATCTGTCCCGGGGAAATGAAAAACTGTGTTCACACAAAAACCTAATTTACACGGAAAGTCATGGTAGTTTTATCTGTAAAAGCCAAAATTTAGTAACAACCCAAGTGAGTAGATGAATGGTTAAACAAAGTAGAGCACATCCGCACCATGAGACACTTACTCAGCAATGAGGAAAGGACTGATTTATTTATACACTCAGTAATTTAGATGAGGGGTGCCTGGATGGCTCCGTCAGTGAAGCATGCAACTCTGGATCTTGGGGTTGTGAGTTCGAGCCCCATATTGAATGTAGAGATTATTTAAAAAACAAATAACTTAAAAATATAACTTAGGTGAATCTCAAAAGAATGATGGTGAATGGGAAGAAAATCTCAAAGGGTTACGCATACTGTATGATTCCATTTATATATTTTGTCTTGAAATGACAAAACTACAAAGCTGGAGAACAGATTACTGGCAGCCAGCGGAGCGGTTGGAGCTGGTAGGAATAAGAGTGGTGTCTGTGGTGATAAAAGGGGAGTACAAGAGGATCTTTTGATAGAACTTGTAAGATTTAATATGTGGAGGCAGAGACGAGAGGAAAGAGACAGACCAAGTTATGGAGCCAAGGAAGCCTTTATTGGGGTCTGCAGGCCCCCGGGCGAGGTTCCGTGACTCGAGTAGGGGTTGAGTCAGGGAAGCCTCGCCAGGTAAGGGAGGGCGAGGTGTTTTATGGGTGAAAGGGTTCCAGGTTTGGTCTTGGGAGGGCAGATTACCAAGTAAGGGCATTTTAGGGCCTTGGCGGGGTGGGGGGAAAACTGGAGCTTCATGGTTGGCTGTCTTCAAATGGTGAGAGACATTCCAGGTCTGCAGGGTGGGGGTGTCGGAGCATGGAGTTCTTCTCCAACCCACAGGAAAATGGCCGCTCGGTCGCCATCTTAAGGTAACTCTTACAGAACTGTTGTGTATCTTGACTGTGATGGAGGCCACACAAATCTATGCTTCAATAAAATTACATAGAAATTAATATACATGCAATTATATACCAGTGAAATTGAACATGGTCAATCGATTGTATCAATATCAACTTCCTGATTGTGATACTGCACTATAGTTATGCAAGATAATGCCATTGGGGTCAAGAGTGTACAAAATCTTTCTGAATTATTTCTTGCAACTGCAGATGAACCTACAATAATCTTAAAACAAAAGGTCTTCAGAATGACACATAAACATGTGATTTCTGGGGCGCCTGGGTGGCTCAGTCAGTTAAGCATCCGACTTCGCTCAGGTCATGATCTCACGATCTGTGGGTTCGAGCCCCATGTCTGGCTCTGTGCTGACAGCCCAGAGCCTGGAGCCTGCTGCAGATTCTGTGTCTACTTCTCTCTCTGCCCCTCCCCTGCTTGCACTCTGTCTCTCTCTCTCTCTCTCAAAAAAATAAACATTAAAAAAAATTTTTAATGTGATTTCTACTTAATTCTTATAAATTTTTACACATAAACCCAGAAGAACTTTCTAAGTAAATCAAATGCTCTTTTCATTTAAAAAATTGGAATTATGGGGCACCTGGGTGGCTCAGACAGTTAAGCGTTCGACTTCGGCTCAGGTCATGATATCACAGTTCGTGGGTTCGAGCCCTGAGTTGGGCTCTGTGCTGGCAGCTCAGAGCCTAGAGCCTGCTTCCAATTCTGTGTGTCCCTCTCTCTCTCCCTCTCTGCCCCTCCCCTGCTCATGATCTGTCTCTATCAAAAAAAAAGTTTAAAAATTGGAATTATGGAAATTTTCGAACTGCAATAAAAGTAGAGGCAATAACATAAGTGATCTACTATATTATAACAGTCCTTCACCCAGTGTCACCAATTCATAACAGTTTTGTAACCTTGTTTTACCTAATCTCCTCTTGTTGATGGCTTTGCAAGGGTGTCCTCAGACATTGTATTGTTTTTCCCATGCAAACTTCAGTGTGCATATCTGAGAAGAACTTCGAAAAGATAACCGTCATGTTATTCTATCAACAACAATTAATAATCAATCTTATTATCCTCTAATACCCAGTTCTTATTCAAATTTCCCTAATTGCTTCAAAGATGTCTTTTTATAGTTGCTTGGGTTTGTTAAATATTTTTTATATCTTGTTATTTTGAGAGACAGAGAGTGAGTGGGGGAGGAGCAGAGAGAGAGGGAGATCCAGAATGTGAAGCAGGCTCCAGGCTCTGAGGTGTCAGCACAGAGCCCGACACGGGGCTCAAACCCAAGGACTGTGAGATCATGACCTGATCTGAAGTCGGATGCTTAACCGACTGAGCTGCCCTGTAGTTAGTTCTTAAAACTGAGAACATCATGACTCCTGTATCTCTTTCATTCCTCAAGACCCCACTTTATTCCCTCTTCCTTTCTTGTTATCATGGTGGGTTTTTTTGCTTTGTTTTATTTTGGTTTTGGTTTTGGTTTTTTAGAAAACTGGACGATTAGACTGCAAAATATCCCATATTTTGGATTTAGTCTAATTGTTTTCTAATGGCATCATTTCTTGCTTCCTTTATTCAATACTATATTTCAACGTTTTACCCATGTTGTGTGTAGAGCTATAGTTTGTTCATTTTCATGCCATCAAGTATTCCTTGGGTGAACATACCACAATTGATTTGTTATTAGAAGACATCTTTTTTTTTTCATGTACACCCCAGCTCCCTTATCCATTTTTTTCTTCAGAGCACTTAGCAGTACTTGACATTGCATTTCTGTAATGGATAATTTTATGTGCCAACTTGACAGGTTTGAGAGATGCCCAGAATGCTGTTAGAACATGATTTCTGGGTGTGTCTGTGAGGGTGCCTCCAGAAGGGATTACCATCTGAGTGGTAGACTGAGTAAAGATAATTGTCATCAGGGCAGGTGGGCACCATCCAAGCCTCTGGGGGCCTGAGTAGAACAAAAAAATCAGACAGAAGGTGAATTTGCTTGGGCTGAAACAGTCAACTTCTTCTGCCCGTGGACATCAGAGCTTTGGGTTCTCCAGCTTTCAGACTCAGACCTGGACTTATACCTCCAGCCCCCTGTTCTCAGGCCTCAGACTCAAGTTGCCTAATTTCAATTTTCTTCCCAAATAGGGACATAAAGGGCTTTCATTTATCACTAAGATTCTGTTGGAAACCACTCAGCCCAAGCCAGATTGCTTAGCAGCAGACAACATAGTCCATTCTAGCTACTTTAAGCAGGAAATAATTTATTGAACTGCTAGCACACATAATTTTTAGGAAACCCTGGGATCTGCGCCTCACCTGCTATACAGAAATGATACAGCTCAATACCTGTTGTTCCAAAGGAAAGTGTTTTAATGGAACCCAATTCCACCACTGCTCACCATTCACCACTGATAATGTTAAGGTCCTGATAATAAAACCTGTGCTATAAACACCAAGTGCTTCTGCCTAAGATCGAGTTTTCCCGGATGTGGCCACCACCTTATCATGCTCACTTCTGCCTTCCAGGTGAGAACTTTAATTATAAAGAAGGGTGGGGAATGTACTTTTTCACCTTCTAACCTCTAAGGAAGGCAGAGGAAGACATTCAGGAAAGTGGAAAGGGGGTATTCAGAGAGCTAACCTACATCACAGCCTAGATGACTATTTGTGTGGCACTAATGAACACTGTATTCAACACTGGTTGACTGGGTCCAGATGACAAGGAGCAGAGCAGTACAGAGCAAAAACACGGGATCTGGCTTCAGACGTCTAGGCTAGGATGCTGACACTAATGCAAGTGGGTATATGACCTTAAGGAAGTCAACTAACCTCCCTGGACTATGTCCTCATCTATAAAATGAAACTGTTGGACTACTGTTTTTAAGCTACTTCTATCTCTAACATTCTATGATTCAAAAATCATTTCAAAGGCAAAATCCTTCGATTTCAAGCAGCTTTCTTTAAAAAAAAATGCCGTTGGTCAGCAAGTTTTATATCTGCAGTTTTCTATGTTTAGTTTTCTTTCTTTTTCTGCTCTCAGTTTGCCTATTAAAAAAATTTTTTTTAATACCTTGCTATCCAGGGATGTGTGGGTGGCTTAGTCAGTTGAGCGTCCAACTCTTGATTTTGGCTCAGGTAACAATCCTGAGGTTTCTGAGATCAAGCCTCACTTCAGCCTCCAGACTGATAGCAGGGAGCCTGCTTAGGATTCTCTCACTCCCTCTTACTCTGCCTCTCCTCTGCTTGCTCTGTCTGTCTGAGAAATACATAAATAAACTTTATAAATACACACATACATACTTATAAATACACACACACACACACACACATACATACATATGTAACTTTGTATACAGCATGGGATTTCTGCATACCATTTCCAAAGCTGATCATTCATTCAGGTACAGAGTGGATCAACATAATGAATTGAAAGAAGGAAACTCCATGTTTATTGTCTGAACAAGAAGTCCAAACTTGTTTTCCTGCTTTAAGTAAAATGGTTAACGAGAGCATCCCTTAGTTTTCCTAGTGTGCCAACGAAGTTACTCCCTCATTATTCTCCAGTTGGTTTCGTAATGATTAAATATTTGAAAATACAGGCTTAGAAATCTGCGGGCCTATTCATCTACAGATTATACTTATTCAATGAGAAGATATCTCACTGGAAGTTCATATTTATATATTACATTGATTTGCCTTTTAATCAGCTGCTTCACCCACTTTGAAGTAAACCTTCTTTGAGGGTGGCAGGCATGTTTGTTTTGTCCTTGCCCGTGTTCCCAACATCCAGCACAGTGCCTGGCACGGAAAGATTTTCTAAAACCATTTTGTGAAATAAATAAATGAATTCTTAAGTGCCAGGCACTGTGCTGAACACTGTACATATATAATTGCATACCATTTAATACAATAGTATTGTCATCCTTTATTTTTTAAAACAGATGAGAGCAATAAAAAGACTTAAAGTGACACTGTCAAAGTCATACAGCTATTAAATGGTAAAGCCTTGATGTGAAAGCAAGTCTGCAAAACCCCAAAGAAACTGAATCTACTGCCTGTGCTAAAGTTAGTCTTGTTTATCTTTAAATAAGATTCGTGAAGTTCTTTTACTTTGGAAAACCTTACTAACTTGCCAATAATTGTTATTTACAGAGACTTGACATTCTAGGTGGGCAAGAAGAGTACAAATTTTGCTAACCCAATCTGAGAGACTAGATTGCTCAAGGAATATGTTTGCAGAGACAAACTACTTCTAACACTTGATGTGAAATATCTTGATTTTCTATCAGCACAGACTCCAATTGCTATCGACCTAAGGATCTCATGGAAAAAGGAAAAGGCCACTTCGGCCTTCCTTGGACCACTAACAGAGTTCCTATATAATCATCATCATTGTTCTAGGATTTATGATTTTTATCCTTGGAATTCCTCTACTAATTCTGCTCTTTATGAGTCGAGTGTTTGTCTTAGAACTGGCTTGTTTTGCCTTTGTTCCAGTAGCTGGATCTAGATGGAGAAGACCATCATTTGGTCTTAAAATAACAAACACATTCTCCCCTATAAAAATAGAGATATGACACCTATAAATGGTTTCTGTGTACTTGTTGTGATTCTTAATAATCTTAAAGAGCCAGAAGCCACGTGCAATCTTTGTATGAACATTTTTTTTTTAAATTTTTAAATATTTATTTTTGAGACAGAGAGAGACAGAGCATGAGCAAGGGAGGGGCATAGAGAGAGAGGGGGAACGCAGAATCCAAAGCAGGCTCCAGGCTCTGAGCTGTCAGCACAGAGCCCAACGCGGGGCTCCAACTCACAAACCACAAGATCATGACCTGAGCCGAAGTCGGATGCTCAACTGACTGAGCCCCCCAGGTGCCCCTGTATGCACATTGTTTTAATGTTCTCAATAGTTATTCTCCAATTTGGGATGAGATGAAAATTCTATTACTATTATTAATTTTTTAAAATAAAAAGTGAAATAAAATGGACTTCTGTGTAAATTATAAGTGGAAGTTGGTTTACAAAATATGTCATAGATTATCTACAGCTCTCCAAGCTTTCCCATTCTGAAATCCAGAGTGAGTTATCCTGTAAGCATACTTTTGTATGCTTAAGGTACCAGCCAAACAAATGTATAGCCCCCCCAAAAAAATTTGGAAAGAATTATAAAACTATTACTTCTAAAAAAAAGCATCAGGGCGCCTGGGTGGCTCAGTCGCTTAAGCGTCCGGCTTCGGCTCAGGTCAGATCTCATGGTTCGTGGGTCCGAGCCCCGTGTTGGGCTCTGTGCTGACTGCTGGCTCAGAGCCTAGAGCCTGTTTCCGATTCTGTATCTCCCTCTCTCTCTGACCCTCCCGTGCTCACACTGTCTCTCAAAAATAAATAAAAAGCATTTAAAAATTAAAAAAAAATTTTTAAATATATAAAAAATAAAAAAATAAAAAAAGCATCAAAGGGGAAAAAAGCATCTAAGTAGTAATCATAGGAAAAAATCAGAATTTGTTTGGGCTTTCTTACATTTATTTTACAGATTCCTTTTTTGTTGTTTGTTTACATTACCCACAGCGATGAAGATGGGCACACCACGGTATGTTCAGGGCAAAAGGTCTATACAGTCATTTGAAATCACTGCTGGAACCATGGATTTGTGCTTTGTCTGGGGATCTCACACAGAGAAGAAAGTCACTTTCCGCAGAGCTTGTCCATCTTCCACCATTTGTCCCGTAACTTTTCTGGAATTATTAAGAAGACATAATATTTGGGCTATTCGATTTGAATGATCAGAATACTATTACACCCCACCATGTCTCCTGGCATTCTCTTTAAAAGTCCTATCAGGGGGCGCCTGGGTGGCTCAGTCGGTTGAACGGCCGGCTTCGGCTCAGGTCATGATCTCACAGTTTGTGGGTTCGAGCCCCGCATCGGGCTCTGTGCTGACAGCTAGCTCAGAGCCTGAAGCCTGCTTCAGATTCTGTGTCTGCCTCTCTCTCTGACCCTCCCCTGCTCACGCTGTCTCTCTCTGTCAAAAATAAATGAGACATTAAAAAAAAAAAAGTCCGATCAGGGCACCTGGGTGGCTCAATCCTTTGAGTGACCAGCTTCAGCTCAGGTCATGATCTCATGGGTCGTGCTTTGAGCCCTGTGTCAGGCTCTGTGCTGACAGCTCAGGGCCTGGAGCCTGCTTAGGATTCTGTGTCTCCCTCTCTTTCTCCCTGTCCCTCCCCCCATTCACACTCCGTCTCTCTCTCTCTCTCTCTCTCTCTCTCTCTCTCAAAAATAAAGAAAAAGTAAACATTAATTTAAAAAGTCCTATCAGTTTTTGAGAGATCTCCCCATTGTTGAATCTTTAATGAGCTATACCTGCGGTCGAAGCAAAATTTCCTGGGCATTTCTATGAAATGCAGTATCTCAGACCTCACCTATTGAATCTGAATCTGCATTTAAAGTAGGTCCCCAGGTGATTCGTAGGCACATGAAAATTTGAAAAGCACTGCTTTAGAAACCACAGAGAACACACACCCATGAACCCTTTCACTGAAAAGATCGAAAGCTCCTATGTATCTTTCCTCTCTGAGAGCAGAACAGCCAACTGTAAGGAGCTTCAGTGACAAGGACTTCTACTATCGTAAGCAGCACGAAGCCCCAAGGTAGGCAGCTCCAGGTTGAGTCATCCGTGTCGTCAAGCCAGGCCCTCCCATCCTCCGGTTCTGCTATTTCCAGTGCGTTAGTGGAGTCCCTCACAATCACAGATCGTTGCCACAGTCCAGGCCTCACATCCGGATACAACAAATCTAGCAAAGAAGAAAGCTCATTTCCTCCCCTATGGGTTCCTTTTCGTCAGTAGGTACACCTTGGCCGGGAGCCTCATAGTCGCCTTCCCCTTGCTGACCAGTCCCACTGCTAAAATAATGGTAGGCAGAGGATATAGTATCACCTTGACAGGATTAGGCTCATTAATATCCTCTTCACAATCCTGAAACACACACCTCATCCTTAAACCACTCAGGCCTCTTATCTCTCATCAAGAGGAAAGCTAAAGGGTGGAGTAGATGTGTGGTTGGGGGGGTGAGTTTGCAGGGAGGGCAACTGGTAATAACTCTACCTTCGTATGTAAACAGAAATAAAGAACAAAGTAGGGATGACAAATCCTCTTTAAGGAATGAATCCCCTCTGATTTAATATATACCCAGGCTCCGAGCATAACTATGTGCATCTAATTAATGCTTCGCTTCAGTTTACTTTATTGCACTCTATGCTCCATGCCAAATGAAACCCTGATATGTAGTTTACTGGCTAATTAATAGGCTTACATAAAAATTATTTGGGGCAGAGCTTGGCCTAGGTAAAAGATCTGGTTGACTGCAACATTTCTTTTTTTTTAATATATATTTTTGATTTACATCCAAGTTAGTTAGCATATAGTGCAACAATGATTTCAGGAGTAGACTCCTTAATGCCCCTTGCCCATTTAGCCCAACCCCCTCCCACCCACAACCCCTCCAGCAACCCTCTGTTTGTTCTCCATACTTAAGAGTCTCTTATGTTTTTGTCCCCCTCCCTGTTTTTATATTATTTTTTCTTCCCTTCCCTTTTGTTCATCTGTTTTGTATTTTAAGTCCTCATATGAGTGAAGTCATGTGATATTTGTCTTTCTCTGACTCATTTCGCTTAGCATGATACCCTCTAGTTCTATCCACATAGTTGCACATGGTGAGACTTCATTCTTTTTGATTGTTGAGTAATATTCTATTGTATATATATACCACATCTTCCTTACCCATTTATCTCTTGATGGACATTTGGGGTCTTTCCATACTTTGGCTATTGTTGATAGTGCCGCTATAAACATTGGGGTGCATGTGCCTCTTCAAAACAGCATACCTGTATCCTGTGGATAAATACCTAGTAGTGTAATTGCTGGGTTGTAGGGTAGTTCTGTTTCTAATTTTTTGAGGAACCTCCATACTGTTTTCCAGAGCGGCTGCCCCAGTCTGCATTCAGCAGTGCAAAAGAGATCCTCTTTCTCTGCATCCTCACCAACATCTGTTGTTGCCTGAGTTGTTAATGTTAGTTAGGTGTGAGGTGGTATCTCATTGTGGTTTTGATTTGTATTTCCCTGATGATGAGTGATATTGAGCATTTTTTCATGTGTCTGTTGGCCATCTGGATGTCTTCTTTGGAGAAGTGTCTCTTCATGTCTTTTGCCCATTTCTTCACTGGATTATTTGTTTTCTGGATGTTGAGTTTGATAAGTTTCTTTAGAGATTTTGGATACAAACCCTTTATCTGATATGTCATTTGCAAATATCTTCTCCCATTCTGTGAATTGCCTTTTAGTTTTGCTGATTGTTTCCTTCACTGTGTAGAAGCTTTTTATTTCGATGAGGTCCCAATAGTTCACTTTTTGATTGTAACATTTCTAACTTACCTGCCAGATTTCAGACTTCTCTCCTGAGTATCAGATACAGGAGTGATTTCATATGATTCTTTTTTTCAAGAAATAATTTCTTTTTCAGAAGCAAATTGATAATGTTGCTCTTCCTATTCAAATCCCTGAGTGGTGTTTTGCTGCTCTTCAATAAAGTTATATAGCATAACATTACATCCTTTCCTGTGGGCAGTAGGTGACCTTTCCTGCCATGTCCCAGGAGGGACCTCCCATCCCTCCCCTAATCACTCCCCAAAGTCCCTCCTTCCTTTGCAACTTCAGAGTTCTCCTTCCCCTGTGCCTGTTTCTCACATTGCTTTGTAAGTAGTCATTAAAAATATCTGACTCCTCAGCAAGGTGTGAGCTCTTCTAAGGCCCAGACTGTTCCTGTTCCTAGCACCATGTAGGTAATCCACAAGCATTCCATGAGCAGATACAGAGCAGAGGCTGGCACACTTCTCCAGAGAACCAGAGAGCAAACTCTTTTGACTTTGCAGGCCCTGGGGTCTATCACAACTACTCAGCTCCGCTGTTAGGGCATGCAAACAACCACACAGTACACGGAAAGGGATAGGTGTTGCTGTTTTCCAATAAAACTTTATTAAAACAAAAAACAGGTGACTGGCTGGATTTAGCCAGTGGAACATAATTTGTTGACCTTGTTATAGATGAATAAATGTTGAGAATAAGCATTTGTGTTGCCACAATGACTTTTTCCTTTGTTTCCCAGGCCGTTTTAAGGTCCTTGGGGGCGTCAAACATTATCTCTAGGTCATTCTTTATTGATCTGTCTACCAGATGACAGTTTCCAAGTGTTTGGACCTGTTTGCCCTTTCCCTGGTCTTATCATAGAGAGTGGAAGTAGGGGAGACAGAATATAACCAGGAGCTATAAGCAGGCTATTTCCCAGACACCAGGAATCTGAAAGTTGACCCTAAACTTATAGACTTAGCAGTCACCCAGGAAACCCTGGGGTGGGAGGTGGGGGAATTGAATCAACTTTTGAGTATCAGTTAGCAGAAACTCTGGATTTAAAATGTAAAACATGGAACATGGAGGCACCTGGGTGGCTCAGTCAGTTAAGCAGCCCACTCTCGGTTTTGCCTCAGGTCGTGATCTCACAGTTTGTGAGTTCGAGCCCTGTGTCTGGCTCTGCACTGGCAGTGCAGAGACTGCTTGGGATTCTTTCTCTCCCTCTCTCCCTGCCCCGCCCACTTGCACTATCTCTGTCTCTCAAAATAAATTAATTTAATTTGATTTAAAAATAAAATGTAAAGCATGAAGCTGGAATCATGTCAAGGCAAGTGTCAGAATTTCATGACCTCCCTCAAATCTCTAGGAAAAAAATCAGATTTTTGGTGGAGGTAATGTTTCTTTCCCACTTTTGAGGTTTCCCTCCATGGAAAGGGAATTTACACAAGCAATATGCTCTTGACATTCTCTACCCCCTTCACTCTGCCTGTGGGAAGGTGGGATGTCTTATCTGATACATTTGAGAAGAACACACGGGGCATGCTTGAGTCATCTCTCAACCTTATTTTTTCCCCTCTTGGAAGTAAATGTGCTTGCACTGAGCACAATTCCGTGTCTGTTGCTCATACTAAAAAGTCCTAACCAGCTGGGAAAGCTGTCCTGGTCCAATGCTGCTGATGACAACAGGAATAAGTTTGACTAATCCCAGATGGAGTTAGAAGACCTCATGTGCAGACACATTCTCAAATGCAGGCTTCCTGGGTACAGAGGGGGTATTTTGTCTACCATCTGCCTCTCCCTTGTCTTATTGTTCAATTTGTTCTGAACCCATTTGGGAAAGAGGGGAACATGTTAACTATATGTCCTTATTTTCGGTATTGATGATACTCTGCCAACAGAGCCGCACTGACTGGAGATAGACTGCTGCCCCCCGCCTCCCCGGACTAGCTAATTCCTGAAATAGGAAATAACTCCCCAGAACCTTTCCTATGTAAACTAATCAATCCAGAACCCACGTGCCCCTCCCCCTTCCTTTATCAAACTCACACACACTAAGCCAACAGTCCCCTGTTCTAATCAATCCAGGCTCAGGAACCAATTTGGGACAGCCCCTACACCCTAGAACCTCCTGAAATGATTCAAACTGGCCACTCCTAAACCTGCTCACTCTGCCTTGCCTGGCCTTGCCTGTGGAAACCGTGACATGACTTCCCTT